>NC_091252.1:73567651-73870681 GCF_042477335.2 Ovis canadensis
GCGCATGTGCACTTGTAATTTAGGGATTTGTTGCCAGCCTATTGCATTCTGTAGTAGAAATGTTAACCCAGTATTCTGACAAGGACTTACACCAAGAGGAGTGTCACCCTCTATGCAAAGCCCTTCTGTAACATGATCCTCCCTGATGCTGCAGTCACAGTGTGACTTGAGGTGACTAGAGTTCTGTGTCTCCTGATTTCTCTCTAATTAGCCTGATACAGTGACTTTGAATTCCACAAACCTATACTCTATCCTGGAATTAGAAATAGCCTCTAAAAACTCTCATGCCAAAATTAAAATGCTATAGGAGAGGGCTAACAAATTGGCATTTAAGAACATGCTAAACATGAATTCCTCAGCTCTGCTTTACAAATGATTACTTAACATCCCCCAAGTGCCAGGGACCATGATAGTTGCCAAGGATACAAAGATGTGGTCCCGGTTCCAGAAACTGAAGAAGCTTCAAGCCTAAGAAGAAAGAGTTTAGCATGGGTTAAGCAGTAAACTGGAGATCTGCACACAGTATGAAAAAAGGTGATTTCAGCTCAAACTTCTATGAGAGGATCTCCCAAAGATTGCATCTGAGCTAAACATGTCTGAGTAATCTGAGAGGAGGTCCCTGCAGGAAGTGTGTGTGTGTGTGTGTGTGTGTGTGTGTGTGTGTGTGTGGCGTGGGTGGGGAGGAGGGGGTGCCGGGGAGTGGGGTTTAGAAAACAAAGATCAGTAGAATGTACTGTCTGTGGAAACCTGTGAGAGGGCTGGGGACTGAGGGAGAAAACTAATAATTAGTCTACTTGTTGAAAGTGGCTAATAACGTCACTTCTAATTGGAATGTGGGGGAAAAAGTACAGTTATCTTATTTAGATGACATGGAAAGGTCATTGAAACCATTTTTTCGGAATAGTATTAGTTGCTGGCATGACTTCTAACCCACTAAGGTGATCCTTTCTGGCAGATGGAATATAACCAGTGGTCATTACAGTTCATGTTGAGTATAGTTGGCTAGAAATAGTGAAGTTTTTCATTTTTACCTTGGGCATCATAGGTCTTCTACAAGATAGTATTCACAATTTTCCCTGTTACTTTTTCCTATCTTGATGAAGCATTTGCAAATTTTGCACTTTGGCAGAATAGAAGAATTGACTTCTCAATTTACATAGCTGACTTTATGCATATTCTTAAACTTTTCTATGAGATATTCAACAAAGGCCCCTTCCAATCTCTCCTGTGTTACAATTAAGATCACAAATATTTGGTGTTTAAATGGCCTCAGAGTAGAAGTTTTCTACCAGGCAGGGTTATTGGTTGCAAGCAACAGAAACTGACTGTGGCCATGTTAAAGAGAAAAGCAATTAAATGATAGGATATCATTGGCTTACCAAATAATGGGAAGCTGGAGACAAATATAAGACTTAAAAGTGGGCAAGAACTGAGGCATCTCTGGAGAAAGAGCAGAAAACATACCATCTGCCCTTTATTGGAAATACTCAGTCTTGTCAGGACACTAGCAGCTTCCCTGTTGCTGCACACTGCCTCTGACACCTCTGAACATGATCCAGTTTCTCTGAAGGGATCCCAATGATTCCTTCCATGTTCACAGATTCCTCCAGATTTAGAGTACCCAGTGGCTAACTTGAAGCACAGGCCCATTTACAGATCTCCTGGGAAATTGTAAGGGAGGCCTTTGCTCGCTCTTTCCACCTGGTTTCCCTCAGGCTCAGTGGGTAGAGAATGTGCCTGCAATGGAGGAGACTCAGGTTCAATCTCTGGGCCAGGACGATTCCCTGGAGAAGGAAACAGCAACCCACTCCAATATTCTTGCTTGGAGAATACCATGGATAGAGGAGCCTGGTAGATTACAGTCCATAGGGTCTCAAGAGTCAGACATGACTGAGTGACTAAACCCCCTAAACCACCATCAGTGAGGAGTAAAATGTGGTATCTCACCAGTATAGTACATGATTATGGGGATTCCTCCCAAACAGAAAGGCCTTTGGATACAGGCTGCTTGCTGTAAACACATCCATGAACAATGCCATGGATAAAGACCAGTTAAGGCCTTACAGTGACTCTCAGAGCTCAGGGCTAAGTGTCTTTCCAGCAATAGCTTCAGGAATGGTTCTGATACAAAGTCAGATGGAGGAATTCTCAAGTAGTGTTGCTTGTATCTCCGTGGATGTGGGCATCTGGGTGCAGGGCAGTTTAAGCAACTGCCTTCATGGTGTACTAAAAATCGCTTTCCATTAAATAAGAGCTTAGTTACTAAGTTAAGCGCACAGCTCTACCCTTGTTTCATTAGAAAGAGATCTTTTCCAAGAGGCTAATTGGATTCAAGTCAAATAAATCTGGTGAGGTCACTGCACCAGCCTCCCAGTCAAGCTGCAAGACACCTATTGAGCTGGAGGGTCCACAGGCCAGGTTCCAGATGAAATCCTAATACATATATCTTTTACAAAATGAAGATCACAATGTGTTTAATTTCATATTCTGCTATTTTTACTAAACATTAAATTAGATTACTTCCAGATAATTGGCTATTTTTAAAAATGTGATTTTTAGTAGCCAGGTGAGAGTAGCAAGTGATATAATTCAACATACAGTAACTGGGGCAACATGGTGTCATGGAACAAAGGTGGGTCATAGACCTGGGAAAGCTGAGGACTGATGTATGGCTCCCTTTATGAGCTGTGTGACTTTAGGTAAGACATACATTTTCTCTAAGTCTCAATATTCTTATCTTTAATGTAGAAAAAATAATGGTCTCTGTATTACAAAGTTGTAGTACAAATTAAATGAGATAATGCATGTAAAGTGCTTTGCATAAACCTGGCACAAAGTTAATGGCTCCTTAAATAACAGTTATTATTAATAATTGCAATACTGATGCTGTGCAACAGTGTTACTTTATTTCCTTGCAATATTGATGCTGTGCAAGAGTTCCACTTCATTTCTTCTACATGTGTGCATTACAAAAAGACTTGTATTTGAGTCTAAAGTGGACCGAAAGGTCCGAACAAAATTTAAAGTGACTTTCTGAGTCACATTTTGCATTAGACCATAACTCATAAAAGAACTTGCTGTATAAACCTGGTCAAATATCTTGGGCCAAGCTATATAACAAAATTATTAGGACACAAATACAACATTCAAAAACCAAGATCAAGGTATCTGGTTCCATCACTTCATGGCAAATAGAAGGGGAAAAAGTAGAAGCAATGACAGGTTTTATTTTCTTGGGCTCCAAAATCACTGTGGATGGTGACTGCAGCCGTGAAATTGAAAGATGCTTGCTCCTTTGAAGGAAACCTATAACAAAACTAGGCAGCATATTAAAAAGCAAAGATATCACTTTGCCAACAAAGGTCCATTTAGTCAAAACTTTGGTTTTTCCAGTAGTCATGTGCAGATGTGAGAATCGGACCTTAAAGGGGACTGAGTGCCGAAGAACTGATGCTTTAGAATTGTGTTGCTGGGGAAGATTCTTGAGAGTCCTTTGGACTGCAAGAAGATCAAACCAGTCAATTCTAAAGGAAATCAACCATGAATATTCATTGGAAGGATGATGCTGAAGCTGAAGCTCCAATACTTTGGCCACCTGATGTGAAGAACTGACTCATTTGAAAAGGCCTTGATGCTGGGAAAGACTGAAGGCAAAAGGAGAATAAGGTGGCAGAGAATGAGATAGTTAGCATCACTGACTCAGCGGGCATGAATCTGAGCAAACACCAGGAAAAGATGAAGGACAGGGAAGCCCGGCATACTGCAGTTCATGGAGTCACAAAAAGTCAGACACGACTTAGTGACTGAACGAACAACAACAATAACAAATAAATTAGATATTTTTTACATCTCCACGATGTCAGAGTTAGAAGTGACCAAACTTTATTTGACTACATGATGAATCACTGACTTTGCAGGCATTTGAGGCATAAATTTTATAAAGATGCTTGTTTTATGGGTTTTATTAATGCATTTTTTTTCATTTTTGGCAAAATCCTGTATATTAGACCATGGATTGGCAAATTTTTGTCTATAAAGGGCCAGATAGTAAATGTTTTAAACTTTGTGGCACAATGGGTTCTCTGTTGCAGCCATTCAGTGGTGCCACTGAAGAGCTGAAAGAGTCAATAGACGAGAGTAAATAAATGGGCATGGCTGTGTTCCAATTGACTTTATCTATAAAAAGAGGTGGTAGACCAAACTTGGTCTTTTTGCCAACCTTTCTACTAAATACAAAGCCCTTGACTTTGTGGAGCCTGCAGCCCATAGAAGAGGGAGGTATCATGTGAAGCAAAAGATATTAGGTTTTATGTCAGAAGTATGTATATTATTGAAAAGGCATGTCAACAGCCCAGCTTGTGAAATAAGATTGATATGGGCTAAGAGATCCTGAAACTCACAGCTTGTCTTCTTGGGTAGAAGGGTTCAATCATTCACCATTCATCAGAATCGCCAGGACTGTTTTACTTTACTTTATGGCACTGGTGTTAAACCTGAAGGATGTTAGACTGAAAAATTTGCTTTATTTTAAATACAATAATGCTTGACCATGTTTCTGGGATGTTGGTATCTCTTCAGGAGATTTGTATCACAATCTATATTCATTATACTGTCATTATCTCAATAATTTCTTTTCATGGGTAAGCATTTTTTTCCAAAAGGATTGCTTATTAAATTAAGATGAAATGGCAATTAATCTAGAGTATTATCAAAGACAGGAACATGCATTTGTCTGAATCTCTTTATAAACATCAATGGTCTGTTAATGTACTAATATTTAGGAGGGCAACATGATAAAAGGCTTCCTTTCCTCTGTTAGCTCATTTTGTATTAACATATTCCTGTCACCAGTTAGGCAATTAACAGAGACTAAAGGAACACTAATTGTAGGCTTCTCTGCCAGTGTGCTGGGTCAACTTTTATTCCTAGGAGCTCGCTTAATCAATTTGTAATAATTGTAAGTGGTAGAAGTGGAAGAGTTTCTTTGAAAAACAAACCTAGTGACATTGCTATAGAGACTGAGATTAGAGAAAGTTGTTTTCTTTATGATGTTGTAAAGCAAGCACTGTGGGGAGATGGAGGGACAGGTCAACAAAATTTTCAGAAAGAACAATGCTGAGAATGTAAGAGGTATCCAGTTCTTCCCAGATGATGATTCTGGAGAAAACAGCTGCAATACAGCTAATCAGTTGATGAATTTATATATAAATTGCTGCCTTCCAATCACATACAGTGAAGTTCCTATGAGTTGGTTAAATTAGCATACTTGTCTTGGCCCTTTCCACCCAGTTCAGGAAAGTTGTGTATACTTTCTTGGCTTATTTTGTATTCAGTTCAGTTCAGTTCAGTCGCTCAGTCGTGTCCGACTCTTTGCTACTCCATGAATCGCAGCACATCAGGCCTCCCTGTCCATCACCAACTCCCAGAGTTCACTCAGACTCACGTCCATCGAGTCGGTGATGCCACCCAGCAGTCTCATCCTCTGTCGTCCCCTTCTCCTCCTGCCCCCAATCCCTCCCAGCATCAGAGTCTTCCTATGAGTCAACTCTTTGCATGAGGTGGCCAAAGTACTGGAGTTTCAGCTTTAGCATCATTCCTTCCAAAGAAATCCCAGGGCTGATCTCCTTCAGAATGGACTGGTTGGTATTGGTTGCCCCATTTCAATGAGTGAATAATTTTGAAAATATTCTCTTTGACTAGAAGCAAACTGGAATGGAGTCCATGACGTAAAATGTGGGAGAAGAGAGTTGAGGACTTCCTGAAACCTTTGGTGCAGACAAGACAATGGAAAGAATTTAGAGCAAGTCAAGTGTCAGAAAGAGTGAATAACTGGGACATGATCACAGCACCAAGGTGCAGAAAAAAGTTCTGCGACTGTCCTATTAACATACCAGATTTGATTTGACTCCATTATATTTCATCAAATAGTTTAGAAAGCCCCCAGCATAAAATATCATCATAATTGTAATCATATATTTGGAGATTTAACGTGCACACCATAATGTACCATTAGTTACACAAATAACTAATAATTTGCTAATGACAATATTATGTTAAGTCAGTTTAGGGGCAATTAAAGTGAATGATATTTACATATGCCTAATGAATCACAGTCGATGGCAGATTAAGAGATTCTAATGAATATTCATCCAGACATTCGCAACCAGCTTCACAGTTTATAAACTGAATTATGGTTGATTTGCCCTTTTAAAAATGAATATGTGAGTATCTTCTGCATGGTGAGAATGAACAATTGGGCCTGACTGTAAAATTTTTTTAAAGCAATGTACTGGTCAGAACACAAAACATTTTTATGCACTCTCATACCCTCGGCTTCACTGTTCTTTTTTATATCGCAGATCAGTGTTGATGAACTATCTCCATTTTCATTCTAATCCATGACATGAAATATAGAAATTGTTTACTATAAGATTAAATGGAATTCAAGTTTTATGCAGCCCCACTGAGGAAATAACTACAGGTAGTTTTTGCCATTGAAAAGTGAAAACAAACTATTTTTTCATGCTCTAACCATCCTCATGCAACTCAGAAGGCTGCTTTTGTAGCTATACTTTGTCATGATAAAATTGGGGTAGATTTACTATCCTTTCAACTTGGTCATTTTAGAAACTCATAAAACAAACAAACAAAAGCACTTTACTTTGGCCCTGTGAATATAGGTCAAGATGAACAAGGTTATGGCTTGAACATTCACTTTCTCCTAAAAACTACAGCATTTTCTGCTTTTATTAGCTGTTCCTTATAAATATTGTGAGTTCTTATCCCAGTTGCAAAGATGAAGGCCAAACTCTTTGTCTTCCTCAAGATCCTATCATAGGTCCCTGAAAGAACAGATATATCTATAGCTCCTGTTTCTATTTAACCTTAAATTAGACAAGATGGTCTGTCTGTTTCAGATTATAAAGGTGTTCATTATTACTGGCAATTTTTTTTCTACCTGGGAAGTCAGAGGCCAGAACCAAAGCTGTCTTGGTCTGGGAGAGTGTAGTAAGACACAATGAACAATGATGTACTTGATGTCTGGTCCATATAAGATGTCAAACCTGCATTAAAAGAGCTAGTGAGAGAAACCTTCAAAAACAAACAAGTGTTTTAAAAGGCACAGTGATAAACTGTGAAGTGGGAATTTAAACTTCGAAGTGGGAATGTTTTCACATTAACTACAATCATTTCATTACATATTAATAAAACTTAAAAGCTAATTAATTTGATGCTTGTCAGAGATAATGATGTTCTACTTTTCAAAAACAATGTCAATAGAGTGTATTACTGATAGGGTAAGGAAAGGACTTCATTCTCTCCCTCTCTCCATGTCCCTGGGTGTTCATTTTTTTCAGGTACAGTTTGGCACTTTCAAAAGTTTTATAAGTATACTCTCAGTCTTATAAATCTTAATCTGTAAATCTTACAAGTATTTTACAAGGAAAATTATCAATGTGACATTTATATTTTTAGACTTTTGTATAAGGAAGAAGGAATCGGTGTCTTAGAAACAGCCTGTTGTTGTCTCACTGGGCAGAGTACAAAGCACCCAGAAGCCCTCTACGAACATCTTTCACTGGCCTCCACATAAGGTCTAGATGATGGCCATTTAAACCAGATTAAACACTACATAACCTGAAAGAATAACTCATTGACAAGTGTGCATGATACTATGGATTGGTATGTCTGATTGAACCAGTCTCACCCTTCATTGATCTCAGTCCAGGGTTTGAAGGAATGGCTCAGAGGACTGATATGTATAGTGGGAGAGTTCAGATACTAGGCTGTTGTTCTGGAAAGCATGGGCTTCCCAGGGGACTCAGTGGTAAAGAACCCACCTGTCAATGCAGGAGACATAGGAGACGTGGGTTCAATCCCGGGGTTGGGGAAATCCCCTGGAGAAGGAAATGGCACCCCACTCCAGTATTCATGCCTGGGAAATCCCATGGATAGAGGAGCCTTGTAGGGCTACAGTCCATGAGATCACAAAAGAGTTGGATATGAGCATGCACACAAGCATCCAGCAGAAGACTCTGGGTAGATTGGCAACTGAGCACCCCCAGTGAATCCTCAAAACCAGTGAAGGTACTCCAGGAACCCACAGGGTTGGTGAGGAGACTGAGCAGTCCCAGAGTTAGTCCACCTTCTGCTCATGGCAGGATTACTTTTCTGCCACCACTTTATATATATTGGGGCTGAACAGAGGTCTCATTCTGCAAACTGTGGTGTTACTTGAAGATAAGTGAAAAATGAAAACAACACCAATAACAAAAGTGGCAGAAGTGTGAAAATGACTTGTATAAAGAACACTAAGAAAAGAAAGATTGAATATAAGGAAAACCTCTAGGTTTATTCTACCTGGACGAAGTAGGTAAAAGTAAAATATACATACCTTCTTCTCTATGACTGTAAGGAGTCTCTAGTCATCTTGAAAAAAAAATAGAGTCTTCCTTCTTAATTTTTCCCAGATGCTCTCCTTCAGGGAAGGACATGGACCTTTCATTTGTGGCGATTATTACCAATCCTGCCCACCTACCCACTCACCCCCTCCTCCCCCCGCAACACACGCAGAGTTTCATAGCTTTAAGCCATTCCTCCTCTTTGTCACATCCTTCCTTCTTACTTTTCATTGACCTACTGGATGCTGTGGGCTGAGATGTCAAATCTTATCTTAGGATTTGAGAAGCAAGTTGTTCACATCAACTTCCTAAACAAGTTTTATTTTTATCTTATGCCATTTTCATATAGCTCAGCAAGGCAGTATTTAGTGAGCTCAACTTTGCTTCCTGATGGGGCAAGTTTTCCTGAAGGTCTTATTTTAAAATGAGAGGATGGTATGAGCAAGTCAAAAACTGAAAACAGCTATGGGTCATGCAAAACCGTGGACCACTTGAGCAAACCTGGAACACATGAATTTGGGCAAAGTTACGTTCAAAATTACAGAGTCATTGGCATTTTCAACAGGCATAAATAGATATGGTTTGTTTTTTTTTTTCTGTGTTATTGAAAAAGTGTGGCTATTTGAACTTCAGTACAATCACAGGCTGAGTTCTGTGTAATAATCATTTGCTCTGTATTCTTTAAAGGTAGGATTTCTTCACAAACTATTGTATATGTATATCCTGTATATTTGAGTCAGCTGACCTGCTGTTATATTTGGGTATTTTCACACTTAGATGCTTTAAAGGACTTAGTTCATTCTTTGGGTGAGGAAGACAAGCCAAAGAAAAGAGTTTTTCAAATCACCAAGCAAGTTAGTCCAGTTTCAAATTCTTGCCTCACAGATGGCATGGGGTCTTACCCTTGTTTAGAAATTCTACACAAATTCGTATAAGATGCTCACCATTTTGGAGTGTAGTCACCAAGAGGCCAAACAGAATCCATCTGCTCTACCTTCTCCAGAAAGCTTTATCAGGATATTGTTGAACACCTGTATTCCTCTCATGATCTGGCCCAGCCTTACTGCATAGCCTGGGCTGCTGTGTCCATAGACTGATGGAATGAGTCCCTTAGGAGTCTACACACCACATTCTGAGCTGACACATACTGTGAATCTAGAGAAAGAGTGATTGGAGCCACTCATTCCCAGTGGACCAAAGGTCAAGGTGAGTGGGTTTCCAGGCTTCAGCAGCTATAAAAATGCAAATGAAGTTCCCAGAAATGGAGTGATCATTTCACTCTCATATTCAAAAACTTGGTAATGATGCCAATTCTCCCCAAATCAATCTACAGACTTAAAGGAATCCCAATCAAATTCCCAGTTGGATCTTTTAAAGGTACAAACAAATCAGTATTAAAATTGATATGGAAAAACACAGAAGCCAAAATAGCTCAAACAATTTTGAAAATATTTTATTGTACATTAGTTTAAAAAAATGAAATGAAAACTCTCAATGGAGTTCTATTTCTCACTATCAAATCTGTACACTCTCTGTGCACGTGGGAGCCCTTCCATAATCTGCTTGCCTTCTTTTTCATGTTTCTAGGTAGGTTTCCTCGCTGTCTTCTGTGACAGTTCAGCTGTGACACTCTCCCCCACCCCCGCCCGCTCACCCCATACATCCTACATTCTTTTCTGAACAGACATTATTGATCTTTTATAAAAGGTCAGCCACCAGTGACCACCCTTGGGGGTGCAAGAGCTTCTGGGCTATAAAAACCCCTCTCTTCTCTCCTCCTCACCCTTCTCTTCCCTCCTCCTCACCCTTCTCTTCCCTCCTCCTCACCCTTCTCTTCCCTCCTCCTCTTCTTTTCATTCAAATCAAGTCCCGCCCCTTTGCCACACCTGCTCCAGCCATTCTTACAACCACCAGACTCATTCTCTTGTCATCCGCAGCAATAAACTAACCACACCACAACTGTTCGGGCAGTTACAAAATAAGAAATTATAGGAAGAGATTAGGGAACAAAAGCAAGTAGATATGATTAAAATAAAAAAAAAAAAAAGAAAGAAAGAAACCAGGAAAAAGTCCGAGGAATAAAGATTGATGGTGGTTTAGTCACTAAGTCGTGTTCACGTCTTGCAACTCCAAGAACTATAGCCCGCCAGGCCCTTCTGTCCATGGGGTTTTCCAGGCAAGTATACTGGATCAGGGTGCCATTTCCTTCTCCAAGGGATCTTCCTGACCCAGGGATAGAATTCACGTCTCCTATACTGTAGGCAGATAGTTTACTGAGTGAGCCCTACCAGGGAAGCTCTGGGAATAAAGATTAGTGAAGTCATTCAGTCATGTCCAACTCTTTGCGACCCCATGGACTGTAGCCTACCAGGCTCCTCAGTCCATGGAATTTTCCAGGCAAGAGTATTGGAGTGGATTGCCATTTCCTTCTCCAGGGGATCTTCCCAACCCAGGGGTTGAACCCAGGTCTCCCACATTGCAGGCAGACACTTTACCGTCTGAGCCACGAGGGAATAAAGATTATCACTACTATAATTAGAAAAAAATGAAAAGAACTCTAGATGAACAAAGAGAATTGATGAATTAAAAGATATGTTGGGATGTTCACTCAGAACACAGAACCAATGAAAAAACTTGAGATACGGAAGACTAGATTCAGGCATCAGCATGGATACAAGAGTTCCAAAGTATAGAATTGAGGACATGGAAGATAATTAGCATAGCTGAGAATTTTCCAGAATTGAAAAACAAATCCTCAGCTTGAAAGCACATATGAACAAATCCCCATTTTCTAAAACACAATTTGTATGTACAAATTCCTACTATAAAGTAGGGATATATTCATGATAACACATGCCCAGCCATAGTCCCAGATGAAAAGCAGAGGGAAACAATTCAGCACTTGCCTGGGCTCTCACCCTCCCTCTCACACTCGCTCAAACACACTCAGAGTATGCAGAGAGTTACCTCTGGGTAACCTAGTGCCTTTTCCTTCTGCCCCATCTCCCAAAACAGCGGGAATACTACACAGCAGTAAGACACCTGAGCTAGGCATGTCCCACCTTAGATGTGCCTCTGGCTGCACCACTCTTATTGGTATGTAATGTACATTGTTTCATGGAAACTGTAACAGAGGTTGGCAAAAACTATCTTTCCAATTCAATTCCTATTCTTTCCACCTCTCCTAATTCATTTTCAATTCTAGGTTATCAAAGGAAAAGGTCAGAAAAAGACCGTATACCTTTGGTTACCTATATCATAGACACCTGCAGCCAGAAGGGCACTTCTTTTCCTGCACTCTCTGCAGACCACATGTTTTGGGATGATATTTATACCAAGCATCCCTTCATTCCATCAAGCTGCAACATTTAAATCTCTTGTTCTGCACTTTACTGGCTGAAGGCTGTAAATGTTTTATGAGCCGCTGAGCTTGCAGCATTACTATTTTATTAGAAGGCTGAATATCTTTTCTTCAGAGTTGGGTGACTAGTGAAGTCTTTCTCTTTAAACACTTAATGCTTAACTTCATGCTTGTTATGAAGTGAAAATTTGTAGCATGTTGTAAGTAATTGTTCAAAATGGTTTGTCCCGTTTGAAAGCAAGCATGGAGAGGACTAGGACTTTTTTGTTTTCTCTTGGATTGACCTATGAATGAAATAATTGAGGGAGGGAAAGAGGTTTTTTGATTCTCTAATAACTTTTGATTCAATAAAGTCTTTCTGGATTCAGTCTGTGATTGTCGAGATGTATGTTCAAACTTTAGCACCAGTCCAAAGAATCAGTGATGAATTTCTGCAGGTGCACAGCAGAATAAAGCAGGTGACAAAGAGAATCAGGTTACCTGGGTGATCCTTGAAGAGCCATGAGAAAGTTCTGAACACTGTTTTCTCATCTGTCCTGTCTCTGACATTTCTTACTCTGCTTTCCTCTTAAACAGAGAAGCAAATAAGTTTAGGAAGTAAAATGGGGAGAAATTGCCTCTTCTAGAAAGCTGGGTGCTCACAATCCTCAGGATTGAGCTAATGTTTATGAAAGTTCTTGGAAAGTCCTAAAGTACTCTTTTGCTCTGAGATTCAGATATCTTTTCCTGTGGCTCACCAGAGAGACTTCCTACTGGAGTAGCTCTAGTATTTCAGAGGTAGATAAGATATGATTATGATAGCAGAATCATTAGAAATATGTCCAGACCAAAAGGGCATCTTCTGAAGGGCAGAAAACACATGTCTTTCTCTTGTTTGTGGTAAGGGCTATTTTTGAGTCTCTTGTTAATGAGGTCATCCTTGGCCCCTTTGCTATGGACCTTCAGATATTGTCATGCCTCTGAAGTGACACTATTAAAAAGGAAAAAAAAAAAAAACTAACTATACAACAGATGGGCAAGTGGCCATTACAGACCTGCTGTGTCTGTACAGCCTTCCACAGCCATAGACTGACTTACTCCTGTGGTGATTCCCAGGCTCACAGTGGTCAGTGAAGCACTTAGGCAGGATGTGGAAGGTTCTAAGGGGCAGCAGTAATACTCCAGCCTTCATTCTTAGGTCTGAATGTGAGAGGGAATGACATAGGCATCTCAAAAGCCTAGGAAGACAGCCAGAATCTAGAAAATTCAGACTTCAGCTGCTTTACTAGGATGAACTGCCCTTGTTTGCTATTGTAGTGAGCTGAGCACTACTATCCTAGAAGTTTGTAATTTAGACAATTATTACTAAAGTGTACTGTAGAAAGTAAGTGTACTTTGTAGAAAGTAAGGGTTCAAGAAATATTTGCTGATTTATTGTTTGCTCCATAAAGCTATCTTTTAAGAGAGACAAAAATAAAATATAATATGCCCTCTGTGCTAAGTTATTTCAGTTGTGTCCAACTCTTTGGACCCTATGGACTGTAGCCCACCAGGCTCCTCTGTCCATGAGTTTCTCCAGGCAAGAATACTGGAGTGGATTGCCATGCACTCCTCCAGGGGATCTTCCTGACCCAGGGATCAAACCTGTGTTTCCTGTATCCTGAGTGTCCTACATTGGCAGGCAGGTTCTTTACCACTAATGCCACCTGGGAAGCCCTATGCCCTAAACAATGTAAAAATAGTGAGTAGAAATGGTCCTTCCTCTTTTTTGTTTCTAAAGTAAAACGTCTAGAACTTTCTCTCTGTAGTAGTTAGATACTTGCAGAATAAAACAAAAGCAAAAAAAATAAATCCTTGTAGATCTTTTGCTCTGAGGGTATTTGATACAGGGATGTGAACTTGGTTAAACTGGGGGAGATGAAGCCCTACAAGCAATCCAGAACTCAGTAATAGCAGCAAACTGCTTCTACTTTTGAGGAAGTTTGGTTGCAGAAAGCAATGAGTCAGGCCTCTTTGACAGGAGTTAGGACACTTTTGAGAACTCCTGGCCAGAGCTGGGACCACTGAAGGAGGAGCTGTGCAGAGGGAACTGGAGGATCATAGCAGCACAGCTTCAGCTGGAGACAACTCAGAAGTAATCTGCCAAAATTTTAGAGACGAGCTAACACCTATCCTACTTAAACTTTTCCAGAAAATTGCAGAGGAAGGTAAACTTCCAAACTTATTCTATGAGGCCACCATCACCCTAATACCAAAACCTGACAAAGATGCCACAAAAAAAGAAAAATACAGGCCAATATCACTGATGAACATAGATGCAAAATCCTTAGCAAAATTCTAGCAATCAGAATCCAACAACACATTAAAAAGATCATACACCATGACCAAGTGGGCTTTATCCCAGGGATGCAAGGATTCTTCAATATCCACAAATAAATCAGTGTAATATACCACATTAACAAATTGAAAAATAAAAGCCATATGATTATCTCAATAGATGCAGAGAAAGCCTTTGACAAAATTCAACATCCATCTATGATAAAAACTCTCCAGAAAGCATGAATAAAAGGAAAAAACCTCAACATAATAAAAGCTATATATGACAAACCCACAGCAAACATTATCCTCAGTGGTGAAAAATTGAAAGCATTTCCCCTAAAGTCAGGAACAAGACAAGGGTGCCCACTTTCACCACTACTATTCAACATAGTTTTGGAAGTTTTTGCCACAGCAATCAGAGCAGAAAAAATGAATAAAAGAAATCCAAATTGGGAAAGAAGAAATAAAACTCTCACTGTTGGCAGGTGTCATGATCCTCTACATAGAAAACCCTAAAGACTCCATCAGAAAATTACTAGAGCTTATCAGTAAATATAGTAAAGTTGCAGGATATAAAATCAACACACAGAAATCCCTCGCATTCCTATACACTAATAATGAGAAAATAGAGAAATTAAGGAAACAATTCCATTCACCATTGCAATGAAAAGAATAAAATATTTAGGAATATATCTACCTAAAGAATCAAAAGACCTATATATAGAAAACTATAAAACACTAATGAAAGAAATCAAAGAGGACTCCAATGGAGAAATATACCATGTTCATGGATCAGAAGAATCAATATAGTGAAAGTGAGTATACTACCCAAAGCAATCTATAGATTCAATGCAATCCCTATCAAGCTACCAACGGTATTTTTCACAGAGCTCAAACAAATAATTTCACAATTTGTATGGAAATACAAAAAACCTCAAATAGCCAAAGCAATCTTGAGAAAGAAGAATGGAACTGGAGGAATCAACTTGCCTGACTTCAGGCTCTACTACAAAGCCACAGTCATCAAGACAGTACGGTACTGGCACAAAGACAGAAATATTGATCAGTGGAACAAAATATAAATCCCAGAGATAAATCCACGCACCTATGGACACGTTATCTTTGACAAAGGAGGCAAGAATATATAATGGAGAAAAGTCAATCTCTTTAACAAGTTGTGCTGGGAAAACTGGTCAACCACTTGTAAAAGAATAAAACTAGAACACTTTCTAACACCATACACAAAAATAAACTCAAAATGGACTAAAGATCTAAATGTATGACCAGAAACTATGAAACCCCTAGAGGAAAACATAGGCAAAACACTCTCTGACATAAATCACAGCAGGATCCTCTATGACCGAGCTCCCAGAATATTGGAAATAAACACAAAAATAAACAAATGGGACCTAATTAAAATTAAAAGCTTCTGCACAACAAAAGAAACTATAAGCAAGGTGAAAAGACAACCTTCAGAATGGGAGAAAACAATAGCAAATGAAGCAACTGATACAGAATTAATCTTAAAAATATACAAGCAACTCCTGCAGCTCAATTCCAGAAAAATAAATGACCCAATCAAAAAATGGGCCAAAGAACTAAATAGACATTTCTCCAAAGAAGACATGCAGATGGCTAACAAACATGTGAAAAGATGCTCAACATCACTCATCATCAGAGAAATGCAAATCAAAACCACAATGAGGTACCATTTCACACCAGTCAGAATGGCTGCTATCCAAAAGTCTGCAAGCAATAAATGCTGGAGAGGGTGTGAAGAAAAGGGAACCCTCTTACACTGTTGGTGGGAATGCAAACTAGTTCAGCCACTATGGAGAACAGTGTGGAGATTCCTTAAAAAACTGGAAATAGAACTGCCTATGACCCAGCAATCCCACTGCTGGGCATACACACTGAGGAAACCAGAATAGAAAGAGACATGTGTACCCCCAATGTTCATCGCAGCACTGTTTATAATAGCCAGGACATGGAAGCAACCTAGATGTCTATCAGCAGATGAATGGATAAGAAAGCGGTGGTACATATACACAATGGAGTATTACTCAGCTATTAAAAAGAATTCATTTGAATCAGTTCTAATGAGGTGGATGAAACTAGAGCCTATTATACAGAGTGAAGTAAGCCAGAAAGGAAAACACCAATACAGTATACTAATGCATATATATGAAATTTAGAAAGATGGTAATGGTAACCCTGTATGTGAGACAGCAAAAGAGACACAGATGTATAGAACAGTCTTACGGACTCTCTTGGAGAGGGCGAGGGTGGGATGATTTGGGAGAATGGCATTGAAGCATGTATAATATCATATGTGAAACTAATCACCAGTCCAGGTTCGATGCATGATACAGGATGCTCAGGGCTGGTGCACTGGGATGACCCAGAGGGGTGGTATGGGGAGGGAGGTGGGAGGAGGGGTTCAGGATGGGGAACACATGTACACCCGTGGTGGATTCATGTTGATGTATGGCAAAACCAATACAATACTGTAAAGTAATTAGCCTCCAATTAAAAAAAAAATTCATATTAAAAAAAAAAGAAGTAACCTGGTTTCTTGCCAAGCCTTTAAGTCTTCCACCAGTGACTCTCATTGGCCAAGCAGTTTGGGATCAAGTGGCAAGGCAGTCTGGGAAATGTAGTCCTCTCTGACCCAGGGCTGGGGATAGGTGGGTAGGGGGACAGGGAAAATAGAGCTGAGGGCAAATCTGTAGCTGGCTGCACTGTACTGTAAAAAGAGGTGACTGTTTTCCCAATAGTAAATGGGGTTTTATCCCCATAGCGTTTAAATTAATTTAAATGAACTTACAGATTATATATCTTTGTGCTTTTTATTTTCCCCTTATGGTTAATTAGTGATCTGAGAACAGGTTTGCTGATTAAGATTAAATAATTAACCAGAATTTGGTTATAAAGGACAGTCAGTTTTAACATCATCTGGCTAGCTGGAGAAAAATAATAACTAGATTCTGCCTTTCTTAGGAACATATATTTAGAGGTAATCTGGAAACTCTCTTTGAAATGTATTCCTTAACCAAAGTCTCTACATGGTCCAACTTCTTCTTCTTCATGGAAATGGAGCTTTGGTTTCTCACCTACTGCAGGACTGAGCTATCTCTCCTTCTCCCAGGGTGTGACATCTGTTCTACATGTTCTTAGCTTTCCTTTTCAGAAACTGAATTCTGAGAATTGGATGGGAAAAGCTGATGCAGCAGCTAATCATCCATTGGAAAGTAAGTTTTGAGTTGAGGTAATATATTCCTATTTTTGTTATGGCCAAAGCCTTACACCAGCTCGGAAAATTCTTCCTAACTGATGGTATAGCTGATCTACAGTTTACACTTGAGTCCAGATCAGAGGCCAGGAGATGTAGGAGAGAAGACAAAGAAACACAGATTTTACTGCCCTGACCCAGAGATAGAGAAGGTCTGAAGCATATTTTTGAAATATGCTCCTTAATGTCTTTATTTGTACTACTCAGGCCAGAGTAGAAGCCTCCACTGGATGTCCAGAGATCCCCCAACACATCTGCCTTGGGCTCCCACTCCAGCAGCCCAAACCATCCTTAAAAATGACTTACCTTCCCTCCTTTCCAAAAAACAATAACCATCAAAACAAATTTAATGCTCTTTCCTTTACTGTGGTTCATAATAATATTCAATATTCATTTTACATTTTTTTACACCAAGCACTGTTCTAAATACTTAATATGCATAAACTCATCTAATCCATGCAATAATTCTACTTGGTAAATTCCATAACAATGTCCATTTTACAGAGGAGGAAACTGAGACATGGAGAAGTTAGGCAGCTCAGGACTCCACAGATTCTAAAAACTCAACAATGACTACAATTGATATCTTAGTGACTATACCACAGCGAATAGCTAAGAGTAAAGCAATCAGATAAAAAAATTCAAACTTACATATGAATAATTGATAGTTATTAATCCTTCTGGAGAAGTTTGCAGTTTTAAAAGATGTCCATAAACCAAAGGAATCTGAACCAAAGATAAATCATTCCCAATCCAAATTGCAACTTTAGCTGCAAGCTCAGGCCTTTGGTCGTAGCTGAGTTTGAGTCCCAACTCTGCCATCTACTAGGTGTTGATCTAAGCTAGCTTTCTTTTTTTTTTTTTAAGAAATTGTATTTGTTTGTTTTTGGCTGTACTGGGTCTTCTCTAGCTGTGTGTGGACTTGCTCTAGTTATAGTGAGCAGGGGTTGCTCCCTAGTTGCAGCGTGTGGACTTCTCATTGCAGTGGCTTGTCTTGTGGCAGAGCACAGACTCAAGGTCCACGGGCTTCAGTATTTGTGGCACACGGGCTTAGTTGCTCCGTGGCATGTGGGATCTTCCCAGACCAGTGGTGGAACCCATGTCCCCACCCTGCATTGACAGGCAGATTCTCAACCAATGAACGGGCAGTGAAGTCCTAAGAAGCTTTTTAAGTTACATAGACTTGAGTTTCTTACCCCTGCAAAATGGGATAAAACTACTTTCTGGGCTATATTCAATGAAATCATGACTGTAAAGCACTTAGCAAGCAAGCCAGTACATAAGTACTCAATACATGGGGCCATTATTACTATGAACTTCCTTGCTGGGGACATATAAACAAGAATAATAAAATAGTCTGTGAATACTAGAGGGGAAGTTTAAAGTGAAAAGGATAGTATGGTGAGTGAAATTCAAATTATACCCCACAGAGTCCTAGACATCTACAGGTATGCTTCCAGAGCTCAAGGGCAGAGTGTGCAGAAGGCAAAATGACACCACCACTATTCTGCCACCCCTGCTTTCATTTTGACCTGGACAGCCTTACTTTTGTGTGAGAGGGGTGTGTGTGTGTGTGTGTGTGTGTGTGTGTGTGTGTGTGTGACCACATTGCAGTCAATAAAGGATTTTATCTGAAGTCACCATTGAGACTGGGACTCCTAAAAGGAGTTTTCTAATCTTTTCTCTGGAAGCCTTTAGGTAAGTAATTCCCTCACTGTTTCCGACTTTACTTTCCGCTTGCATAATATGAAAGAACTTGTCCAGCGTCTCTCCTAGGTAAAAGCTTGGTCAGTTTTTGGACCTGTGGGGAAACTACCCCCAGGTAGACTATTCTGAGGAAGCATCTTCCCACAGAAATGCCTCCAGGAAGTCAAGCACCTTTGCTGGTTTGTTGATTCACTTCTTTACTTGCATCATTTTTTGCCTTTTTCCACATCAGAACTCAGAGACCCCTGAGAAGTTTCCAGGCTGTCCACAGTAGCTCTCATGGCAATGCAGCAGCCCAGATGGGCTCTGTGATCTAGGATCTAGAGTGGTTCTACACACTGGTCAACTCTACTGCGAGTATCAATATTTTTAGCCGGAGAACAGCTTTCTTTAATCAGAATTGCCTCACAAGTGTCCTCAGCAGACTAGCTGTTGAGTTCATTAACACCCATCAGCTCAGTGTCTAATTCTTTCAATGTGGTGAAAACACAATCAAAATTTAGCATCCTATTCATTAAGTGCATAGTTCAAAGGTGTTAAGTATCTTAATATGGTTGTACAGTATAAGTCTACAAACTTTTCATCACACAAAACTGAAACTTTATACTCTTTAAACAACTTCTTGTTTCCCCCTCTCCCAAGCTTCTGACTACCTTTCTACTTTCTATTTCTATGAGTTTAATTACCTTTGATACCTCTTAGCAGTGAAATCAGACCTTATTTTTCTTTTCGTGACTGGCTTCTGACCCCAGACTTCACCTACTGTATATTAATGCATACATATGGAATTTAGAAAGATAGTACCAAAAATTCTACATTCAGGGTAGCAAAGGAGACACAGACGTAAAGAACAGACTTTTGGACTCAGTGGGAGAAGGCGAGGGTGGGATGATTTGAGAGAATAGCATTGAAACATATACATTACCATATGTAAAACAGATGACTAGTGCGAGTTTGATGCATGAAGTAAGGCACCCAAAGCCAGTGCTCTGGGACAACATAGAGGAATAGGGTGGGGAGGGATGTGGGAGGGGTTCAGGATACGGGGGCACATGTTTACCTATGGCTGATTCATGTTGATGTATGGCAAAAATCATCACAATATTGTAAAGTAAAGATCCAATTAAAATAAATAAATTAATTTTCTTAAAAAGGCTGAATGATATTCCATTGTATGTATCACAGCCATCCCTTGTATCTGTGGGGGATTAGTTTCAGGACCAGTCATGAATACCAAAATCTGAGGATATTCAAACCCCAAAGAAGTCCCTCCTCAGCCTTAGGTTCTGCATCTGGGGATTCAATAGCAATCAACCTTCGATTTTAAACACAGTGCACGAGCTGCCAGTTGGATGAATCCACAGATGCAGAACCTGCAAATATGGAGAGCAGACTGTGCTACATTTTGTTTATCCTTTCATCCATCCATGGACATTTGGGTTGCTTCCACCTCTTGGCTCATACTACAACGAACACGGGAGTATAAATCTCTCTGTGAGATCTTGCTTTGAATTATTTTGGAAACATACCAGAAGTGAGATTGTGGGATCACATGGTAATTCAATTGGATCTATTTTCAGTGCTCCGCTGTCACAGGCTCCCTATAAAACTCACAAGTCACACTGGAGAACTTTCACGCTGCTCAGAACTTCCTGGTTTTGTTGCATTCGATTCAAACAGGAAACAGCAGCTCCAAAAAGAAGCAGGAGTTACTTCAAGTCTGGGAAGCATGCCTGCTCTTTCGAAGTTCCCAGCATGCTACACATGATATGTGAATTAATAAAAATGACACACTTTAGCATGTTCCTTTGGCACAAACATCTGAGGCATTCTAGAGTTGGCCCTCACAACTAGAAACCATAAGAATGTTCAGAATGCACTGTAAAAAGTGCCAACTCCCACTCCATTCATCTGTAAACTAAACAATTAGTACAAAATTCACTGCAGTCTCACGTCCCTTAAAGTGAAGTTGAACAGCTGAAATCATTGAGGATGTTTCACTGATTTGGAAAATATTCAAACATAGCTTCTATATTTGAAAATCAAGCAGAGTATTATATGAAATGAATTTCTTTTGAATTTTTTATTCACAACTCCCAATAACTGAACCACGAGGTACCATGGTGACAGAAATGAAGGTAGATGGATGGGAGTTATGGAAAGACAATGGGTCCCCTATCCTTGATGTTAATTAGTTGGCCCTGGCCATATATTCCATCTGTTCATAAACTGTGACCTCAACATACGTGCTACATAAAGATAAAAAAGAACAAAATATGCACTGAACATTTATTACTGACTCGAGATTATTTTTCAAATTGGTTTAGAAAGCTGATATTTAGAAAATATTTCCTTTTCCACCTTTTGAAAATTAACTGAAGATACAGATTTATTATTAAGGAGAGAATATTTCTGTTTCTTAGCCATTTTCTTCCCTTCCTTAACCATCAGGTATACTTACAGGATAAACCATCATGGACAATTTCCAGTCAGTCATTGGCCAGTCAGATGTAAGGATCACTGTCCTGCTCCAGGTACCACTGATGGTTTAGATGTGAAGAAGGGCCCAGGATGCAAACTTCTTCAAATGCTAGTAGTGTTTCTTGTAATTGTCAAAAGAGTTGACTAATCAAAACACCTGAATTGAGGTAGACTGCTGTATAGGGTATATGTTTTAAGAATGACCTAGTTAACATTATAAAGTCATGGTCTTGAAATTCAAGAGACTTTTAAATATGAGAAAGTTCCAGTGTAGGTAAGTATTTAATCCCAAAGGAAGAGACGACTCAGAAGTTTGGGAATATGAGCTTCAAGAGTTTTCATATAGAGAAACTAGCCAAGTGAGAGAATTGGAAACACAACATATACATCACTAGAAAACAAAGCAAATAAGTAACAGCAAAATCAAAACTGTAAAATTTCCAAAGGGGGAAAAAGTCCATAAGTATGTTTTTGCCATTCCTAATTGCAAACCCTAAATATCAAACTTCTATGAGTCATGGGAAAAAGAGAGAGAAAGTGAAATCTCTGACCTCTTTTCATAGTGAAAACAGACCTGAGTGGTTATCACACATCCAACGAGAAGGGTGCCTATGGTGGGTTGGGGCTTTCTGCTTCCTGTGAACCTAGAGGTTAGGACTAATTTAACAAATGGACAGTTGTACAACTAAATGGCATTTGTGTGGGTTGGCTCCACGTTGGGGCGAGGGGGGAGCAGGGAGGAGAGAGAACTAAAATGAGAAATCTTTCAAGGCATAGAGGAGCAGGAGAATGCCTGGGCCAGAGTTGCAGATCCCTACTAAAGGGAAACTATAGGAGAATTGTTCTACCACCATCTCAGGGCACTACTTAAAATTTTTTCTTGTTTATTTGTAAAAAATCCTTGTTACTCATCCATTTTATGAACCTGTTAGTTTGTATCTGTTACTCCTATACTCCTAATTTGTCCTCCTCACCCTCTTTGTTAACCAGAAATTTGTTTTCTATGTCTGTGAGCCTGTTTCTGTTTCACATATAGATTCATTTATATTTGGTGACTCAGATGGTAAAGATCCACCTGCAAAGCAGGAGACTTGTGTTCCATCTGTAGGTCAGGAAAATCCCATGGAGAAGGAAATAAAACCCACTCCAGTATTCTTCCCTGGAGAATTCCATGAACAGAGGAGCGTGACAGGCTATAGTCCATAGGGTAACGATGAGTCGGACACGACTAACACACTTCATTTGTATTATCTTTTAGATTCCATATATAAGTGATTTCATATAGTATTTATCTTTGTTCAATTTATTTCACTAAGCATAATATTCTCTAGTTCCATCCAATTCTGCAAATGGCAGAATTTCATTCTTTCAGGAATCAGTCAATCCAGTGGTCATGTATGGATGTAGAGCTGGACTGTAAAGAAAGCTGAGCACCAAATAATTGATGGTTTTGAACTGTGGTGTTGAAGAAGACTCTTGAGAGTGCCTTGGACTGCAAGGAGATCAAACCAGTCAATCCTAAAGGAAATCAGTCCTGAATATTCATTCAGCTGAAGCTGAAACTCCAATACTTTGGCCACCTGATGCGAAGAGCTGACTCATTCATTGGAAAGGACCCTGATGCTGGGAAAGATTGAAGGCAGGAGAAGAACAGGGGATAAGATGGTTGGATGGCATCACCGACGTGATGGACATGAGTTTGCGTAAGCTCCAGGAGTTGGTGACGGACAGGGAAGCCTGGCATACTGCAGTCCATGGGGTCTCAGGGAGTCAGACATGACTGAGAGATTGAACTGAACTGATAAAAGAATAAGGCCTTCAGAAATTTCCTCTCCCAGCTCCATCTTGAATTAGAATAATCATGTGTTCATAATAGGCATCTATGGAATGACTGGCCATAGGATTTCCCCAGGATGCTAAACAAAACCACATTTTGGGTTTCAGCATCATCATCTGGGTAGGAAATGACCACTGTCCAAGCACAGAAATGAAAGAGGAAGTGTAACATGGGAAGGAGACAGTTTAGGGAAAGAAAACAGTGACTTGGCCATTTTCTAAGTCTTAAACAGAGTCTTAAACTCTGAACCTGTGTCTACTGAGTTTTACTGTTGACAACTTCTCTGAAAAGAAACGTAGATATGTCTGTTTTTCTGTCTACTATGTTCTCAACTTTGCATGCATGCTAAGTCACTTCATTTGTGTCCAACTCTTTGCGACCCTATGGACCTTAGCCTGCCAGGCTCCTCTGTCCATGGGATTTTCCAGGCAAGAATACTGGAGTGGGTTGCCATGTCCTCCTATAGGGGATCTTCCTGACCCAGGGATCAAACCCATGTCTCTTATAGTTCCTGTGTTGGCAGGCAGATTCTTTACCATTAGTGCCAGGGGGGGAGCCCTCTCAACCAAAATTATTAAAATCTGTTGAACTAGCAACATATTCAATGGGTGAGAGGAACAGATATAGAGGTTTTAAAAAACACATTTTCCATGTTATATATCACCATGCCTACCTCCAAATGTTCTATTTGAATTCCCAGACGATTCTCTAGCTAAAATGCATTAGCATCACCCAGATGCAGACAAAAATTTTATCTCCTCATATTTTCCTTACAGCATTTATTTGAGTCCCAAACCAAATAATCCTGTCTATATATCATGAGAAAAATACAAAGAAGTTTATTTGGGGGGAAAATGTCTCATTAATCATAAAAATCTAGTACTTCTGAAATGAGTAGTATTTTAAAACACGAAACCAGAAGGTTATGTTAGATCAGAGCACACATATGTCAGCAGAAGAAACTGATTTCCACACAGTGTCTGGAAGGCAGTAGAAGTAGAATGAAGATTTCCTTCCATTGTTACGGGGCTTCTCAGTGGCTCAGATGGTAATGAATCTGCCTGCAATGTGGGAGACCTGGGTTCAATCCCTGGGTTGGGAAGCTCCCCAGGAGGAGAGAATGGCAACCCATTGCAGTATTCTTGTCTGGAGAATTCCATGGACAGATAAGCCTAGAAGGCTATATAGTCCATGGGGTTGCAGAGAGTCAGACATGACTGAGCGACTTTCACTGCATTGTTACCACGGCTTGTGGCTGACTGTCTCACTGATGCCGATCTCCTAATGAAGGTCTCCCTCAGAAAAAAAACTGCCTCTTGTCTGCTGCTCACTTGGTTCCTGTAATGCTGATATTCTGATCAGCTGACTGGGATTCACCTGATGCAGACATTTGTTATTACCTCCCTTATCATCTTCATCAAAGCAGCAGTGGCTGTGAGCCTATGAAAGCAGCCACTTAGCTGTGATGTCAGACCTTAGTATACACATACACTCTTCTCAAAAATCTGCACATGGAGTTGATAGCAGCTTTATTCATAATTGCCAAAACTGGGAAACAGACAAGACATCCTTCAATAGCATGTGTGCGTGCCAATTCGCTTCAGTCATGTCTGACTCTTTGTGACTCCACGGACTGTAGCCCTACAGGCTTCTGTGTCCATGGGATTTTCCAGGCAAGAATATTGGAGTGGGTTGCATGCCCTCCTCCAGGGGATCTTCCCAATCCAGGGATGGAACCCATTTCTCTTATGCCTCCCCTGCACTGGCAGGCAGATTCTTAACCACTAATGCCACCTGGGGAGCCCATCCTTCAGTAGACAAATGGCTAAATGGACTGTGATGCATCCAGATATTGGAATATTACTCAGCACTAAAAAGAAATGAGCTATGAAGCCATGAAAAGACATGGAACAACCTTAAATTCATATCACTGAGAGAAAGAAGCCAATATGAAAAGGCTACATACTGTATAATCCCAGCTACACGACATTCTGGAAAAGGCATAATTATGGGGATAGTAAAAAGATTGGTGGTTGTCATGGAATGTAGACAGGGAGACATAAATAGGCGAACACAGAAATTTTTAGGACAGTGGAAATATTCTGTATACTATTAATATCATAATAATAGACACATATCTTTATATGTTTGTCTACACCATTGCAATGTATAGCATCAAGAGTGAACCCTAGGGTAGACTATGAACTTTGGGTGATCATGATGTAACATGACAGAATGATCTCTGTTTGTCTCCAAGGCAAACCACCCACTATCACAGTAATCCACGTCTATGCCCCAACCACTAATGCTGAAGAAGCTCAAGTTGAATGGTTCTCTGAAGACCTACAAGACCTTTTAGAACTAACACCAAAAAAAAAAAAAAAAGTCCTTTTCATCACAGGGGACTGGAACACATAAGTAGGAAGTCAAGAGATACTTAGAGTAACAGGCAAGTTTGACTTTGGAGTACAAAATGAAGCAGGACAGAGGCTAACAGAGTTTTGCCAAAAGAACACACTGGTCATAGCAAACACCTGCTTCCAACAACACAAGAGACGACTACACACATTGACATCACCAGATGGTCGACACTGAAATCAGATTGATTATATTTTTGCAGCCAAAGATGGAGAAGCTCTGTATATCAGTAAAAACAAGACTGGGAGCTGATTGTGGCTCTGATCATGAACTCCTTATTGCAAAATTCAGACCTAAATTGAAGAAATAGGGATAACCACTAGGCCTTTCAGGTAGGACCTAAATCAAATCCCTTATGATTATACAGTGGAAGTGACAGAGAGATTCAAGGGATTAGACCTGATAGAGTGCCTGAAGAACTATGGATGGAGGTTTGTGACATTGGACAGGAGGTGGTGATCAAACCATCCCCAAGAAGAAAAAATGCAAAAAGGCAAAATGATTGTTTGAGGAGGCCTTACAAATAGCTGAGAAAAGAGGAGAAACTAAAGGCAAAGGAGAAAAGGAAAGATATACCCATCTGAATGCAGTTTCAAAGAATAGCAAGGAGAGATAAAGTCTTCCTAAGTGGTCAATGCAAAGAAATAGAGGAAAACAATAGAATGGGAAAGACTAGAGATCTCTTCAAGAAAATTAGAGATACCAAGGGAATACGTCATGCAAAGATGGGCTCAATAAAAGACAGAAACTGCATGGACGTAACAGAAGCAGAAGATATTAAGAAGAGGTGGCAGGAATACACAGAAGAACTATACAAAAGAGATCTTCATGACCTAGATAACCACCATGATGGTGTGATCTCTTATTTAGAGCCAGACATCCCGGAGTGCATCAGTTATAGAAACCCCATATGGGGAATGTTGATCGTGGTGGAAGCTATGCATGCATGTGTGGGGAGGGGGCATGAGGAAAGTTTCTGGATCCTCCTCTCAATTTTGCTGTGAAACTAAAATTGCTCTGAAACACTAAAGTCTAAAAAAATACATATATGCATATGCATGTAATCTAAACCTATGTGCTGTATAATGTTCACTGCCTTCCCTTGATTTATAGAATACAGCCCCAGTCTTTTGACTAGGGTGGAGTATAAAAAATAAGTCCATATAGGACAGACTCTTTAGCATGGCATTGAAACCCAAAGGCCCTGCATGCCTCCTTTCTCTCCTTCTTCGTGTCCCTTCCAGCCTTTCTTCCCATATACTACCCCTTCTCCTTTCTGACTCCACATCATGCCTAGTGCTCTGCTTTAGAAATAAACTTTATCGCCAGTACCAAAGCACTCCACACCTCTGTCTGTTTCCTCTACCTGCAGTTCCTGCCGCACCTATCAAATTTCCATCCCACCTGTGCCACCATCAAAACTGGACAAGGCCCATCTCAAGCATCTCCCAGTTCTTCAGCTCCCCAGGCCAGAAGCAATGTCTTTCTCCTCTGGGCATTTTATGTATTCCTGTTATTATACCACTTGTAGAAGATTGTCTCCACATTTGGACATTTCAGTCCCACCTATTCCTGTCCCCCTCACCTCCCCCAGGTAGGTATTCACCTACTGAGCACACATGCCAAGTTGCTTCAGTCATGTCTCTTTGTGACCCTATGGACTGTAGCCTGTCAGGCTCCTCTGTCCATGGGATTTTCCAGGCAAGAATACTGGAGTGGGTTGCCATTTCCTTCTCCAGGGGATCTTCCTGACCCAGGGATCAAACCCATGTCTCTTACATCTCTTGCATTGGCATTGGCAGGCAGGTTCTTTACCACTAGCGCCACCTGGTAAGCCCCCTACTGAGCACAGAAGGTGCTCAGTACACACTGGCAAGTGAATTGAACTGAATATGCGGGCTATAGGGGTAAAAAATACTGCTATTAACAACAAATTCTGGTATAACATTTTTCTTGTTCTACATTCAAGCTTTTTTTCCTGCTGATCCTTGAGAGAATAATTAATGAAAATGTATACAAGTTCCATCTGAATGAACAGAAGTGCATTGTTCATCAGTCAGTCAGTTTAGTCGCTCAGTCGTGTCCGACTCTTTGCGACTCCATGGACTGCAGAACGCCAGGCCTCCATGTCCATCACCAACTCCTGGAGTTCACTCAAACTCATGTCCATTGAGTCAGTGATGCCATCCAACCATCTCATCCTTTGTTGTCCCCTTCTCCTCCTGCTCTCAATCTTTCCCAGCATTAGGGTCTTTGCAAATGAGTCAGTTCTTCCCATCAGGTGGCCAAATTATTGGAGTTTTAGCTTCAACATCAGTCCTTCCAATGAATATTCAGGACTGATTTCCATTAGGATGGACTGGATCTCCTTGCAGTTCAAGGGACTCTCATGAGTCTTCTCCAACACCACAGTTCAAAAGCATCAATTCTTCAACCCTCAGCTTTCTTTATAGTCCAACTCTCACATCCATACATGAATACTGGAAAAAACCATAGCCTTGGCTAGACAGACCTTTGTTGGCAAAGTAATATCTCTGCTTTTTAATATGCTGTCTAGGTTGTCATAACTTTTCTTCCAAGGAATAAGCTTCTTTTAATTTCATGGCTGCAGTCACCATCTGCAGTGATTTTGGAGCCCAAGAAAATAAAGTCTGACACTGTATCCACTGTTTCCCCATCTATTTGCCATGAACTGATGGGACCGGATGCCATGATCTTTGTTTTCTGAATGTTGAGTCTAAAGCCAACTTTTTCACTCTCCTCTTTCACTTTCATCAAGAGGCTTTTTAGTTCTTCTTCGCTTTCTGCCATAAGGGTGGTGTCATCTGCATATCTGAGGTGATTGATATTTCTCCCGGCAATCTTGATTCCAGCTTGTGCTTCTTCCAGCCCAGCGTTTCTCATGATGTACTCTGCATATCAGTTAACTAAGCAGGGTGACAATATACAGCCTTGACGTGCCCCTTTCCCTACTTGTTCGTGTGTAAGCATAAAACACGCTGGCACTTTTGCCATTACATTTGCCTTTGTACTGGACTGCTGTCATTGAAGAGCTGGAGATTTGTCCACCAGATGGCTTCTCACATGGCCTTCCAAGCCCAAGTATTTATTTTGCTAACAGGTAAACAGGCCATAAAGAGTGTAGCCAGTTGGAACAGAACTTGGTTTCTTAACGAACCTCCTCCAGGGCAGGAATTCTGTCTTTTTATTGCAATGTTTAATTCAGAACCTGATACACAGAGTTTCAACATATTTTCTTTATACTCTTTCATGCTGTCTTCACTCAGTAATAAGGTTCTATTTATTTCTTTCCTTTCTTCCTTCCTTTGGCGTATCTGTATTGGCTTCTTGTTAGCGTTGTTGCAAACACTGGAATGTGAGATGACACACACAGTTGTAGGGCAGAACAGTGCAGTTCCTATAGCTGACAAGCCTGCCTTCTGTTTCATTAGCAGATACTGCCCTCTAATGGAGTCTGGGCAGATCTTAAAACTTTACTCTTGTTTTGCCGCAGTGAATAAACAAAGGTAAGTGGGAAAGAAATCCTCCCAATATTAATACTCTCATCAGCTCAACTTTAAAATCTCTTCACCACCATTCTCCATACTGTTAGTGTATCCAAACATTTTGCAAATATTCTTAAAATTAAAAATCTTAACATTGACTTCCTGTATTATTTTTCTTACTATATACAGATTATTATCATATCCTGACTGAAAGATGGTCCTGAAACTTTAGATTTTTCACTTAGTTTTAATTTTCACCTAAAGATCTTTGAGAGTGGTTGTTGTTTGTTTTGTTAGCAAGTTGTGTGGGATCATTCCCTGGCTCTGCCACCATGAATTAGATGGTTGAGGTTCAGGACAATTCATTTCAACTTTCAACTTTAGTCCCTTTGTCCAGATATGGCTTTTCACCAAAGACAATGTAAAGATCAAATGAAATATTACACATGAATGTACTCAGAAAACTCTAAGATGTTACACTTATGTGAACTATAATGATTGTTTCTGGATAAAAAGACATACTTAATAAGAGATACTAGGTGTTATAATATCAAGTGAAATAAAATTGCATTTAAACAACTTGACTTAAGAATTATGAAATATTTAGTTACGTGAATGTAGAAAATATTGTTTCCTTCCCTGTAACCTCTTAAAATAACATAGACGATGACTCTCATTTCCCTGAGAAATTTTGTTAGAGTCTTAGCAAAGGGCAGGAGATGTGATTCAAAACCTAGGGAGCCCTACTAACCCTGTAATTCTATTAAAAAACAAAAACAAAAACAAAAACCTGGCCTCATTGTGCAGTTTGGGGGATCTTAGTTCCCCAACTAAGGATTGAACCCAAGGCCTCAGCAGTGAAAGTCCAGAGTCCTAACCGCTGGACTTCCAGGGAATTCCCTGTAACGCTATTTTTCAAAGTAGAGGAATAATGTTCAATCTGATAATAAAGTCCTTAAATACATTTTGTATCTTTAAAATAAAATGCTAAAACTACCACTAATTGTGCTTCTATTAGAACCATATAAAAGGCATTTCATATTTTATGTCATATTATGGCCTTGAAATAATCTTGCTTTATCATTTTATCTTACAGGGAAGGACCCTGAGGCTCTAAAAAGTTAAGATTCTTATCCAGGGTCAGACGACTAGTAAATAATGGTGAGGATTCAAACTACAGTGGTTTTGGCTTAAGTTTGTGTTAGTTGACTCTTGTCTAACATATGCTCTACGGGAAAAACTTGTGAAAGGAAAGTGAAATGTGAAGGGGAGTTAATCACTTGACTTCTCAGGAATTATCCTACTCATCTCTGTTTCACTCTGATAATATAGACTTAGCCAAGAATTGACTTTTAAATTTTGAAAATCACCAGTCTTGTGAGTGTTATCCAATAAAATTAAATGCTCTTATTAAGTAAACTGGAAAAAAAGCTCTAAGTATAATTTTTTTAATTATTTAACATTGATTTGATAAGATGTTAATGTCAAAAATACACAAAGAACTCATGCAACTCAGCATCAAAAACAAAACAAAACAACAACCCAATCAAAAAATGAGCAGAAGACCTAAATAGACATTTCTCCAAAGAAGTCATACAGATGGCCAATAGACACATAAAAAGATGCTCAGTATCACTAATCATCAGGGAAATACAAATCAAAATCACAATGAAATGTTACCTAACAACGGTCAGAATGGCTGTCATCAAAAAGACAAGAAATAACAAGTGTTAGTGAGGACGAAGAGAAAAGACAACCTTCCTATGCTGTTGGTGGGAATGTAAATTGGTGCAGCCACTATAGAAAACAGTATGGAGGTTCCTGAAAAAATTGAAAACAGAGCTACCTCGTGTGTGTGCATGCCAAGACACTTAAGTCGTGTTTTACTCTTTGCGACCCTATGGACAGTCTCCTGCCAGGCTCCTCTCTCCATGGGATTCTCCTGGCAAGAATACTGGAGTGGGTTGCCATGCCCTCCTCCAGGGGATCTTCCTGATCCAGGGATTGAGCCTGCATCTTTTAAGTCTCTTGCATTGGCAGGAAGGTTCTTTACCACTAGCACCACCTGGGACGCCCTAGAACTACCATACAATTCAGCGATTTCATTTCTGGGTATTTTTCCAAAGACAACAAAAACACTAGTTCAAAAAGATACATGCACCCCTATATTCATTGAAGTCAAGATATGGACACAATCTAAGTGTTCATCAATAGATGAATGGGTCAGAAGATGTGGTGTGTGTGTATATATATACATATATATACACCATGGAATATTGCTCAGTCATAAAATCTTGCCTTTGGTGACAAAATGGATGGACCTAGAGGGTATTATGCTAAGTGAAATAAGTCAGAGAAAAGCAAATACTGTTGGATTTCACTTGTATGTAGAATCTAAAATACAAAACAAAAGAAAAAATATAAGAAAACAGAATAGACTTGTAGATATAGAGAACAAACAGGAGGTTACCAGAGGGGAGAGGAGTTGGGGGATGAAATAGGTAAAGGAAATTAAGAGGTAGAAACTTTCAGTTATTAAAAAAAGAGAAAAGAGTCACAGGGATAAAAGGTACAGTTTGGGGAATATAGTCAATTAGATTATCTTTGTATAGTCAATTGGAGTATCTTTGTATGATGATAGATGGTGTCTAGATGTATTGTGGTAATTCTTTTGTAACATATAGAAATATCAAGTCACTATGTTGTACACCTGGAAATAACATCATGATGCAGGTCAGTTATCAAGTGAAGTGAAAGTCATTCAGTCGTGTCCAACTCTTTGCTACCCCACGGACTATACAGTCCATAAAATTCTCCAGGCCAGAATACTGGAGTGGGTAGCCTTTCCCTTCTCCCAGGGATCTTCCCAACCCAGGGATCAAACCCAGGTCTCCTATATTGCAAGCAGATTCTTTACCAGCTGAGCCACAGAGGAAGCTCTTTCCCTTGGATAAGGGCTTCCCTTTCCTAAGAGTGGGTCAGTTACGCCTCAATTTAAAAATATGTACAAGCAGAGACAATTTATCAAAATGCTAATGGCACTTATCTCTAGAGGGAGCAGATTATGGGTAACTGTTTAAAAAAATTTGTAAACCTGATTATACATTTTTGCTTTCAATGCATTTGAGTGACATGAAATTCCTTACCTCCTAAGTGTGCTGTCAACTATTAGGAACAATTATTTAAAGAGAAATGAATGCAGTGAAGGTGGAATTTTACTTAAGGAAATTTAAGTCCTAGGGCACTTTTTTCGTATCACTTAGTACAATTGTTAGCTAATGCTCTGAGTTTCCTGAAAAGGGAACGTAAACTAACCTCAATAGAAAAGGGGTACGATGTAATAAAAATAACATCTAAACATTAAACAATATATATGATGTGTTAGAAACCTCAAAGGTAAAGAACCTGCCTGCAGTGCAGGAGATGCAGGTTCAAACCCTGGCTCAGGAAGAACGCCAGGAGAAGGAAATGCCAAACCACTACAGTCTTCTTGCCTGGAAAATCCCAATCCATGGAGTCTCAAAAGGGTCAGACAGGACTGGGTGACTCAGTAACAAATTAGAGACCTCGTGTGACTTATTTTGCCTTACCAAAACCCTCTAATGTAGAAAGTTTTACCTCTACTTTATAGATACCTACTCCAGGTGATTCACCTAAATCAGGGTACTTGGCTCGTCAATGGCAGAACCTGGACACGCCCAGGTTACAACACTGCGCATCAGACAATGGATCTGGAGCTTTAGCCAGTCCTGAAACCCACCCTGCCCTTCTTACCCCAGTTCTGGACTGACCTGCAGCCAACATTCCCTCTCAATTATCTTTGAGGATGGAGTTCCGAGCCATAGTCTCTAGCTTAGAATAGTGCCTGTAAGTACCATGAAATTGTGTGATTTTTTAAAAAAGTTTATTGAAATGAGTAGCGGACTGGTGTGAGACCTGAGGAGGGTTACTGGACTATAAAGATCCAGAATAATTTAAAAGTATCTTTTTAAAAGTCTCCTCTCCTCCTTCTCCCCACTTCCTCCTCCTTTTTTCTCTCTCCCAGTATGGATATCTATATCCGTCTTTCTATCTATAAAAATGGGTATGTATCTATATCCATCTATTTGTGTCTGTCTGTCTATCTGTCTAGAGAGGTTTATTCTTTGGCGTTAAGCTCTTCATCTAAAGACAACCAGGAGCACACCTACAGGAAGGAGGAGACTAAGAAATTAGGTTCACTTTGCTTGCTACTGCAAGGGAGAATGCACACCAGAGAACATGCGGAGCATCTCTGAGAGAGAGAGAGAGTTGGGTAGTTCTAAGGAGGTGTCTGGAAAGAGGGTGATGTTCTGGGTTGGAGGTTGTCAAGGAGGGTGTCATTTCAGCAGTCTCAGTGATCTGAGCTCAGGAGTCAGGCGGACAAAGCAGACATGGGGGCGTCTGCTTTGAGAGCAGCCAGCGCTCAGAGGAGGTCAGGGATCAAACTTTTGCAGCTGTGTGGAGACCCTGCGGAGAAACACCATGTACTTGCTCTTATCCATGACACATTGAAAGACTGTTTATATTCTGTTAGAAGCATCACTGGATGATTCCCACAGAGCTATTTTCTTTTCTCATTAGGTGAATACAGCATGTGTGTGTGTGTAATTCCACATAATAGTAGGTGCCATGTATAAGATCTTTGGAGAAGACGATGGCAACCCACTCCAGTACTCTTGCCTGGAAAATTCCATGGACGGAGGAGCCTGGTAGGCTGCAGTTCATGAGGTCGCTAGGAGTTGGACATGACCTCACTTCCACTTTTCACTTTCATGCATTGGAGAAGGAAATGGCAACCCACTCCAGTATTCTTGCCTGGAGAATCCCAGGGATGGGGGAGCCTGGTGGGCTGCCATCTGTGGGGTCACACACAGTCAGACACGACTGAAGCAACTTAGCAGCAGCATAAGGTCTTTATATTTGCTAGGTTAGGCAATTTATTTACATTAACTCTAAACCACAAAGCAATTCTCTCAGGAAGATAAGATTGTCTTTGTTCTACAGATATGAAAAGGCAAAGTTTAAGAACACATAGTTAGCAAGTACTGTGGGCCAGACTAAATCAGCCTGCCCAAAACCCACTCGTCCCTTTAGTCTGGCCTCTCTATCAGCCTATCTCCTTGGCCCAGGCTCTGTTCATCAAATCCCCTTGAAATTATTAAGCTATGTTACTGTTCCCTCCTTCTCTCTCCCTCTCTTTCTCTCTCCTAGACTTATAAAGAGATGTCTTGCCTGGGGACTGTGCTGTAACATTTTTTTTAAAGATGAAAAGAAATAGTCTTTTAAAAGTTATAAATCGCTTCTGCCTGAGTTAAATTTACTTCCAGGGAAGACTCTTTCTCTTTTTGTCCCCTGAAAAGGCCTCTCAACACACACACACACAAAGTCAATTCATATCCATTGAGGGTGGGGGTGGGGTCAATTGAAATGATCACTAGCCTGAAGGCAGATGCCTTTTGAAGCTGGTTTTCTCTGCTAGCATGATTCCACCCAACATCTCTGTGCCAATTGCCTGTCAGCCTGAGTTCTAAGCACCTTACATGCATTTCTCATATGATCTTCAAATGTATCCTGTGGGATGAAAATTATTATTAATCTAATTTCACAGATGAAGAAAGAGAGAAAACCATGGTTAAGTGACTTGTTCAAGGTCACTTTGTAGTAAAGGGGAGAACAGAAGATTCAAATTTAAGATCTGGATGCTGAGCTATATATATGTATATAGATATATATCTGTGAAATAAAATTCACATTTTAGGGCAGAGCAAGAAGTATTTCAGTATAAAAATTTCTTCTCTGCTCCTCTCCCTGCACTGTGCATTATGTATCTGCATTTGTCATCAACCAGACTTCCACCATCAGCAGGAATACCTGCTCAGCCGTCAAGAACAGCATTCTCCAGCATCAGAAAGACAGCTCCTTAAAAGATCTTCATCTTGTACAGGATCACATGACCCACCACAATGATGCTTAGATCTGAATTATATAAACTGTCACTAATCCATCATTTGAGGTACAACCCTCTTCTCAAATAACTTGTATAATTGGGCCTTGACTTCAAGTGGGTAAAACAGTTCCCAGAACTTTCTAAGATGCTCAGGTTATAAGCCTTGGATTTGGCTTATAAAAATTTCCATTTCTTTCTTAGACTGATTAATTTCTCATTGACATATATTTTGGCAGAACTTTGCCTCCGCACAGGGTCAACCATAGATGAGCAGGGCTGATGGTGGGATGCTGACTGGAGGGTTAAGTGGATGGAGCAAGCTGGACTCTGAGAGGCACGCTCTCCAGGCCCAGAGGGAGCTGACAGGGAGGCTGTTCTGAAAGGGGTTCTGAGGACAAAGCAGAGCTGGTTGGGCTCCAAGAGAGATCTGCAGCTGGTGGTAATGCTGCAGGGGAGAGAGTAGGGCATGAGAGGATGATCACATCCCAAGTCTCAGGTAAGCCCCTGGGATGGCTGCCAAGCTTGGGTTCTTGGCTTCTGGCAGGAAAAAATTCAAGAACAAGCCATGGTAAAGGGGAAAAGGTTTATTCAGGGAGATACACATTTCATAGAGTGTGGGCAATCTCAGAAGGCAAGAGGCTCTAGGGTATGGAGTTGTCAGTTTTTATAGAGATGGGTAATTTCATAAGCTAATGAGTGGGAGGGGTATTCTGAATATTTTGGCAAGGGGAGGGGATTTCTAGGAGTTGGGCCACAGCCCACTTTTTGACCTTTTGTGGTGAGCTTTGAAACTGTCATGGGGCCTGTGGGGTGTCACTTATCATATGCTAATATATTACAATGAGCATGTATCTTGGGCCTCATGGATTCTAACCAGTTTATACCATGTCCTCAAAGTCTGTCATTCTTTTAAATGTTGTGCCCTGCTCCCTTCCTCAGCAATACTGAGTGCTACGTTCTATGAGGTTCCCCTTCAGAGATCGCTAAATTTGTAGTAAAATCAGGTTCTAAAACAACGCTGGTTTCTGCTGTGATGTGGACCATGAAGGGCTACGAGTATCCCACATTCAGACTGTGAACACAGGCTGTGAGGCCAGCACACATGGGTTTCATTTTGTTAAAAAAAAATAAAAGCTTGAAGATGATGAAGGTGGAAGAGGAGAAAGAAAAGGAGGAGGAAATGAAATAAGAGCAAACAGTATTTATTGAAATACTGTTTCTCTGTTAAGGCTGAACATATGCCACCCTATGACCTAGCCATTCTATTCTTAGATGTTTACCCAACAGAAATGGACTGTGATCACCTGGAGCCTGGAGTATTTACAGCAGTGCTATGTGTAATAGCCCCACATTCAGATGGTAAAGAATTTGCCTGTTCAGGAGACCCGGATTCAATCCCTGGGTCAGGAAGATGCCCCAGAGTAGGGAATGGCTACCCATTGGAGCTTCCCAGGTGGCACTAGTGGTCAAGAACCCATCTGCCAATGCAGGAGACATAAGAGATGTGAGCTCAATCCCTAGGTCAGGAAGAAGTAAGTGGGAACCCACTCCAGTATTCCTGCCTGGCGAATTCCATGGACAGAAGAGGCAGATGGGCTATAGTTGCTACAGTCCTTGGGGTCACGAAGAGTCGGACACAACCGAAATGACTTAGCATGCATGCACACTGGAAATGATTCAATGCGTACCAACCGTAGATGGGAGAAGGAAATCAGGAGTATTCATCAAACAAAAAGAATAAACAATTTCCAACTACATGCAACAGCATGGCTGACTATCATGTACATACTATGGCTAAAAGAATGAAGACATAAGAGTGTGCAGGTTGTATGATGTCATTCATATAAAGGTCAAGACCAATCTGTGCTCGGAGAGGTAAGCATGATGCTGATCCTTGTTGGGAGGGGGTGGAGGAGGGCAGGAAGGGAGTTTCTAGGTATGAGTAACTCTTTGTTGCTTGATCAGTTGAAAATGTGTTGCACAGTATACTTAGATATAGTCTCTTTTATTCATGTACATCACATTTCAGTACAATATTTTTAATTAGAAAAAGATATCTGATCCATCACCTAAAGATCAGAATGCCTAGGCAGGGTCATGGCCCTGTCACTGGTGCTCAGACTGGGAGGCTGGGTACTTGAATGAAGCCTGTTCCTTCTCAGGATAACCTCATAACAGACTGGGAAAGGGAGCCTGACTATGTGACATGTGCCAAGTCCTGTAGGGTAGCTAGGTCAGGGATGGTGTGGTGTGGGGATGGCAGAGAGACAGGGAGAGGAAATTCTGTGGGCAACTGTGGTGCCAAGAGCGTGTAGCTTAAAACTAACATAAGTTTAACCTAGAAGGGACATTGTTAATAATGGTGTATCACCATCTGATTTTGAACTTGGAGAACAGAAGCAACAGTTTATGGAAATAAATCTGCTAGAGGCTTTATATTTACTACCCAAAGTTCTTGGGTAGCTTCCTCATTGAGTGAAGATCCTTCAATTATTTATTTGGCCTATGAAAGTGACCTGGGAGTGACTCATCATTCCAAATTCTCTGGGTTTGGCTGGTGATAAGAGGGATTCAGAAATGTGAATAATTTTAACATCATTTTCTGGAACAACACACTTCCCAGTAAGGTGAGTAGGTTTTTCCTGAGTCGTTGACATAGCACAGTGGCTTATAATGTTTCTTGCTGTTGTAGCTCCAGGCTCCTGGAAGAAGAGGGTCACTATTGTTAGCTCTGACCATAATTCTTTTCCATTATGTCAGGTAGGGTGATGTGGTGATGGCTTTTCCAATCAGACACTGAATAGAGCTGGAAATCATTGTCTTCCACAGCTTCTCTAAGTATCAGCTGTAAAAAGCCCTCAACACAAAATCAGAATCTATGGGGGTGACTCATGACCCTGATCACTGTCTAGCCTCTGGAACAATTTGAAGTACCGGTTCCTTTGCACGTAAAACAAAGAAAGATGATAGATGTATACCATGAAGTTTCTGAGAAGAGTGATTTCATATGTAATGTATTTTGAATTTAGTGTAGAGGTTGTCTATCTGCTCATAAAAGGAGAAAGATTGGATTGATAACACATTTCCTCTTGATGTTGGATTTATACATGACTTGTTAGCTTTGTATTCATAGTTTTGGATTAAACCCTCACTTAAGATACAATTATGAGCTTAAGGTGTCAAGAAGGCCACCACCCAGAATGAGCTGAGACTTGAAAAGGATATAAAACTCAATATTAGGAAAATATGAAAGGAAATTAGAAGGTGGGTTGTAAGTTTTATTTGAGCAAGAAAAACAAGAGAAGTGATCTGCCCAGTGCCTGGGGCAGGTGTGGGATCTAATGTTCATAGATTTTAGAGAAAAAGCAGAAGGGCCCCCATTCAGTGTTTCCTTCAGTGAAGGCTGTTCAGAGAGAGAAGGAGGGGCCAACGGAAGCCCAAGATTGTGGGAATTTATGAAAGAGATGAAGCTGATCAAATGGAACCCATCAAAGGCAGTTAGGATTCTGGGGCTCAGGCAAATGAGGGTGAAAACAGAGAGGAGTTTTCTTAGGTGCCTAAAATGATCTCTGAGCAGTCAGAGATACCATGGGAGGTAACCAAAAAAGAAAAGAAGAGACTGCTCCTGTGGTCCAGTGGTTAATAATCCCCCTGACAATTGCAGGGGACAAGGATTGGATCCCAGGTCTGGGAACATGCTGCGGGGCAGCTAAGCCCCTACACCACAACTATTCAGACCAAGCTCTAGAATCCATGCTTCGCAACAAGAGAAGCCCACTGTACCACAACTAGAGAGTAGCCCTCATTCACCACATCTAGAGAAAGACTGCACAGAGTGATGAAGACCCAGAATAGCCAAAAAATAAATAAAATTTGAAAAAAACCCATAGTAAATGACAAAATAAAAAGAAAGAAAGAAAAGAGGAGCACATATCATATTGACTTGATCTCTGCAAACTATAAACCAATTAGTACCAGATAAAATCCTTGGGCAATGCATTAAAAGGATGGTCTGTGATGTAATGACATGGTAATCCCTGGGAGACATGGTGATTTCTGGAAACAACATCTGGTTCATTAGAACAAGTCCATCTGGACAGTGCTCATTTCTTTAATTGATGGTTCACAGAGGAATAGGAACACTGAATACAGATCTTGGCATGGCGCTGACCAACGGTCCCAGAACATCTTTGCAGACATCAGGGAAAATGTGTCTATGTTGATGGCTTCATAGTCTTTTGTACTGATTTAGCTCTAAAATGATAGTTGGTTCATCCGGGATGGAAGTCTCTAGTGGTCAGATACTCTTGCTTGTTCCACAGTTATAGAACCACCTGAAGAGGGTTTGTATCTTTGGCCACCTGATGCGAAGAACTGACTCGCTAGAAAAGACCCTGATGCTGGGCAAGATTAAAGGCAGGAGGAGAAGGGGATGACAGAGGATGAGATGGTTGGATGACATCACTGATTCAATGAGCATGAGTTTGAGCAAGCTTCAGGAGATGGTGATGGACAGGGAAGCCTGGCATGCTGCAGCCCATGGGGTCAGGAAGAGTCAGACATGACTGAGCGACTGAACTGAACTGAAGAGGATTTATATGATGCCTGGATAACATCTGTGACTGTTGATGAAAAGCTGACATTTATAGTAGGAAGGAGGGTATATATATATATATATATGGAGAGAGAGAGAGAGAATATGGACTAGTTTGATGGAATTAGAATCCTAAAATTTTTTTGATGGACTTGGGTGATGGATCTAATCTAACTTATCTAAGCCTCAATTTTATTACCTATAAAATGTGGACACTAATATTCCCTTTGCCATAGGGCTGCTGTGGAGATTCAGTTAAGATAATGGTTTAAAAGTCAATGGATTTGGCCTTGTGCTTAGCACACAGTTAATGCACATCTATTGTTTTCTTTGATACTATGAATAATAAAGTTATAGGCAATATGTAAAAAATATATATATGTAATGGAGTTATATCCAAAAAATAATTCCATCTCCACAGAACCAGGAAGGTATACATTAACAGAAATTCATCCAACAAATACATAAGTCTTTGGATTGAACTTAAGCCCAGTTTGAGCCCAGAGTGTACATAACTGTCACTAAAATCTTATATGTGACTTAGATTGCCTCAGTGGAACTTTAGTGTCTAGAACAAGGCAAAGGGTTGTTCCTTTTGCCCACTGAAGCTCCCTTCGTGCCAGAGGTGCTGAGTTTGGGGTTGGACCATACATTTTCAGAGGTTCTCAGCCTTGCTAGTAAACTAGAATCACCCAGAGGGCACTGAAGACTCCCAAGTATCTGAGCCCCAATCCGGAACAATTTAATTAGAATCCTGGGCTGGTGTTGAGAATCACTGCTCTAAATTAAATACTGATTATCAACAACTTTTTCTTTATAGGTCTACCCAAGACAGTGATGGGACAGTGAAACTCAGCCATCTGAAGTGACTAAACAGAATGATGCGCTTAAAAAAAAAAAATAGAGAGGTGTTGCAGGCACCTCCCTGGTGGTTCAGTGGCTAAGACTTCATCCTCCCAATGCAGGGGGGCCCGGGTTCAATCCCTGGTCACCGAGCTAGATCCCACATGCCACAACTAAACATTCACATGTACAACTGAAGATCCTGCATGCCACAGCTAAAGACCCAGATGCCACAACTAAGACCGAGCACAGACAAATAAATATTAGGGGGAAGAAATGGACTTATAAAAAAATTAAAAATTTTAAAAAAGAGATGTTGCAAATGAACTTATTTAACAAAAAAGAAACAGAGTCACGGATGTGAGAAATAAACTTACGGTTACCAGGGGGAACAGAGGAGGGGATAAATTGGGAGACTGAGATTGACATATCACACTACTCTATATAAAATAGATAACTAATTCGGACCTAGTGTATAGCACAGGGAATTCTACTCAACACTCTGTGGTGACCTATATGGGAAAAGAATCTAAAAACAAGTGCATATATGTATGTGTTCAACTGATTTGCTTTGCTGTACATCAGAGACTAACACAATATTGTAGATCAAGTATACTCCAATAAAATTTTTTAAAAATTTAAAAAAACAAAAAAGAGAGAGATATAACAGATAAAACTTTCAAACAATTGAAGGGCTGTGATGTATTGAATAGAAGGATAAAATTTTTTGTTTTCTCATCTCCGGGGGCAGGATTTATATTGTTGTATGAGTTGTAGGGGAATACATATTTATTTAATCTAAGAATAATATCTCAAATAATTAAATTTGCTAGAAAACTAAATGAATTTCTGTGGGAAATTAACAAATTCTCATGATGGCTGGTGTTGAATGTTTTCTTAACTACCTTCCAGGGATGTCATAGAAGGAAGTTGTACATGTAGAAGGAGCCTTTATATTTGAATTAATTAATGCATTAATTATTTTATTAAAAATTCTTATCTGTTTTGATTATGAAACTGAACAACTTTCACTAAGTAGTCAGGGGTTAGACATTGGTGTTTTAAAAAAGCTCCCTAGGTGCCTGGCCACCTTCCCCAAATGTTCTGTCTCCTGATTCCACTTTCCATTAAAGACTCCAGTGATAAGAGTTTTGTGCTATTAGACAGGAGTTTGTGGAAAATGAACCAGTACCCTTCAATTCCTTTTTATACAGTTCATGGGGTTTTCACAACAAGAATACTGGAGTGGTTTGCCATTCTCTCCTCCAGTGAATCAAGTTTCATCAGAGCTCTCCATTATGACCCATTCATCTTGGGTGGCCCTGCATGGCATGGATCATAGCTTCATAGAGTTTTGCAAACCTCTTTGCCATGACAAGGTTGTGATCCATGAAGAGTCCCTTGGACAGCAAGGAGATCAAACCAGTCAGTTCTAAAGGAAATCAACCCTGAACACTCATTGAAAGGACTGATCCTGAAGCTGAGGCTCCAGTACTTTGGCTACCTGATGCTAACAGCCTACTCACTGGAAAAGACCCTGGTGCTGGCAAAGATTGAAGGCAGAAGAAGAGGGTGACAGAGGATGAGGTGGTTGAATGGCATCACCCATTCAATGGACATGAACTTGGGAAAACTCTGAGAGATGGTGAGGGACAGGGATGCCTTGCGTGCTGCAGTCCATGGGGTTGCAAAGAGTCAGACATGACTTGGTGATTAAAGAATAATAATCCCTCATTGGCAGTGTACCCAGAAGAGACTTTAGATGTAGTTAAGGTAACCAAGCCTCAGAGATTATTCAGACAGCAGGGATAGAGTGAAGTGCTGAATTACCTCCTGGGTAATTTTCTATTGCTTTTTGTACTATTCTAATCTCTGACAGGTAGATTGAATCCTGATAAAGGTACTTTATAGTTGATGGTATTCACTACATCACAGAAGATTTTTGATCTTCAGCCAATTCTCCATTTATTTGCAAACAATCAATACAATTTTACTGAATTCCAGTAAAATAAAGGATTTGGATAGTCCCTTGGAAGTTATGACAATAGAGGATTAAGTTTGTCCCCCAGGGCTCAAAGTCCTGGAACACCATCTGTTTAGTCCACTTCTATCTGTTCCTATTTTTAATGCGATGTTCTTTTTGAATATGAATAATATTTCTGTAAGTCTGCATTGCTGTAGGTAAATTATTATTAGTTCTTCAAAAGGGTGGAAAAGCACCTTGGCAAAGAAGGGAAGTTTATTTCATCCAGGTTATTCATTAGTGATCAGAGAACAAGAGCTATCATATTAATTCTCTGAAATTCCGAACCATCTCTTTGTTTCATCGCCAAAGATTGAGAGAGAAAAGGGCCTTTCCTTTTAACCCTAATCTCAGTCTCAAGACAATTTGTTTTTAAATTTCAAGAAAAGGCTTTTCAGTCATTAATTGACCTAATAAATGGGGGAACTCTGTCTCAACTTGATTACTCAACATCTTTATTTATTCATGTGTTTTATTGCATCCAACACAGCCTTCAAAAGAATTGACTGGTTTGGCCGATCTGGTAGGCCATCAAAGGATATTAAGATGTATCTTCATGGTTTGAGTTAGATTATCTTGAAGCAAAATTCAAAACGGGTCAGGGTCGAAATCCCAGACCAAGAGCATTTGGAGTTACTGGCTGATTCCTATAATATTAACAATTACAAAATTATCTTATACTCCCATTCATTCACATGATTCACTTTATGCTATGGGAATGCTATAGTTTTGTGACTTTTGCTATTAATTTCCTTTCCACTTTTCTTCACTCATTTCTCAGTTGCTAACATAACTCTGATTTTCTTTAGGGCAGCTGTGTGCTCTGGAATATACATTGGCCATAAAAGGAGGTATTTGATAGAGTTTTAGTCAATGAGAAGAAAGCCTAACCTGCTAGATGTTTCATATTGAATTTGGATCTCTTATTGAAAGAGAATGGCTTCCCTAATGGCTCAATGGTAAGAATTCACCTGCTAATGCAAGGGATGCGGGTTTGACCCACGGGTTTGCAGATCCCCTGGAGGAGGAAATGGCAGCCCACTCCAGTATCTTGCCTGGAATCCAACGGACAGAAGAGCCTGGTGAGCTACAGTCCATTGGGTCTCAAAAGAGTCGGACACAACCGACCAGTGAAAAACAACTCTAAATAAAGTTACATTCACTAAGATTAAGCTACTCAGTTCATCTTCGCCTATACTCTTCCTATGGGTGCCCTAGGGCAATCTTTATAAGACTCCAGAAAAGACATGGTTAGGTTAGAAAAACAGAAGCGTATTCATTGAAAGAGGAAGAAATGAGGAAAAGTAGTATATGAACATTTCTCTATAGGGTTTATAAACTCAGAGATGTGTGAAACATAGAAACACTTTTTATAATCTTTTAGGAGGAGAGAATCAATTACAGAGTCAACACTTTTAAGTTCGAAAAGGATAATCATCCTGTCCCTTTGTTTAACAGATAAGGAAATTGACTCAAATAAGGAAAAGAAACACACCTAGTTGAAAGTATAGCCAAGTGTGGATCTGGATATTTGGAAATTCCAATTGAATTGGAATTCACAGGCACCATTCAGTGTGCTTTCACACACACACACACACACACACACACACACACACACCCAAAGTAACACATTTGTGACACACAGAAAAAAAAAACAAAAAAACACGGTTCCTAAGTTAGAAATTGTTGGTGTTTTAGAGGAAGTATATAAAATTAAAGCATGATATTAATGCTGAAAAAATTTTTTTATTTTGTTTTTTGTTCTAGGAGATTTTGCAGGTTAAAGACACACACAGTTTTTTAGCTCATGCTGGTTTTCACTGAGCATAGATGACTAGCTTTCCAAATGCTAGTAATGCTTTCAGGACTGAATTGGAGCTCAGAGATGTAAACAGTTATGGGCTGTTCACACCAGGTGGCAAGGCCAGCCCGGGAGAGAGCAATCAGGGTTGCAGGACTCCTCAGAGTCCTGGGGGTCTTCCTGATAACTGTTACTTAGGATCTCAAGACAACTAATTTCCGCAACAAAAGGAGGTAACAGAGGTAGAAGACTGAGGGATGAAATATAAAAAAAGAATGGGTGCCAAAGCTCTAGAGAGTCAGCAAGACAATGTAGTTATTTACTTTCTTCTGGGCAAAAAGAAAATCAAGTCAATCGACATTCAGGCTCAGGTCCAGCTTCTGAATTCACCACCCTGTCCTCAGTTCTGGTCTTCCCTGTTTGTAATAGAAATACATCATTTCCAAGTTAATATCTGCACTACTCCCTCTGGTGGACAGAAACTGAACTTCTTTATAGTGTTGGAACAGAGGTCTGAATCCAACCAGCTGCCAACCATCTGGTTAAAGCCCCAGATTCTTGAAAAAGTGAAAGTGTTAGTCTCTCAGTGTCCAACTCTTTGTGACCCCATGGACTGTATCCCGCCAGGCTCCTCTGTCCATGGGATTTCCCAGGCAAGAATACTGGAGTGGGTTGCCATTTCCTTCTCCAGGGCATCTTCCCCTCCCAGGGATCGAACCTGAGTCTCCTGCATTGAAGGCAGAGTCTTTACCATCTGAGTCACCAGATTCTTGAGAACTGCCTTTTTTTCCTGCAACTGGGAACGTTAATGTCTACCATGATTCTAAAACCAGTCCAGCCTAATTTACGTACTGCTGCCGCTGAGTCTTCAGTCGTGTCTGACTGTGCGACCCCATAGACGGCAGCCCACCAGGCTCCCCCGTCCCTGGGATTCTCCAGGCAAGAGCACTAAGTGATCATAAAAAGCACGAAGGCAGTGATTTCCAAATGTTCTTTTGTGGTAGCTAAACATGTTATTCAAACAAGCTCTTGAATAAGCTGCTTAGCATGAAGCTGGGGCTCATGTCAGTTCCATGGCAGCCCCCACAGCACCCCCACAGAACCGCAGCACTCCGAGAAGGCCAAGTTTCAAAAAACACAACTCTGAGATATGGCGTTTGAAGAAAACCTACTGCTCAGTCACTTCAGTCGTGTCCGACTCTGTGCGACCCCACAGATGGCAGCCCACCAGGCTCCCCTGTCCCTGGGATAGTCCAGGCAAGAACACTGGAGTGGGTTGCCATTTCCTTCTCCAATGCATGAAAGTGAAAAGTGAAAGGGAAGTCGCTCAGTCGTGTCTGACCCTCAGCATGGACTGCAGCCTACCAGGCTCCTCCATCCATGGGATTTTCCAGGCAAGAGTACTGGAGTGGGGTGCCACTGCCTTCTCCGTTGAAGAAAACCTCTTTTCGAGGAAGAAAAATGATACCTTCATTTCATTTTGGAAGGGAGGAGTGCTTTATGTTTTGGAAATCAATTCATAAAAAAATAGTAGCTTTAAACAGAGAAAGTGATTTGCAAATTATTCACCCCCTTGAAGAAAACATAGGAATTGATTTCCAAAACATAAAGCACTCCTCCCTTCCAAAAAGAAATAAAGGTATCATTTTTCTTACTTCCTCAAAAAGAGTGAGTGAGTGAGTGAAAGTTGCTTAGTCATGTCAGACTCTTTGTGACCCCATACAGTCCATGGAATTCTCCAGGTCAGAATACTGGAGTGGGTAGCCTTTCCCTTCTCCAGGGGATCTTCCCAACCCAGGATCGAACCTAGGTCTCCCACATTAGCTTTGTCAAATCTGCAGCTCAGATAGCCGTAGTATGTCTGTACCAAATAAATAGGAACATTTAGGAATGTGTAGAAATGAAAGGATATATACTTATCCAAATTGAGTGGTCTTTGAGGCTGTCTTCTGTTTATCTGCCAGGTGCTCACTTGTAACTTATTTGGTAATGTAGACCCTTTGCAGATTAAAAATTAACTTTCTTGTTTCCTAATAGAAGTCTATCTCTTGGAGAAGACCCACAATGAGTAAAAATCCAAGGAAAATATTTGTAAATTTACATTGAGAAATAAGACAGTCATGCAGAGAATTCTCTTCTGTGTCAGACCTACCCAATGTCTTAGCCTATCAGTCCAAAACCAACAGAAATAGATCTGAAATCTGGAGAATCAGGTTTATTGAACAATTAAGGTAGGCTGCATCCCAGAGGAACTGTGAAGCATCTCATTCAGTAAAGAAAAAGATGAGTTATTATAGGATTTGAGAAAGGGTGGAATTAAAGTGAAAATTAAATGCAGTGCTTTGACAGGCTCAAAGCAAGCTAGAGCTGTGGATAAAGGGTCAACATAAATCTGGATCATCATATGGACTTAGGACAGTATTTCTTTGGAAACCAGAGTTAAGATAGACGTGAAATGTTGTGTCCAGATACTCTGTATCTGAAGTTCAACATCTGGATTAGAAATTGAGGCTGCTTCACTGGATCAAAGTGACTGAAATCTTCCAGGTAAAATGGAATGTCTCATCCCTACCGATATAATTTCACACAGCAAATTTGATATCCATGACACTAGGGAAAAATATTTCTCAGTGAGTAAGAAAGCAGTAGTCATTCAAGGAGGAAGATTGGCTGATGCTTTCTAGCGTGGTATGTCCTTGGGAGAAATAGTGCTTCCCATAAACTTTACAGCTGGCTTTCTCATGTCTGTTATTCTAACTTGATGAAAGGCTGGCCATGTGTCTAGTTTCTCAGTCCAAGAGAATCTGTACTTTTCTCAGTGGGCTGGCAAAAGTCTCTCCAAGTAGGCTGGGTGAGCAAGTGGGCTACCAGACACTCCAGGTAAGAAAACAAAACAAACCAGGACTTCCCTGGTGGCCCACCACTCAAGACTCTGCATTCCCAGGGCAGGACTCTGGGTTCTACACCTGATCGGGGAACTAAGATCCTTCATGCTGCATGGTGTGGCAAAAACCCAACTAAAAGACAAACACTCCAGGTAAGGTAAGGATACTCCCTTACATTAACATAAAGGAAAATAAATAGGCTACCAGAGCAAGGTCACTGTCCCTCCAACACCTGAGAACATCAGGCTGAGATAGGTCATCACACTCCACTCAGATTGGCCTCCGTCCCTTACCCCTTTCCTTTTCTCCGTGGCTCCTAGGTTCTCCCTTTGTAGTGAGGTAAGTGGTGCCAAAAGCACTTATTTGACACAGTCCTCCTTTAGATGTGTTAATATTTTCAGTCAAAGTTTTCTTCTTTCTGTTATAGTTCATCTTCATAGTTTAAGAGGAGGATGAGGACCCTATCTTATTTCTGAATTATTGGAGAAGGCACCTCACAGTTTGTCCTTGATGGGGATTCAGGACATGTTGCCCCCAAGTATGGTACCTTGGCGTGTTGAGCATCTTAAACGAAAGGGGTTTGAGAAAACAGCAGAAGCAGGAAGATTGTTATTCTGACCTCTTCCCACTCACTTTTTATTTCCTGAAAAAAGGGGCTAAATCTCCCATGAAAGCACCCTTTCTGTATCTGGAGAAAGGGGACATTCTTATCACCAGAGAAGAAGCGTGTAGGATGGAGAAAGGTGTATAAACAAAGCTTGTTACTTCACCATTTACTTACTCCAGAGCAAATGTGTTTGTCTTCTCACTTCTTCACCAATGTATTGTTTCTTTGTCTAAAAGGTATAAGAGCTTTGTCTGATCACTTCTTTGAGTCTTCATTCTCTTGTGAAAGCTCCCAGTTTTACATGTAAAAATTTCATCAAATGTGTATTTTTTTTTCTTCTGTTAATCCGTCTTTGTCAGTTTAACTTTCACACTTAGCCAGGAACTCTAAGAGGGTTTAGGAAAACTTTTCTCCCCCACGCCCTAAAATGCAGCTAAAACTGTCTTTCGTAACGTGAATAAAAATGTATCAAATAATCCTAGTCAAAAGAATATAATGTTTGTTAAAGTTATAATTTGGCCTCACTGAGCCAACATAAAATACTGAAAATAACTTCTAAAAAAAACTAATATTTACTTAGTTATATGGTAGTTTGTTTATTGTGACTTGACTCTTTGCCAAACTGAGAGGGGAAAAAAAAAAGTTATTTCAGCCCTGTAGCTTTCTTTTTTAAAAATAGATGCTTAGACACACAGTCTTTTTAAAACTTGTTCAGAAAAGTTAATAAATGACTTTTGATTAATTTTCAAATCAAAGGTTTTCTTAATGTGACTTCGACATAATTTTCCGAATTTTCCAAATGAGGCATATCTGAAATCCCCAGGGTCATTTCTGCCCGTGGAAAAGCTGGATAAGCCTGGACTTCCCAACTGATGTCACAGTGAGACTTGAACTTTGATCATCAGGAATTTCAAGACTAAGCCAACATTTCAAGAGATGGGCTAAGAAAACAAATGTGAGAAAATCTCTGTGAGAGATTCAGTTGAAATGATAGTCTTGTTTTCATTAAGTACCTATAACATCATATTCAAAATAAACTCATAAAATATCTTGCTATACAATGTCCAAATATCTTGAAGGGTACATGTCAAAAACTATCTAGCAAGATATTCATACTACAATTTTTTTAACTTTAAATTTTTTATTTTGTATTAGGATATAGCAAACTATTAATGTTGTGGTAGTTTCAGGTGAACAGTGAAGGGACTCAGCCATACATATACATGTATCCATTCTCCCCCAAACTCCCCTCCCATCCAGGCTGGCACAGAACATTGAGAAGAGTTCCATGTGCTACACAATAGGTCCTTGTTGTTATCCATTTTGAATACAGCAGTGTGCACATGACCTTCCCAACCTCCCTAACTATCCCTCCTCCTTGGCAACTGTAAGTTCATTTTCTAAGTCTGTGAGTCTTTTTCTGTTTTGTAAGTTCACTTGTATCATTTCTTTTTAGTTTCCACATATATACACTACAATAAGTGATGAAAACAAGTTATAAAACAATGTAGACACTACACTCTTATTTGTTGAAAGAAAAATTAAAGGAAAGAAAAAGAAAAGAAATTACCTGTGAATGGTTGTGTGTGTGTGCAAAAAAAATGAATCAAAAATATCTGGTTATCTGGAAGGCAACCTATCAAACTGCTAAATGTAGTTACCTCCTGCAATAGAGAGAGAGAAGAAAACTTTATGACCTTTGATATCCTCTGTATTTGTTATGATTTGCATTACTATATTTGTAATTTAAGTTAGAAAAGGATCTCTGATTCTGAAATATCATGTCTCTCTTGACTCATAACTTCTTCAGGGTTTGCATATGGTTAACATTTAGCAGGAACATGGAGGTAAATTGTACTTCCCTGGTGGCTCAACTGGTAAAGAATCTGCCTGCAATGTGGGAGACCTGGGTTCAATCCCTGGGTTGGGAAGATCCCCTGGAGAAGGGAACAGCTACCCACTCTAGTATTCTAGCCTGGAGAATTCCATGGACTATATAGTCCATGGGGTCACAGAGAGTCAACATGACTGAACAACTTTCACTGTCACAATGGTGGTAAATTGCTTTTCATTTCAATATCAGCAGTCTAGTAAAGCTCTTTCTTATACAGTAATATATAAAGGAATTGTACTGAACGTTAACAACATTAGCATTATGTAATATATGATATGTGATAGACAATATATAATAATGAATACTGGATTCTCTGAAATTGTTAAAGTATAATCGATTCATGAATGTATTCATTCATTCATTAAATGTTTAAGTACTGTCCCCCACCCCCCATGAGGCTCTGAGCTAAATGTCAGGGCAGCAAACATGAAAAAGTCATGGTCCTTATTCCTGAAGAGCTTGTGCTCCCTTGGCACGGACCAGCACACAGAAAATAATTGATAAACCATGCAAAGTGGTTTGTACAATAGAAATAATTGTATCAAAGGGATGTAGGACACTGTGAATGAAGTATAGGAGGGCCTTTGAGGAACTCACTCCAGTCTGCACTTGAAGGACAAAAACTTTTCCAGGCAGAGAACATGGGTAAACGCATACCAGGTAGATTAAATAGTATGAGTGAAAGAATAGAGACATCAAAATTTTTAGCCCAGAATGAGACAGATAAGTCTCTTGAGGGTATCGGATTAGCTTACATTGATTTTACTTCCTCTGGAAGATACTTCCAGATGGACTAACTTGGTCCCCTGGTAACCATGCTTACATTATATGATACCTCCCCATCCAGCCACATTAAATTAAAATGGGTGTATTCTTTTATAACAATAACCTTTTAAATATATACATGTATGATCTTTATAGACTTGAGTGTAGGCAAAAATTAAAAATAACCAAAGTATTGTTGTGTAAGTCAATGCATCTAGTTGATGGGCCAGCAATGCTTGTTGAATAATAAAATGACATGTATGTTTATAAATTAATGTGCGTTTATTTCATAACATATATTTTCTTTTCTTCTATTTTATTCAAATGAGTAATTATGTTGTTATGATTCACAGATTTTCACAAAATCTGCATTCTTTCAACAGTAATGTAGGATGTTTCTTAAGTCATTATCATTCTTAGTTTTTATTAGTTTCAGTTTGGATCATCTTGGATCAGTTTGGATCATCGCCTGAAACAGTAGCAACAGGAATGGTCAATAAAATTCTAAAAGCAATACTGAGAATGAACAATGAAATTTACATATGATTCTTTAAACTTCTAAAAAATTGAGCTATAACTGACATGATGTTTACTCATTTTAATGGAGCTACCTGTAATAAATCACAGAATCTATTATAAACTACTGTGATTTCATGTCACTGTCACTTAGGCAACTTTTATTGTCTCTTGTGGCAATATCCATATAGTACTCAAGTTTTTCTTTTTTGGAAGTTTCAAAGTTGCAACATTATTAAAAATGAAGATAGCAATATTATATTGCTTAATTTATTCAAGACAATATCTGAAGCTAAAATATGTTCAAAATAATCTCTATAGAAAATGGTATAGAGATTATTGGTACTTGAGTCTTCTTTATAGATACACATTCTCTTTTCCTTTTTTCTTTATTTTGTTGTTTATTTTATATAGTTTCAATCAAAAAAATTTTTTTCTCCAAATTAAAAAAATACATACTATTAATTTTTAAAAAGTGAACCAAAATACCTGTTTGAGTTCCTTTTAAGCTTTTGCCAACATAATTAGTAGCAAATAATAGTTCACATCAAATAACCAACAACAAGACTAACTTGTTCTTTGTCAAAGATTGATTTCCCTTTGAAATCTTCAGTTATTTTGCTTTCTTTTTCTAGGATCCTTCAGTTATTTTGCTTAAATGAAATAGAATTGCTGTAGCAACATTTAACATTCTCCTTGTGTATCTTAGTGAAGTAGTAAGGTTATATTTGGTGGACAGACCCAGAAAATACCTAATACAATCATCATTTGTTCCATGGGATGTCTTTAATCCTGAGCTTTTGACACAGTGGAGAACTTGTTTCAAGTGCACTGTGTGGTACAAAGAATGAACACGACTTTGGGCTAAAATTTCAGTTTATGCACTTGTTGTTCAAATCAACTATGTTGATTCTATTATCATAGATCTGCCTAGATAGTCTTTCAGATCAATGCCTAACACTGAAAACTGTGAGTTTTGTTTTTTTTAAACAACAGCGACACCAACAAAAAAAACCACGTTAATTTATTTAACTTTGGATCTGGAGTCCAAAACCAGTACTGCCTACTCAGAGAGCAAGGAAGGGCTATGAAACTCTGTGTAGACAGAGGCAAAAAATTGTGTTTTCAAGTATCTTCACTTAAATCAAACCCACATATTTTCTGACATATATAAAAAAATTAAATATTCTTTAATTTCAATTTTGCCGGGGGAGTAGTTCAAAAACTTGTATAATAAAAATCAGCTTTCAACACAACTTTTATTTCTGATACAATGTAGCTGAAACTAGTATTCAGTTCAGTTCAGTTCATTTCAGTTGCTCAGTTGTGTCCGACTCTTTGCAACCCGGTGAATTGCAGCACGCCAGGCCTCCCTGTCCATCACTAACTCCCGGAGTTCACTCAAACTCATGTCCATTGAGTCGGTGATGCCATCCAGCCATCTCATCCTCTGTTGTCCCCTTTTCCTCCTGCCCTCAATCCCTCCCAGCATCAGAGTCTTTTCCAATGAGTCAACTCTTCGCTTGAGGTATTAGGTTTTAATTTGGGGGATGATTAATTTTTCTTCTTTTATCATACACACAAAATTTTTAAATCTTATTGTGATTCTTTTTAATTTTTCATTCAGCTTACATGTTCAGCCACCATAGTATAAAATTTCTAAATAATTTCTAATAAACCTAGAAATTTGCCGTTCAATTCAGTTCAGTTCAGTTCAGTCACTCATTCGTGTCCAACTCTTTGCGACCCCATGGATTGCAGCACGCCAGGCTTCCCTGTCCATCACCAACTTCCAGGGCTTTCTTTCTGTAAATGTTGGACTGTTTATGCTATGAAAATCGTGGGATAAATAGAGAATACATGATATTATTCTTTAAAACATATCATGTTAATATCCTATGTCAGTGTTACTTTCTTTGCTAAATATTTTTTGCTGTTTAAACTTTCAAATAATCTTGTTCCTGACTTCAGGGGAAATGCTTTCAAATTTTCACCACTGAGGATAATGTTTGCTATGGGTTTATGGCTTTTATTATGCTGAGGTATGTTCCTTCTATTCCTGCTTTCTGGAGGGCTTTTATCATAAATGGAAGTTGAATTTTGTCAAAGGCTTTCTCTGCATCTATTGAGATAATCATATGGTTTTTATCCTTCAATTTGTTAATGTGGTGTATCACATTGATTGATTTGCAGATATTAAAGAATCTTTGCTTCCCTGGGATAAAGCCCACTTGATCATGATGCATGATCTTTATAATATGTTGTTGGATTCTATTTGCTAGAATTTTGTTAAGGATTTTTGTGTCTGTGTTCGTCAGTGATATTGGCCTGTAGTTTTTTGTGTGTGTGACATCTTTGTCTGGTTTTGGTATTAGGGTGATGGTGGCCTCATAGAATGAGTTTGGCAATTTACCTTCCTCTGCAATTTTCTGGAAGAGTCTGAGTAGGATAGGTGTTAGCTCTTCTCTAAATTTTTGGTATAATTCAGCTGTGAAGCCATTTGGTCTGGAAGATTTCTGATTACAGTTTTGATTTCCATGCTTGTGATGAGTCTGTTAAGATTTTCTATTTCTTCCTGGTTCAGTTTTGGAAAGTCATACTTTTCTAAGAATTTGTCCATTTCTTTCAAGTTGTCCATTTTATTGGCATATAGTTGCTGATAGTAGTCTCTTATGATCCTTTGTATTCTGTGTTGTTTGTTGTGCTTGCTCCATTTTCATTTCTAATTTTATTGATTTGATTTTTCTCCCTTTTTTTTCTTGATGTCTGGCTAATGGTTTGTCTATTTTATTTATCTTCTCAAAGAATCAGCTTTTAGCTTTGTTGATTTTTGCTATGGTCTCCTTTGTTTCTTTTTCATTTCTGCTTTTCTACTTCTGCCCTAATTTTTATGATTTCTTTCCTTCTACTAACCCTGGGGTTCTTTATTTCTTCCTTTTCTAGTTGCTTTAGGTGTAGAGTTAGGTTATTTATTTGATTTTTCTCTTGTTTCTTAAGGTAAGCTGGTATTGCTATGAACCTTCCCTGTAGCACTGCTTTTACTGAGTCCCATAGGTTTTGGGTTGATGTGTTTTCACTTTCATTCGTTTCTATACATATTTTGATTTCTTCTGTGATTTTTTTTTTTTGTTATTTAGAAACGTGTTGTTTAGCCTCCATATGTTTGTATTTTTAATAGTTTTTTTCCTGTAGTTGACATCTAATCTTACCACATTGTGATCAGAAAAGATGCTTGGAATGATTTCAATTTTTTTGAATTTACCAAAGCTAGATTTATGGCTCAGGATGTGATCTATCTTGGAGAAGGTCCGTGTGCACTTGAGAAAAAGATAAAACTCATTGTTTTGGGCTTTTAGTAACTGCACATTTTGTTTTGTATGTGTTTATACATGTATGCACAATTGTTGTTTTGTGTTCTTTTGAGATACCAATTGTTTTTAGCAACAAATACCTTTATTTGACTTCTCTTGTGGCTCAGGTGGTAAAGAATACACCTGGAATGTGGGAGACCCAGGTTCAATCCCTGGGTTGGGAAGAACTCCTTGAGAAGAGAATGGCAATTCATCCAGTATTCATGCCTGGGAAATTCCATGGACAGAGGAGCCTGGTGGGCTATAGTCCATGGGGTTGCAAAGAACTGGACATGACTGAGCAACTAACACTTTGATTTTGGTCTTTGTTTTGAAGCTAATCTTGAAGACTTGTTGTGAGGCATTTGACAACAAAAACAGAATGCTTTAACTTTGAAATGAGAATATAAAAACCAGCTGTCACAGTTTCTTTTTCCAATTGAATAAATCTTGATATGAAATAAAGTATTAGATTTTCTGTGACATAAAGGCAATGGAAAATTTGCATCTGAATATGTTCTGCAAGAACATTCCCACGCTGTCAGAAAGCCACATGGGCCATTTTCCAAGATCATAATCTAGTAAACGGTAAAGTCCCAGAGATTTCATCTTTCTCATCAAATTGGCTGATTCATGAATGCAATTTTTTCATCTTTTAAAGGGAAATGCAGTTGCATTTGATGTTTCTGGATTGTGGTGCTAATATGAAGGATCATCTTTGTAAATCTTCATTTAATAAGGAATATTCATATTCTTCAATATGGATTCTTGGATATTCTTCAGTTAGAGAAGTTTCATCTTATGATGTATTTAAATTCAAGTTCTGAATTTGGAACAAAATACTTGTTCAATTTTTTGATCAGTAATTAAAACTTCAATAAGTACAGAAATTGTAATATCCAATTTATAAGTTTTATGTGGATTATGTTCAAAACATATGTGATCAATTTAAATGTGAGCTTTAAAGTTTTAAGAAAACAGTTTCTTCTCAGAAGATTTTCTATTTCTAATTTGAGATTACTGTTCCTATTTTCTATTTTGAGTGTATATTTTTTATATCTTTTATGATTTTGACTTGTAGTCATCTTGAGGAAACTAAAGAATTAAAAGTTTAAACATAATTTTTACATATTTTCATCCAGACTTGCAACAAAATATATTTAACAATTAATTAAATGTAGAATACTTTAGAAGTGTTCTTATAAAACCTATATAGCATGTTTTCCCCCTAAAGTTCTTTTTCTTCTAAAGTATTCTAAATCATCTATGAAACATAAAAAGCAAAATACAAACTGTACTTAATCTGGTGTCATAATTTTAATCAAAAGTAAGTCAAAATAAATTTAGCTATCTGTAACTTTAATGAAATTTTATTGTTTTATAAAAATAAAACTATTTGCAATTCAACCATTCAATGTCCCAAATAGTTGCTAATAAAGAGTGTACTATGCTTAACCCATGTCAGAAATCTACATATATACAAACTGAAAAGTAATCTGAATTGCTCAAACATTGTAAAATATTTCTCAGTTGCCATGTGCAACTACTTGACTAAAAGCAAGACTGCCTCTGGAACCACATGAAGCAAAATCAGAAAATAAATCAGAGAATAGACATTCAACACTACTATGAAGCAATATTTCATTGTGGATAAATCTATTTTATTTATGGTACCTAGGGAGGATTTTACTAGTCCTTTTTCTTTCCTGTGTTCAAGAGCTCCTCAAATCTTCTCTGCACTCAAAAGCAGTGTTAACCTCATACATCAACACCAGCACAGTCCACACACACAGCCTCACATCTTTCAGATGTGGGTGCCTTGTACGCAAGATCCTATCAGACACATATGGAAGTGTTTCTCTGAGGTTTTAGGGTTACAGCTTGTGTCACACCAGGAACTGCAAGTAGATCCCAACGATAAAAACACCTGTATGTTCTCTGGTGCCTCAGTCGGTAAAGATTCCACCTGTAATGCAGGAGACCTGGGTTCGATCCCTGGGTTGGGAAGAGCCCCTAGAGAAGGGAATGGCAACCCACTCCACTATTCTTGCCTGGAAAATTCCATGGACAGAGTAGCCTGGTGGGCTAAAGTCCATGGGGTCACAAAGAGTCAGACACGACTGAGTGACTACCTTTAACTTTTATATGTTCTCTAGAAAGGTTTTTTTTTTTTTTTTCCCCAAGGTTTTGTGATCTGCAGAGTCCTCTAAACCTTGGAGCCCAGATCAGAGGTCTGTTTTGCCTGAGTCTAAGGGAAATACTGGCTGTGACAGTTGAGTTCTCCTCAAGAATTTGGAATTTAGAACTAAAGCTTGTTGGGAGCTGAGCCATGGTAATAAGCAGAGGGATGGAACTTCCCTCCATGGAAGTTCCTGGATCTTCCAGAGGCTGGGGAGTTTACTTCTCCCTTGGATTCCATGTGATTCATTAGTACCTTTTTAACAAATGCTGTCTTTGTGTAGACTAGCTTGTTTATTACATGTAATGGAAGGAATATAATAATGCATTGGTCTACTTTGGGGAAGGAAGAGATGAAGCTGGAATGTTGGTTACCATTTACCAGATGGTAAAATGACTCCAACATTGCCATACAAGAGAAAAGGAAACACAGCACAGAAAACATGCCATAAGTGGCTTCGAGGATGGGCTGGGTAACCATTAGGAACTATAAACTGTCTCCTTTAATTGTACTGTCTGGCTTTGTCAGCTTCTGGCTTTCTGAAATTAGAGGATATCAGATGAGGAGGAAGGAGATTCCAGATATCCAAAACTGGTTCAAGTTTGTCTTGTTTTAGAGAGGTGGAGACTGTCATACATGATTCTTTTTTACCTGTATCATTGCATCTACAAGGGCATTGATAAATTAACATAGGCAACACTGTTCAGTCTGCTTAATATTCATACCTGAGGCTGGAGAAGTTTCACTGTCTTCTAGAGTTCCATACATTCCTACATATAGTCTCCAATACATTACAAGCCATTTTAATTTGTTTATAAAGGCTAATTCCTCTTGTCTTTTGTTCAATTTGCTGATGTAGATAATAAAGTACTTAAAAAGCAAACTATGTTTTGATTATGAGTATAATGATAAGTATTATGAGTATAATTTCTTTCCTTGTGGCTCAGATGGTAAAGAATCTGCCTGCAATGCAGGAGACCTGGGTTTGATCCCTTGGTTGGGAAGATCCCCTGGAGGAGGGCATGGCCACCCATTCCAGTATTCTTGCCTAGAGAATTCCCATGGACAGAGGAGCCTGGCAGGCTACAGTCCATGGGGTCACAAAGAGTCAGACATGAAGGAGCAACTAAGCACAGCACAGCATAATGATTATATTTATTAGAAATAATGTGCAATGAACACTAATTATAGGTCCTTTCATTGAAGCCATATATTCCATTAGGAGGTATTTTATTTTACTACATTTAGTTATTACATGCATTTTTGAAATGTATATTGCAAAAAAATTTGTGAACTCTGAAGCATTAGCAATATTAAAATTACATGCTTTTAAGCCATAAGGGTAGTTATGTTTTAAAATGGCTTATCAATTAAAAAGATCAATAGCCTTCATATACACAAAAAATAACTAGTTAGAATGTGTTAGTTGATCAATCGTGTTCGACTCTTTGCGACCTCGTGGATTGTAGCCCGCCAGGCTCCTGTGTCCAGGAAATTCTCCAGGTAAGAATATTGGAGTTGGTTGTCATTCCCTTCTCTTGGGGATCTTCCTGACCTGGTGATCAAACTCAGGTCTCCTGAATTGCGGGCAGATTCTTTATGGTCTGAGCCACCAAGGAAGCCTAGTTAGAAAGTATCATGAAAGGAAAAAAAATTTACTATAGCAATAAAAATGTCTAGAAATTAACAAGAAATGTTCTAAATCTACAGAAAGAAAAATATAAACATTCCCAGAAGATGCAAAAGTGGAGATGAACAAACAGAAAAACATTTTGGTTAGGGTATTTCTGTTGTAATTAGACATTAGTTCTCCCTAAGACAATTTAGGACTTTAATGAAATTCCAATGAACAAGATTCCCACCTCCCCGCTACCCTGGAGCTAGGCAAGTTAATACTAAACTTCATATGGAAAAATAGACATAATAGAAAAACACTATTTCTAAATAGAAAAACACTATTTTCTAAATAGAAAAGAAATAAGGCATGGGGGTGAGGGGAGTGGAGGAGTTGACAGACTTGCCCTGCCAGATACTAAAACTTATGATAAGGTTTTTAGTTTGCAAACAGCATAGTACTGGGACAGGAATAGGTGGAATAAAACAGAAAGTCCAGAAGCAAACATAACATATATGGCAATCTAGAATATGATAAGGGTGGTATCTCAAATCTCTGGGGACACAGAGGAACTGTTTAGTAAAGTTACTGTGGTACCTGGATAGACAAACAGAGAAAAGGTAAGATTGCATCCATTTCTCACACAAGAATAAGTTCCAAATGGAGTAAAGATCTAAATGTAAAAAACAAAAAAGTAAATACAAAAATACTAGAAGAAAACAAGAATGAATTGCTCTAAAATTTGAGTGTGGGTAGAAGATTTGTAGCTGTAACTCAAAATCCAAAGGCAAGGGAAGGATTGTTTGATAAACTGACTAACAAAATTTTTCTTAAAAGTGAAAACTCTAAGCAGAGTTAAAAGAGAAATAACAAATTGCAAGAAAATACTTGAGATATTTATCACAAATAAAGAGTTCATATGCTGGATATAGTATAAAGAACTTTTAACATTGAGGAAAGAAACCCTGAAAATCCTATTTTTAATTGGGCAAAAGATATTAAGAAGAGGTAGCAAGAATATACAGAAATGAGTGAAGTTGCTCAGTCGTGTCCAACTCTCTACAAGCCCGTGGACTGTAGTCTACCAGGCTTCTCTGTCCATGGGATTCTCCAGGCAAGAATACTGGAGTGGGTTGCCATTTCCTTCTCCAGGGGATCTTCCTAACCCAGAGATCAAACCCAGGTCTCCCACATCGCAGGCAGATGCTTTAACCTCTGAGCCACCAGGGAAGCCCAAATACACAGAAGAACTATACAAAGAAGATCTTCACAATAGCATGATCACTCACCTAGAGCCAGACATCCTCAAATGCAAAGTCAAGTGGGCCTTAGGAAGCATCACTATGAACAAAGCTAGTGGAGGTGATGGAATTCCAGTTGAGCTATTTCAAATCCTGAAAGATGATGCTGTGAAAGTGCTGCACTCAACATGCCAGCAAATTTGGAAAATTCAGCAGTGGCCACAGGACTGGAAAAGGTCAGTTTTCATTCCAATCCCAAAGAAAGGCAATGCCAAAGAATGCTCAAACTACCGCACAATTGCACTCATCTCACACGCTAGTAAAGTAATGCTCAAAATTCTACAAGCCAGGCTTCAACAGTATGTGAACCATGAATTTTCAGATGTTCAAGCTGGATTTAGAAAAGGCAGAGGAACCAGAGATCAAATTGCTAACATCCGCTGGATCATCAAAAAAGCAAGAGAGTTCCAGAAAAACATTATTAAAAACATTATTTCTGCTTCATTGACTATGTCAAAGCCTTTGACTGTGTGGATCACAATAAACTGTGGAAAATTCTGAAAGAGATGGGAATACCAGATCACCTGGCCTGCATCCTGAGAAATCTTATGCAGATCGGAAACCAACAGTTAGACCTGGACATGGAACAACAGACTGGTTCCAAATCAAGAAAGGAGTATGTCAAGGCTGTACATTGTCACCCTGCTTATTTAACTTATATGCAAATTACATAATGAGAAACGTTAGGCTGGATGAAGCACAGCTGGAATCAAGACTGCTGGGAGAAATATCAGTAACCTCAGATATGCAGATGACACCACCCTTATGGCAGAAAGCGAAGAAGAACTAAAGAGCCTCTTAATGAAAGTGAAAGAGGAGAGTGAAAAAGTTGGCTAAAGACTCAACATTCAGAAAAGTAAGATCATGGCATCCGGTCCCATCACTTCATGGCAAATAGATGGGGAAACAGTGGATACAGTGACAGACTTTATTTTGGGGGGCTCCAAAATCCCTGCAGATGGTGACTGCAGCCATGAAATTAAAAGATGCTTGCTCCTTGGAAGGAAAATTATGACAACCTAGACAGCATATTAAAAAGCAGAGATATTACTTTGCCAACAAAGGTCCGTCTAGTCAAAGCTGTAGTTTTTCCAGTATTCATGTATGGATGTGAGAGTTGGACTATAAAGTAAGCCAGGCACTGAAAAATTGATGCTTTTGGACTGTGGTGTTGGAGAAGACTCTTGAAAGTCCCTTGGACTGCAAAGAGATCCAACCAGTCCATCCTAAAGGAAATCAGTCTTGAATACTCATTGGAAGAACTGATGCTGAAGCTGAAACTCTAATACTTTGGCCACCTGATCCGATGAACTGACTTTTTTGAAAAGACCCTGATGCTGGGAGGGATTGGGGGCAGGAGGAGAAGGGGACTACAGAGGATGAGATGATTGGATGGAATCACTGGCTCAATGGATATGAGTTTGAGTAAGCTCTGGGAGTTGGTGATGGACAGGGAAGCCTGGCATGTTCCAGTCCATGGAGTCACAAAGAGTTGCACACGACTGAGTGACTGAACTGAACTGGGCAAAAAATATGAACTATTCCCAGAAAATACATAACTGTGCCCCATAAACATATGAAAAGATGCACAGTTCTACTCATAGGAAATTAAAATTGAAACCAAGGAGAGATACCATTTTTCACCACCAGACTGGCTTTCTAAAGCTTGGCAATGGACTCTATTGACAAAACTATAAGGAAATATCTACTCTCATATATTGATGGAAGAGATGCAAAATGGTTCACTCCTATTAAGGAAATTTCAGAAAAAAACACTGTAATCCTACTTCTAGGGAGTTTTCCTGAACACAAATCTTTAAAGTATGAAAATGAACAGGTACAAATTTCTTGACTGCAGCCTTATTTGTAATAGCAAAATACTGGGAACTACCTGAATGCCTAGGGGTACTTCATACAATGGAGTGCTATAGCACTGTAGAAATTTTCTTTTTTTTTCTATTTACTCCAGGAGATGCAGTTAAAAAAAAAATCTAATTGCAATAGTATCTCTAATATTCTATCTTTTGTGTAAGCATGAAGAAATAAAAGTGAAAGTCTTGGTCAGTCAGTCACCTCTGACTCTGCGATCCCATAGACTGTAGCCTCTGCCCACAGAATTCTCAAAGGCAAGAATACTGGAGTGGGTTTCCACTCCCTTCTCGAAGGAACCACCCCAACCCAGGGATCAAACCTGGGTCTCCTGTATTGCAGGCAGACTCTTTACCATCTGTGCCGCCAGGAAAGCCCCTATAGAAGAAATAAGGACACATATAAATCTGTTTATTTGGGGGAGAAGAAACACAGGCAGGAAAACTCAGAAAACAATGAAATATTGGCTACCTAGAATGGATGAAGGGGAACCAAGAGGAAGTATCAGGAAAGGAAGTGAGACTTCTCTGAGTATATACCTTTTGAAAATGGATCACATGATTGCATTGCTGTGGGGGCAGTTGTTTCAGATTACTTTAAAACATAATAACTTTGATTATATACTCTAGGGGAAAAATAAAGAACTGCAAATATATCATGCATTTTTAGTCTATTTGATATACATAGTGATTTGAACATCAGTTCAGTTCAGTTCATTTGCCCTCTTAGCACAGTAGGCAGCGCACCAGTCTCATAATCTGAAGGTCCTGAATTTGAACCTCAGAGAGGGTAGATCCTCCACTTTGGGCTTCCCTGGTGACTCAGCTGGTAAAGAATCCACCTGCAATGTGGGAGACCTGGGTTCGATCCCTGGGTTGAGAAGATCCACTGGAGAAGGAAATGGCTACCCACTCCAGTATTCTGGCCTGGAGAATTCCATGGACTGTATAGTACATGGGGTCACAAGGAGTCGGACATGACTGAGCGAATTTCACTTTCACTTCATTTTTTCAGTTCAGTTCAGTTGCTCAGTCATGTCAGACTCTTTGCAACCCTATGGACTGCAGCACATCAGGCTGTCTATCACCAACTCCCAGTACTTGCTCAAACTCATGTTCATTGATTTGGTGATGCCATCCAACAATCTCATCTTCTGTCGTCCCCTTATCTTCCTGCCTTCAGTCTTTCCCAGCTTCAGGGTCTTTTCCAATGAGTCAGTTCTTCACCTCAGGTGGCCAAAGTATTGGAGTTTCAGCTTCATCATCAGTTCTTCCAATGAATATTCAGGACTGATTTTCTTTAGGATTGACTGGTTTGATATCCTTGCAGTCCATAAAGAAAGCTGAGGGCCTAAGAATTTATGTTTTTGAACTGTGGAATTGGAGAAGACTCTTGAGAGTCCCTTGTACTGCAAGGAGATTTGGGCATAACAATTCTGAAACTATTTCATGTGTAGTGTAAGACTGGGAAGATAAGTCAGTGCTTTGATGTTATTGGAAGTCAATATTCTCTTTCTGAAAGAAGTGAGAAAAAAAGTTAAGATGGGGGAAGGCAATGAAGAACCTTTGGAGTGGGACTGAGTTTGAAGGTACCAGTACAACATCAGAATTTCTATTACATATATAGATAGCCACTGTGTGTGTGAACACTTGTACATGTGTATTTCCCTACTTATTTTCTCTAGAAGGGTAGATATAGAGACACTTCAGTAGCAATGAGTGTATTTAATTCTTCGATTTTTGTTTCTAAATACTCTTCCCCACTATAGGAAAACAGAGGTCCTTAGAGAATTGGCATATTCTACTATTGGGGAAGAGAAGGTACAGGATGAGTCTGGAAACTAGAAAACAAGAGAATGTTTCAAAAATAATTACAGGAACATATGAAAACACATAGAGGAGCTAGCTTAAAGGGGCACCAAATTGCCTAATCTGGGACAGTTTTAGCATTAGCATTAATAATGACAGAAATGGATTGTAATGTATGGAGTTGGAATCTATAGATCCATAATATTAATAGCCAGATAGGTAAGAAGGAAGATGAAAAGGGGTAGTGAGAAACATTTCTTATAGAAGAAAAGAGCACCCTAAATGTGGAGAGAATGGGTGGATGTAGAAAATTATTATTTTGCAACCATCACAGCAAAGACAATTAGGGCAAGAATCATAGAGTTTAAGAAGAAAAGTACAATGAAGAGCAAGATATTTGGAGGAGCTGAAGAATCTCCTCACAGATTACTTACTGTTGCAAGAGAGAAAATAGAAAATACAGTGATGTTATTAATTAGATGATCAAAATGGATTGCAGTTTAATTAGATGATCAAAATTAACACTATGAATGAGGAGCAGAACATATTATACCTGGGTTATCTGAGAAAGACATATCATCATATATGTGGTTTCCCAGCTAGGGATGCATAACCTGAATCTAATTATGAGGAAATATCAGCAAACCCAAAGGAAGAAATATTCTATAAAATTATTAATTAGCCTTTGTGGTGGAAAGTGGTGTTTCCCTGGTGGCTCAGATAGTAAAGAATTCACCTGTGAAAGAGGAGGCCTGGGTTCAATTCCGGGGTTGGGAAGATCCCCTGAAGGAGGGCATGGCAACCCGCTCCAGTATTCTTGCCTGGAGAATCCCCATGGATAAAAGAGCCTGGTGGGGTTGCAAAGAGTTGGACATGACTGAGCGATTAAGACAGTGGAAGGTGAAAATGTGAGTCACTCAGGTTGTGTCTGACTCTTTGCAACCTGATGGACTGTAGCCCGCCAGACTCCTCTGTCCATGGAATTCTCTAGGCAAGAATACTGGAGTGGGTAGCCATTTCTTTCTCCAGGGGATCTATCTTCCCAACCTAGGGATCGAACCTAGGTCTTCTGCATTGCAGGCAGATTCTTTACTATTTGAGCCACCAGGGAAGGCACAGATTAGATAAAACTACTACGTCAATGTTAAGTGTTTTGAATTCAATGACTGTATTATGATTATGTAAGGAAAAGTCCTCTTTTTAAGGAAATATTTAGGGGAGAAAAGGTAAAAGGAAGTATATAAGTATAACCTCTTGAATGGTTTAGAAAAGATAAAAAATACAGACACATACAAATAGAATAATAAAACAAATATGATGAAAGTGTTAAGAAATTGGAAATCTGGGTGAAACACGAGGACATTTCATGTATTAAAATTTTTTTTAATCATACCACATGGCATATGGGATCTTGGTTCTCCAATCAAGGGTCAAACGCAAAACTGCATTGGAAGTGTCTTACCCACCTGACTTCCAGGGAAGTTTCCTCACGTATTAGTCTTACAATTTTTCTTTAAGTTTGAAATTATCACAATTAAAATGTTTTCTTAAGTATATAATTACAGATTTTATTAACTCAGACTGTTATTTGTTCAATTAGTTTGAATTAGCAAGAAATGGCTCTAATTTGTTAAGTAACACCCCACGGGCCTGTGAAAAATTCTTATATTGGTGCCCACACGGTCCCTATGGGTGAATCACAAGCCAGACATATCTGTTGTGTGATCCTACTGGGACTTCTACATTCTGTAAATTTGAAGGAGCATGTTTGGGAAGAAAAGCAGAAGTTTCCTACTTAGGTCTAGAAAAAAACACAGCTCATGCACTTTATATTTCAGAGCTAATCAAGTGGAAGTGTCAATGGGGAAATCCAGGTCAACTATAATTCCCATCATGACTAAGTGGGATAAAGCGGCATAAAGATTCAGAAAACAGTGACCCAGAGCTGACCTCAGGAAGAAATCACACTCAGATCAGATCCCTCATATCCAGGATTCTTTGTAGTATTCACCCAGCAGTTCATAAAGCTTACCATTTACTATAAACACAAGCAAAGATCACTATATATGTTTCATTCTCTCAGACAACTATGCAGTATAGTACCAAGCTAATTCTCACGACTATATATGTTGTTTACATATTCTTAAGAAAGATAAGCTCAGATAGAGAAACAATTCATCAAGTATAAAGGGAATATGTATGATCATCTTAAATGTGAGTGTCAGACACTAAAAATCTAATATCATCATTACTTTCCTTGGATTTTTTTTTAGCTCTAGAAAAGCTTAGTATATTCTTAGCTTAAAACATATTCTGTTCTTACACTTAGCACAAGCATGGTATATTCTTCAAAAGTTATTATTATTAACCAAGAAATACAAACAACACTGATTTCCTTCAAACTTATTTAATCCTTTTGGTCAAAAAGGAAGGCATGCTTTCATATGAAAGATAGATAAATCTTGGAAGTTGGCTGGCATTCTTTTCAGAGCATCCCCGATGTTTTTCTTTTTTTAATTGGAGAATAATTGCTTTACAATAATGTGTTGGTCTCTACCATACATCAACATGAGTCAGCCACAGGTATATGTATGTTCCCCCCTTCTTGAACCTCCTTCCCATCTCCCACCCCATCCCATCCCACTAAGTTGTCACGGAGCACTAGTACATGAGTATTTGAGGTAAGAAAAGAAGTAGCTACATGGGAAGTCCATTCACTGCAAATAATAATGAATACAAATTTCAGTTCTGATTTTGCTGACTGTATGATTCTGAGCAAATAATTTATCTCTTTGAGTCTCCATTTCTTCATAAAGTACAGCTTCTGAGAAGAGTAAGCAGAACAGTGAGGAATCTGGACACTGTGTTACCTAGAAAATGATTAAAAGAACTGGGATACCACTACACACATTAGGGTGACCAAAATCCAGAACACTGACAGCACCAAGCACTGATGAAGATGTGGAGCAACACAAATTCTCACCCATTGCTGATAAAAGTGCAAAATGGTGCTGATTTCTTGGAAAAGTTCATCAGTTTTCTCACAAAACTAACACACTTTTACCAAACAATGCAGACATCATGCTCCTTGATATTTACCGTAAGGAGCTGAACACTTAGGTCCACAAAAAGTCTTCCCATGGATGTTTATAGCAGCTTTATTCACATTGCCAAAACTTGGAGCCAACCAAGATGTCCTTTTGAGGGTGAATGGATAAATAAACAATGGCACATCCAGACAATGGGGTATTATTCAGTGCTAAACAAACAAACAAACAAACAAACAAAAAAAACCAAAAAAACAACAGATGAGCTACTAAACCCTGGAAAGACATGGAGGAACCTTAAATGCTTATCACTAAGTAAAAAAAGGGCTTCCCTTGTGGCTCAGCTGGTAAAGAATCTGCCTGCAATGTGGGAGACCTGGGTTCGATTCCTGGGTTGGGAAGATCCTCTGCAGAAGGGAAAGGCTACCCACTCCAGTTTTCTGGCCTGGAGAATCCCATGAACTGTATGGTCTATGGGTTCACAAAAAGTTGGACACGACTAAGGAACTTTCACTCAAGTAAAGAAAGAGTCATTCTAAAAAAGCTATATAATGCATGATTCCCAACTGTATGACATTTTGGAAAATGCAAAATTATGGAGACAGTAAAAGAATCAGTGGTTGCCAGGGACTGAGAATGGAGGTTTGTGGAAGAGGTGAATAGACAGAGAGAATTTTTAGAGTAGTGAAGATAGTCAGCATGGTATTATAGTATCCATTGTCTCGATAGTATCATTAGACATTTGGCCAAACCCATAAGGTAAACTAGGGACCTTGGATGATTATGATGTGTCAGTATAGGTTCATCAATTATGAGAAATGTACCATCCTTGTGAGAGGTGTGAATAGTGGAGATAGGGTATACATGTGTGGGCAGGGGATACATGGACTATCGTTATAGCTTCCTCTCTATTGAGTTGCAAACCTAAAATGGATCCAAAAAATAAAGTCTTTAAAAAAGAAGAGAGAATTGGGGAGATATTAAACCAGACTTAAGGGGTAGTAGTAATAGCTGCCTTCCATTGTGATGAAGGAAGAGAGTGATATATGGCTTATGTGGCTTGCTGGGTAGAAATCCATAGGTGGAAATGCCTGGGAAGCAGATAGTAGATAAAGTCTTAAAATACTAAAGAATTTCTTACCAACTTAGCAGTGCAACATGGAAGGGACTGTTTAAGGGGCCATTAACGAGGCCAAAGGAGACCCTGGATGCTGAGAAACAGCAAGTCCAACACCATGCAAGTGACTGGACCTCTTGGCAGCCAGACTCCTGACTCTAGCTAATGTAATTTTTCACTTAGTTTCATCTAAGATTGCATTAGCCTTTTTAGGAAATTAACGCAAGCCCTTGACTCATATTAAGCTTGAGAACAATGAAAATCCACAGATCTTTTTCACCAGAATGCCTGCCAAGTCAGACTTCCTCAAACCTGTACATGCACAGCAAGTTCTTTATTTTCCTGGGTGATGTAAATAGGGAAAGGCTTAGTATAGGTAATTGTCAACACATGAAAATTAGGCAGCTGAATAGGCAAATTACATAGCATGTATCAGTGAGGAACCAACTAAATTACGTTTGTTAAGCTGGTCAAACATTTTAATTTCTCAGAGGGGCTCACCTGACTTTCACACTCTTTGGGGGAGTCTTATAAAAGTGTTTCTATACTGGTTCATAATCTAGGATCCCCCCAGAGCTATTTTATTGAGAGCTCCATTTTTCTTTTTCTACATAGTGAGAATTGTTTCTTTTTTAAATATAATTTTACTTATATTTATTTATTTATTTTTGGCTGTGCTTGGTCTTTGTTGCTGCCCACAGACTTTCTCTAACTGCAATGAGTGGGTGCTACTTTCTAGCTACAGTGCCCAGGCATCTCATTGTGCCGGCTTCTCTGTTGCAGGGTACAGGCTCTAGAGGGCCACGGGCTTCAGTAGTTGCAGCACATGGACTCAGTAGCTGAGGCTCTCAGACTCTAGAGCACAGACTCAATTGTTGTGACTCATGGTCTTAGTTGTTCCACGTCATATGGGGTCTTCCCAAATCAGGCATGGAACCTATGTCTCCTGCATTGACAGGTAGATTCTTTATCACTGAGCCACCAGGGAAGCCTGTCTCTATTGTTTTATCCAAGTTAAGGAAACTTCAGTTACTTGACAACTAAGTGAGTTTGAACTGCTGAGCATGGGTCAGTCTCATTAGATTAGCAAATATTTATTGAGGGTCTGTCTACCATATGCTTTGGTTGGTACAGTGGGGAATAGCAAAGGAGGAAAAGACATTACTTTTGCTCTCAAATAACAGGTAGTCTACTTGGGAATACATACATATATACATACATGGAAGCAGTCTGTGGTAAGAGTCAAATGAGTGGAGGTGATAACATTTATCAGAATTGAGACTATATCATTGCTTGAGCTGATTAGGGAAGTTTTTATAGACATAAGAACTTAAAGGATGTTCAGATAATGATCTGGTCTCATTTTGGTCTCTCTTTTCCTTTCTCTTTCTGTTTCACCAAGCATGGATTTATTATAAGAATAAAGGAGTGTTAAGAACTTCAAGAAAGACAGCCAGGCCTCCAGAAGCAACCTTGAAAGGTTTTGGAAACCCCCAAGTCTTCCTCTTCCATATCTATCTCTGTTTTTCTGGTCACCTGTTTTACACTTTCTCCTGTTACTTTGGTCCTTGGAGAGGCAATCCCACAGCTCCAGAATTTACAGGCCATATTTTTAGCCACCTGCAGAGAGAGAATCCCAACTTAAAATGCCTTAGGAGGTGGTGGTGGTGAAGCTTGTTAGGTCAGGATAAATAATTTAAAAGATGGCATTTAGAAACAATTGACAAAAGGCAAAGAATTTAAGGTTCTCAGCTCACCACTAAATCTTTTCCCAAACATTTCTGAAAGACTCCTTCATATCTCCCTGATTTCTCAGTCTTTTTTGTAACCAGGTTTTGAGACATTTTTATGTGGAACACATGAGGTAAAGTATCCATCATTTAATTACATTTGCATCTATTAGTAGATAATCAAGAATTGATTATATTACTTCTTTGCTAAAGGGCTGTGTCTTAAATCAGGATAGAGCATGATAGAGTAAGATGCTAGCATCTTCCACATCCTCTCAAATGAGCAGATGGATGAGTTAGTGTGTTTAGTCTGCATTTCTGCTTATTAAAAAATGGAGAACATTTCCTACAGATTGTTTTTGGGAGCAGGACAGTTTCTTGGGAAAAAGCCTAAGAAATGAACCAGAATATTTCTTTTGTGATGTATAAAAGTGTTTGGAATTGGTTTGTACAAATCAGTATCTAATCAAATTCCAAACTGTGTTTCATGGTTGAGACTTGATCATAAGGCAGCTGATCAGCTTCCTTCCTTCCCACTCTACCTTATTATGTCATGGGTTTACTGAGTCACTAAAGGTCTTTTAGATGGTATTGACTTGATAAAATGTGTTTCAGGAGTACTGTAACCAGAGTGATGACTTTATTGAAAGAAATATAATACTAAAGTCTGGCAGAGTATATAGAGAAAGATTGCTGTATTCTGGGCAAGAGATGATTGTGGTCTGAATTAGTCACAACAGGGAATGGAGGGAGGAATTCATCTTAGATCCAATCCAAAGGATACTTCCAAATTTTGAAGAACATCTCACCGATTACCAAAGATCTGTTGTAATTTTAAAAGTGAGAGTAACATTTAATAAGCTTTTATTCAAATGTCTAGGCAGTATCATTAAGTGGTGATCCCTCTCTGAAGAAGTGTTCAAGAAAGAGCTAGATGACCAGTCACTGGGGATGAAGTAGTCTTAGGGCAAGAATCTCTTCCTCCTTCTTATCCTCAGCAGGTAATTGTTCAACCAGCATTTGAAGAGTAAGGGTGAGAGGAAACACACAGCTCTCTGAGAGGCCCATTTGGGGGCTCAGTTCAGTTCAGTCACTCAGTCATGTCCAACTCTTTGTGACCTCATGGACTGCAGCACACCGGGCTTCCCTGTCCATCACCAACTCCCAGAGTTTACTCAAACTCATGTCCATTGAGTCAGTGATGTCATTCAACCATCTTATCCTCTGTCGTCCCCTTCTCCTCCCGCCTTCAATCTTTCTGAGCATCAGGGTCTTTTCAAATGAGTCAGTTCTTCCCATCAGGTGGCCAAAGTATTGGAGTTTCAGTTTCAGCATCAGTCCTTCGAACGAATATTCAGGACTGATTTTCTGTAGGATGGACTGGTTGGATTGTCTTGCAGTCCAAGGGACTCTCAAGAGTCTTCTCCAACACCACAGTTCAAATGCATCAGTTCTTCCACACTCAGCTTTCTTTATAGCCCAGCTCTCACACTCATACATGACTACTGGAAAAACAATAGCTTTGACTAGATGGACATTTCTTGGTAAGGTAATGTTTCTGCTTTATAGCATGTTGTCTAGGTTGGTCATAGCTTTTCTTCCAAGGAGCAAGCATCTTTTATTTTCATGGCTGCAATCACCATCTGCAGTGATTTTGGAGCCCAAGAAAATAAAGTCTGTCACTGTATCCACTGTTTCCCCATCTATTTGTCATGAACTGATGGGACTGGATGCCATGCTCTTAGCTTTATGAATGTTGAGTTTTAAGCCAACTTTTTCACTCTTTTACTTTCATCAAGAGGCTCTTTAGTTTCTTTTCACTTTTTGCCATAAGGGCGGTGTCATCTGCATATCTGAGGTTATTGATATTTCTCCCAGAAATCTTGATTCCAGCTTGTGCTTCCTCCAGCCCAGCATTTCTCATGATGTACTCTGCATATAAGTTAAATAAGCAGAGTGACAATATATAGCTTTGACATAATCCTTTCCTGATTTTAAACCAATCTGTTGTTCATGTCCAGTCCTAATTGTTGCTTCTTGACCTGCATACAGATTTCCCAGAAGGCAGGTCAGGTGTTTTAATCTCTTGAAGAATTTTCCACAGTTTGTTGTGATCCACACAGTCAAAGACTTTGGCTTACTCATGAAAGCAGAAGTAGATGTTTCTTTGGAACTCTCTTGCTTTTTTGGTGATCCAACAGATGTTGGCAATTTGATCTCTGGTTCCTCTGCCTTTTCTAAATCCAGCTTGAACATCTGGAAGTTCACAGTTCTCATACTGTTGAAGCCTGGCTTGTAGAATTTTGACCATTACTTTGCTAGCGTGTGAGATAAGGGTAATTGTGCGGTAGTTTGAACATTCTTTGACATTGCCTTTCTTTGGGATTAGAATGCAAACTGGAGCCACTGTCAGTACCTGCTCCTCAACAGGACTGCGAGAAGAAAAACACTCGCAGAAAATGATTCAGCAGACACAGCACGGGTCTGACACAGCGCCGCTATGATGGATCCTCAACCTCTCCATTTTAGGGCTGAGCATCTGTAATTATTAGAATGTGTCTCCTGGCAATTAGCCCCAAGTCAACACAGTTGGCCTTGGTTCTACTGTCTAGGACTACATAGACGAAAGTTCATTCGTCAGCATCTTCTCTTCTCGGGGTCAAAGCTTCCTTAAACTGCTTCTCATTTCCCATCTTCATTCCTCTTTTCTAGCCATGCTTCCAATTGTCACTGCCTTTTTTGGAGCTTGTACCCAGAACTGCACACCCTTTATGATGGGTTGTCTAACCTGAGCAGGGTAGAGAGGCTGTGGTTTCTATTGTTCCAGGTACTGTATTTCATTAACACAGCAAAAAATGACAGTTGAGGTTATAGTAGCTCCTTAAACTCTTCACTCACTTTGAATCAACAAAATTCCCAAAGGTATTCTTCGCATATGCTACTGTTTGAACATTGTATAACGTCTTCCCAGGTGGCTCAGTGGCAAAGAATCTGCCTACAATGCAGGAGACCAGAGTTCAGTCCCTGGGTTGGGAAGATTCCCTGGAGAAGGAAATGGCAACCCACTCCAGTATTCTTGCCTGGAGAATCCCATGGACAGAGGAGCCTGGCAGGCTACAGTCCATAGGCTGCAAAGAGTTGAACACAACTTAGCGACTAAACCACCACTGTTTAAATGTATATACTGTGAAGCTCACTTTGGAATCTAAGTATAAAACTTGATATTGACCATATTGCCTGTTTACTTGTTGGAGTTTAGCCACTGTTCTAATCCATCAAGTTTTTTTTGAACCTGAAATCTTACACCTGGGGTTTTAGTCATTCTTTTCAATCTTAAACCATACAAAACTTTAATTAAAAAGCCTGCTCAGTCCATATTAATTGAAAAAGAAATATAGATAGGATAGGGCTGTGGATGCAAACCCTGGAGATCTCTGTCCAGGATGGCATGCTTTCGTGTGTCATTTCCTCGGATGTGGTCCCTTACTAGTTAAAACGCCTTTATTCTAGCCCCCAATTTTCCTTCTCATCTCCAGAGATGTTAGAGATCATTAATATTCTCAGCCAGCAGCCTTCCACTGGTTTATCCAAATAAGGACTCTATGGATAGATGAGGTGAGTCCAACATGGCTTGTTTGTGGTGAGTTGATGCTGATTCCTCATCTCTCTGGAACAAGCTCCCCAGATTGTGGTCCAGAGGCTTCACCTTCCTCTCCATTGAAAAATCAAGATCACATATGCCAAACTTCACTCTTTTGGAACCTGTGACTTCACCATCACAGATTAGCACAGCAAAGTAACCTTTATTCTGGCAACTTCTCTTAAATAGTTTGTTTTTCCAGACCAAGAGAAAAACTCACTTAAGGCACTGGGTTTCAAGAGTCTTTCACCAGAGTCTGATCCAATATTGCAGGTCTGCAGATTATTCTCATCAATGAAGACAAAAGAGTCTTTCACCAGAGTCTGATCCAATATTGCAGGTCTGCAGATTATTCTCATCAATGAAGACAATGGGACATCGAGTAGGAGCAGAACAATGTGCTTTTTCTCCCTGCCTCCTACTGACATTACACCATTTGTAATAGCCCTGCAGCAAATCTTTGCCTTCCTTGTTCTGCTTCCTGCTTTGAGCAAAACTCAGATCTCCCCACTGTGCACTTGAGCACTTTCAGCAAGTCTTATGTCCTACTACACATTAGGCATTCTAGACATTGGATAGAAGCTCACATGCACATTTCTTCTTAATTATGCACTTTCCCACTTATTTTGTGTGTCTTTCTCAGATCTGAGAGATCTGAATTCTGAGTCAGGACTTTGCTTAAAGCCTGTACCTGCTCAGATTAGTTGGGTGATTAAGGCCAGCTGCCTTAATCTCTCTGAGGCTAAGTGGATATAATCACTCATTACTTCATGGAGGTAATCTCACATCTTACGCAGTCATGAGTAAATAAGATGACATATATGTTAACTGTCTTGAGTGACATCTGATACATGGTGGGTATTCAGGAAATGTTCATTCTTTTCCTCTCTGCCTTTCCCTCTTCAGTCCACCAACCACTTCTCACTTGCTTTTAATGATTCATTCAGGATAAAAGTTCCTCTTATAGCTTCTTCTCATTGTTGTTGTTGTTGCCTTGGGGAGACTCCGTATCCAGCAAGGTAAGACTTGACCGAGCTTCTGCCTTCAGTGTGGATGAATCCAGCTGTCAGTGAAGTAGAAATCCCCCATCATTGCCACATCTTGCCTCTCTGCTGCTTTTGCAATCTGGGTCATTTCCTCCATCTGGTCAGGTGTTAACTCTAAAAAATGTTTAGAAAACGCTGAAAACATATTCAGCTCTTGGCTTTTCGTTCTTCTTGTGTTTAGCTTTCTGTTCCTTTTACGTCACGGGGATATTTTTTCTCATTCCACCTAACTCAATTCTGAGGAGCTTGGAAGGAAAACTTTAATGGAAGAGCCAAAACAGAGCTCCTTGAACAATGCCCAGAATGTTGAGGGACGAATCTGAGCTTGGTCATCTTGAGTCAGAACCCTGGTCATCACCAGCCTTCCTCTGTTTTCAGGCTTGGGGCGAAGCTGAAATTTTGTGCTCCCTCAAGTGCTTCTTTGACTTCCCGTATTTCCTCCAGTCAAAAATATCCACACTTTGGGGTTTGAACAAGGATAACCATTTACATTAAACATTCATCCCTCATTTTTTACTTTCTCTTCACTTATTTCTGGTTCCCTTTCCCCCTACCGCTATGTCTTGTTCAAGGGGGACCTGGTCTAGACCACACAGTCCACCTCTCCGGTGCTGCCTGGAGCTAAACCTCTCTGTTGGGCAAAAATATACTTCTCAGCCTCTGGACCAAGTGTTCATCAGCCAGGTGACAGGGAAGGAAACAAGAAACGAAGGAAGGGGGTACATGCTTCCATTGCTGGGGGATTTCTTCAGTCTGAAGGGACAGCTTTTGAAATCAGGCCACTCTAAACTTCACCTACTGACCCAAGTTCATTTCTCTGGACTTTTCTTTTATGTCAGGCCTAACCCACAGCTGGCCTTTTAATATCCATTATATATATATATATATATATATATATATATATATATACACACACATACATACATACATACATACATACATACATACTGTGCTGTGTTAGTCACACAGTTGTGTCTGACTCACGATCCTATGGACTGTAGCCCACCAGGATCCTCTGTCTGTGGAATTATTCAGGCAAGAATACTGGAGTGGGTTGACATTCCCTTTTCCATGGGATCTTCTTAATCCAAGGATCGAACCTCAGTCTCCTGCATTGTGGATGGCTTCTTGACCATCTAAACATATGTGTACAAATATATATGTGTGTGTGTATGTGTATATATATGTACATGTATGTACTGATTACTCCAGGAGGACTTATGCACATGTTGCAAGTTTAAGTGACAATCAAAAGTGGCCCTTAAAAGAGCTGAAGTTTTTAATGCACTTTTTTTGTTTTTAAATTCTTTATCAAACATCTTAAAGACAAAAACTCACACCCACCCTTACTTTGACTATACCAAAGCCTTTGACTGTGTGGATCACAACAAACTGTGGAAAATTCTGAGAGAGATGGGAATACAAGATCACCTGACCTGTCTCCTGAGAAATCTGTATGCAGGTCAAGAAGCAATGATTAGAACTGGACATGGAACAACAGACTGGTTCCAAATAGGAAAAGGAGTGTGTCAAAGCTGCATATTGTCACCCTGCTTATTTAACTTATATGCAGAATACATCATGAGAAATGCTGGGCTGGATGAAGCACAAGCTGGAATCAAGACTGCTGGGAGAAATATCAATAACCTCTGATATGCAGATAACACCACCCTTATAGCAGAAAGTAAAGAGAAACTAAAGAGCCTCTTGATGAACGTGAAAGAGGAGAGTAAAAAAGTTGGCTTAAAGCTCAACATTCAGAAAACGAAGATCATGGCATCTGGTCCCATCAGTTCATGGCAAATAGATGGGGAAACAGTGGAAACAGTGTCAGACTTTATTTTTGGGGGCTCCAAAATCACTGCAAATGGTGACTGCAGCCATGAGATTAAAAGACACTTGCTCCTTGGAAGAAAATCTATGACCAACCTAGATAATATACTAAAAAGCAGAGACATTGCTCTGCCAACAAAGGTTCGTCTAGTCAAAGCTATGGTTTTCCCAGTAGTCATGTATGGATGTGAGAGTTGGACCATAAGGAAATCTGAGTGTGGAAGAATTGATGCTTTTGAACTGTGGTGTTGGAGAAGACTCTTGAGAGTCCCTTGGACTGCAAGGAGATCCACCCAGTCCATCCAAAGGAATTCAGTCTTGAATATTCATTGGAAGGACTGATGCTGAAGCTAAAACTCCAATACTTTGGCACCTGATGCAAAAAACTGACTCATTTGAAAAGACCCTGATGCTAGGAAAGATTGAAGGTGGGAGGAGAGAGGACAACAGAGGATGAGATGATTGGATGGCATTACTGACTTGATGGACATGAGTGTGAGTAAGCTCTGGGAGTTGGTGATGGACAGGGAAGCCTGGTGTGCTTCAGTCCATGAGGTCGCAAAGAGTCAGACACAACTGAGTGACTGAACTGAACTGAACCCCTACTCAGTTTACAGCTTTAAGCAAACTTCCAAAAATTTATTTTGGTTACTGGCCTGTATTTCTTGGATGATATTGCAATTCCAAGAAAACATAAGGTGGACTCCAATTTGATAAAGGATTCAGGTGTAAGTTCCCAAATTTATCAGTGTAAATGTGATGGTCTATAAATCCTTTGTTCCCTAAATACCAGGATCTGTTCTATTTTAAAAATCTTAATTCCATTCCTGTTCAAGTATCCATTTCAGAGATCAAAATATCTCCCCATTGTCACTTCACTCACTCTTCAATCTCTCCTCTTGAGTCAATTTAAAGCTGTTTTCCCATAACAATCAGGTGCCAAAGCTCATGAGCTGTTTAGGAGCATCAACAGCGGTATAACAGAAATGATGCTTGGTTTTATTTGGCAGATCAAGCCTTGAGACAGATCTTTCCTTTCTGGGGACCTGAATGTCTACAAAACAAGGAAATATTTATATACTCAGATTTTGAAAAGTAGAGGAAGGTGAGTTGCAACAGTGAATGGTCAAAGGTCAAAGCTGGCTGGGATGTTTTGTTCCAAGGCTATATCAGTTGAACTTAGGTGGAAGCACATGGAGGTTTGGAGGAAATGGGCATGGAACTCCCCACTGTCCCATGCCAAGTGGTGACCAGAACAGATGCGAGCAGCGTGATAAGCTCAGCATCTCACAGCAGTGGAAATGTGGAAACTCCAGCATCTCACTGGAATGGAAAGGTCAGGAGAGAACATGTCAACATCTCTGTGTGGGTGAATATACATCTGAGAAATTCCACTCCAAGAAATATGAAGGCAAAGGGGAATGCCTTGGAATCCAAGGGGAGTTGTTGGATTGGAGCCTTGACTCTGACGGAGTTTGGGCTCTGAGACTCCCTGAGCCCAAGTAAAGCTGTCTCTTGTTAGTTTCTGCTTTCTGGTTTATTCTTTCTGTTTGGTCTCAGAAAGTTGGAAAACAGTACTGCTAGTGACCGGCTTACAAAAAAATGTCCTTTGGCAATGAAAAACACATGAAACAGTTTTCCCTTCTGGTTGTCTTAGGATACTTAGAAAAACTTTGGGAAGGTCATTTTGAGCTGACTAGTTGTTGGTCATTATTTACTCCTCATTTAGTTTGGATGTTGCTCATGAATCACTAATATTTATTGAATATTCTCTTTGGACCAGACGCATGGAAAGTTGATGATTCAGCAATGGGTACCCAAGGGCCAATCAACTAGGGATTTATGGGACCAAGGACTCAGGGAAGAAAAGATTAAGAGAAGTATTGATAGTATTAACATGAATCTTAATATCGGCACAGGATATTAAGGAGGGCTGGGCAGGGGAGGGGAGGAATAGAAAGTTTCATAACTTAGCAGCTTTCGTGTTCTCTATTTTCAAGAAGGCTTTTCATTTCTAAGTGCTATATTGGCCCCTTTGAAAGAAAACTTCTGCCACCCGCAAGCATGATGTAATACATCCCAATTTTCCAATATCAACCATGGAGTAAAAATTAAAAGACGCTTACTCCTTGGAAGAAAAGTTATGACCAACCTAGATAGCATATTAAAAAGCAGAGACATTACTTTGCCAACAAAGGTCCGTCTAGTCAAGGCTATGGTTTTTCCAGTAGTCATGTATGGATGTGAGAGTTGGACTGTAAAGAAAGCTGAGCACCGAAGAATTGATGCTTTTGAACTGTGGTGTTGGAGAAGACTCTTGAGAGTCCCTTGGACTGCAAGGAGATCCAATCAGACTGTTCTAAAGGAGATCAGTCCTGGGATTTCTTCGGAAGGAATGATGTTAAAGCTGAAACTCCAATACTTGGGCCACCTCATGTGAAGAGTTGGCTCATTGGAAAAGACTTTGATGCTGGGAGGGATTGGGGGCAGGAGGAGAAGGGGACGACAGAGGATGAGATGCCTGAATGACATCACCGACTCAATGGACATGAGTTTGAGTGAACTCCAGGAGTTGTTGATGGACAGGGAGGCCTGGCGTGCTGCAATTCATGGGGTCACAAAGAGTCCGACACCCCTGAGTGACTGAACTGAACTGAACTGAAGAATCCTTACTCCATGTACGGCAGGAGAAGGGGACGACAAAGGACAAGATGGTTGAATGACATCATCGACACAATGCACATGAGTCTCAGCAAGCTCCAGGAGGTGGTGAAGGCTAGGGAAGCCTGATGTGCTACAGTCCATGAGGTCACAAAGTGTCAGATGTGACTGAGGAACTGAACAACAACAAAGAATCTTATGTCAAAAGAGGCAACCGGACCTTGTAGCTCTAACGTGTTCCTTCTTCTTCTTGACAAGTTTCTTTTAATCCTTGCTAGCTGCTACCATGATAGCCTCTGGCAGCCCTTCTCCCCCCTTTACATTCTTGCCAGGGCCTCATGCCTTCATTCTCCCAGAAGAGCATTCAACAGAAGCAGTGAGAGACTGAAATATTCTGAATATTGGTAACGTGGTTGACAAGATGCACCTACCATCTAGGCCCCCTGGACCTCTTCCTGTTCTATCTCTGGCTTGTTCCCATGAGCTAGTCCTCATCTCAGCACCCAGATCCCATGTGCCCTACTCTTCTCCCTAAGGGAGCAGGTCCCATAAAGAGATACAAGTTCAACATTTTTGTACAAGACCATCAAAGATTAGTGACTAAACTCAAGTTTGGGAGCTCAAGAGTCTGAATTTGTGACCTTGCTAATACCACCACTTATTAGCTGAGTTCCACAGGTTTTCAAATAGCAAGTAATGATAACAATTGGGTAGTTATGAGGATTAATACAGGTAGGGTCCTTGAAATAGAACTGGCATGGATTTAAAGCTTAATAATTTTTAGCTTTAAACTACACATTAATCATCATGTTCATTAATCCACAAAACTCTATTCAGCAACATCAAAGTCATTTCCACATAATTTGTTTTGTAAGAAATTTCCTGACCTGTTAAATCTTTTATAGGTAGGTTGTGCTTAAGTCAGAATTTTTCTTTAGCATTGAGTGGTCATTGGCCTTGTTACAACAAATGTGGTATGAACTTAAAACTGCTTAGAAAATAAAATGTATTTTTAAAAAGGAAAAAAAAAATCCACAGATGAATGATTGAAGCAGAAATCTCTTCCTGTTTTCAAATTCACTCAGATAATTGTCTCAATTTTCATTTCATATTGATGGTTGCATCCTGTCTAATTAATACAAGTTTAAAGAGAGAAAGTCCTATGATGGAAAGAAGCATTATTTTTGTTGTTGTTTTGTTTTAATTGCTCAGTTGCGTCCAACTCTTTTGCAATACCATGGACTATAGCCCCTCAGGCTTCTCTGTCCATGGGATTTTCCAGGCAAGAATGTTGGAGTGGGTTGCCATTTCCTTCTCCAGAGGATCTTCCTGACTTGGGGATCAGACTGGGTCTCCTGCATTGGCAGGCAGATTCTTATCCCACTGAGTCATCAGGGAAGCCCAAGAAGTATCATTAACCTTAGTGTAATCCCAGGCTTCTCCCCTTTTCTAACCTCCAAAGAGGGTCACTCACCCTAGCACCATTTCCCCTCCGGTGGAGATGGGGACTTTCTGACTGGAAAACGTGATAGATGGAGATACAGAGGGAGAATATAAAGCGGACAGGGGAGGCTAGCCACTTGCGGCTGAGGATGGAGAGAAGGTTTAACACATCATGGAGAGAGGCAGTGTAGGTGGGAGGAATGTTCAGAGGAAATACTTTTCCTTGGTTGTAAAAGTAGTTGTGGATGTGTGTTTGGATCCCTTTCACAGCTGTGTGTTTTTTTAAGCACTCAAGTCAGGGATTAATGTAGTTATTCAAAATTTTCCTTCGGCCATCAGACTAAATTTCAGCAAGACATCAGCAGTCTATGAAAACATAAAGTGGACTTTAACCTGATGAAGGATTGGGATTTTTTTAAAATTAATTTCTATTAGAGTGTAGTTGCTTTACAACGTTGTGTTAGCTTCTGCTGTACAGCAAAGTCAATCAACTGGACTTTGCTTAGAAATCCAACTGTGATGGTCTACAGATCTCTGTTCCCCAAATATCGAGGCCTCTTCTATTTTACAATTTGAGTTCCATGCCTGTTGGAATGCTTCTCCAAACAAGCAAAAGTGCCTCTTCATTTCCATTCCTTCTTCGGCCTTCCTCTTCCAGCTCAGCTTCTGCACTCTCACTGGCTGTTTTACTGAGAAATAAATATGATGGCATTATCTGCCTTCCTCAACTCCTCAATGATTTCCTCTCCTCAGTTCACTTCAGTCACTCACTCAGTCGTGTCCGACTCTTTGTGACCCAATGAACTGCAGCACGCCAGGCCTCCCTGTCCATCACCAACTCCTAGAGTCCACCCAAACCCATGTCCATTGACTCGGTGATGCCATCCAACCATCTCATCCTCTGTCATCCCCTTCTCCTCCTGCCCTCAATCTTTCCCAGCATCAGGGTCTTTTCAAATGAGTCACCTCTTCCCATCAGGTGGCCAAAGTACTGGAGTTTCAGCTTTAACATCAGTCCTTCTAATGAACACCCAGGACTAATCTCCTTCAGGATTGACTGGTTTGATCTCCTTGCAGTCCAAGGGACTCTCAAGAGTCTTCTCCAACACCACAGTTCAAAAGCATCAATTCTTTGGTGCTCAGCTTTCCTTATAGTCCAACTTTCACATCCATACATGACTACTGGAAAAACCATAACCTTGACTAGGCAGACCTTTGTTCACAAAGTAATGTCTCTGCTTTTTAATATGCTGTCTAGGTTGGTCATAACTTTCCTTCTAAGGAATAAGCATCTTTTAATTTCATGGCTGCAGTCACCATTTGCAGTGATTTTGGAGCCCAAGAAAATAAAGTCAGCCACTGTTTCCACTGTTCCCCCATCTATTTGCCATGAACTGATGGGACCAGATGCCATTATCTTCGTTTTCTGAATGTTGAGCTTTAAGCCAACTTTTCACTCTCCTCTTTCACTTTCATCAAGAGGCTCTTTAGTTCCTCTTTACTTTCTGCCATAAGGGTGGTGTTATCTGCATATCTGAGGTTATTGATATTTCTCCCAGCAGTCTTGATTCCAGCTTGTGCTTCATCCAGCCCAGCATTTCTCATGATGTATTCTGCATATAAGTTAAATAAGCAGGGTGACAATATACAGCCTTGATGGACTCCTTTTCCTATTTGGAACCAGTCTGTTGTTCCATGTCCAGTTCTAATCATTGCTTCCTGACCTGCATACAGATTTCTCAAGAGGCAGGTCAGGTGATCTTGTATTCCCATCTCTCTCAGAATTTTCCACAGTTTATTGTAATCCACACAGTCAAAGGCTTTGGCATAGTCAATAAAGCAGAAATAGATGTTTTTCTGGAACTCTCTTGCTTTTTTGATGATCCAGTGGATGTTGGCAATCTGATCTCTGGTTCCTCTGCCTTTTCTAAGATCAGCTTGAACATCTGGAAATTCATATTTTATGTATTGCTGAAGTCTGGCTTGGAGAATTTTGAGCATTACTTTACTAGCATGTGAGATGAGTGCAATGGTGTGGTACTTTGAGCATTCTTTGGCATTGCCTTTCTTTGGGATTGGAATGAAAACTGACCTTTTCCAGTCCTGTGGCCACTGCTGGGTTTTCTAAATTTGCTGGCATGTTGAGTGAAGCACTTTCACAGCATCATCTTTCAGGATCTGAAACAGCTCTACTGGAATTCCATCACCTCCACTAGCTTTGTTCATAGTGATGCTTCTTAAGTCCCACTTGGCTTCACATTCGAGGATGTCTGACTCTAGGTGAGTGATCACACCATCATGATTAACTGGGTCATGAAGATCTTTTTTGTACAGTTCTTCTGTGTATTCTTGCCACCTCTACTTAACATCTTCTGCTTCTGTCAGGTCCATACCATTTCTGTCCTTTACTGAGCCCGTCTTTGCATGAAATGTTCCACAGTGTTAAATTCAAACTTCTCCAGTGCTCCTGATCTCCTACACCAACCACCCTGAACTCCCAATACTGCCTGAGCCCTAGGAGCTCCCCAGCAGTGCCCCAAACAGGCCAGGTAGCCCAGGCCCAGAGTCTTCCAGGAGGCTTCTGCTACTGCTTGAAACTGGCTACTGATCCCTCCCAGAGAATTTCTACAAGGACACCTCCCTAGCTGACCACCCACTGTCCATCTCTAGTCCAAAGAGGAAACAATACTTCCCCTTGTGGTTTCCTTTTCTCTCTGCAAATTCTGGATTTTGCTGTAAACATTAGCTTTTATCTGATGTCTCCACTCTGTTTCCAGAGAACAAGTCTGCAGTTCACAGTACGTGAACTCATCTCATTGGGGACTCAGCGATGGAGTACGGAATAAACAAATGAATCCAAGCATCAACATTGTGCTGTGTGGTGCATTTAAAGTAAACCTGGAGCATCTGATCACCATTTCTCATTGCTTTGGACCAAGACAAAAGGAGTCAACAGAGACTTATTTTCTTTTTCATATGAATTATTTTGTCCACATTTTTTTTGTGTGTGGCTTAAACAACATAAATTGATTTTCTAACCATTCTGAAGGCTAGAAATTGACAAAATCAAGTTGTTTTCAGGGCTGTTTCTTCTGAGGCCTCTCTCTTTGACTTGTAGACGTTCATCTTCTAGTGTCTTCACGTGGTCTTACTTCTGTTCATGTCTGTGTTCTCATCTCTTCTTAAAAGAATGCCAATCACATTGGATTAAGGTCCATGTGAGTGGCTTCATTTTAACTTAATCACCTTTGAAACACCTTTTCTCCAAATATAGCCACATAAAGGTGCTGGCAATTAGAACTTCAACATATTATTTTGGTAGAAGGGAACGCAATTCTGTTCCCAAAAAATCATTAATGAAAATTAAAATAAGACCATATAAAGCTATTAATTAATGTAAAACTCAACATCTAGGAGAAATATGCCCTTCAAAAAATTTTAAAAAAATTACAAATGACTGGTAACAGAATGATAATTTTAAGTTACAATTTTGAAAGAAAGCATACTTTAATGTGATTGTATTATTACTCTTTATTTGATATATTTTATCTACTTTGATAATATATAATCTTACATTTGATGATCATTGAATGTCATGAAGCCATGGGCCCATCAGGAGAGCCTCCAAATTGATCTTGGCCTAGAAATTGGAAGGACTGATGTTGAAGCTGAAACTCCAATACTTTGGCCACCTGATGCAAAGAGCTGACTCATTGGAAAAGACCCTGATGCTGGGAAAGATTGAGGGCAGGAGGAGAAGGGGATGACAGAGGATGAGATGGTTGGATGGCATCACTGACTCAATGGACATGGGTTTGGGTGGACTCTGGGAGTTGATGATGGATGCAGAGGCCTAGCGTGGTACAGTTCATGGGGTCGCAAAGAATCAGACACGACTGAGCAACTGAACTGAACTGAACCTGGAAATCACAAGAATATTTTTCTATTTTTACAAGAACTTAGGAGTGCCTCCTACACGGTAGACATTCTCAATATTGAGCTGAACTGATGCCTGGAAGACAATATGATGTGGCAGAGAGAGGAAAGGAGACATGTCCACCTGGAAGAACCTCAACTCTTGCTGAATGTAATTATCTGTCTTCCCCATCACTCTCCTGGGGCTGCTGAGTACAGCTGGAGAAAGGTCACTAACCCAATAGTCTGGTCCTGTTATCTCTCAGGTCTTCAGCACTCCTGAATTTCCCTAAAAAGATGCTTTCCAATTCTTCACTTTCTTCAAATCTCCTACCATTCTCCTTCCCTAAGAGGAAAACAGAAGTTGTTAGATGCAAACCCTAGTAATGAATTACCATTACACCTTTGAATTTTTTGGAAGGATGCTTTCAGTGGCAAAGATTAGCAGACTCAACTAGTTTCATCAATAAGGTAATTTTATCAACTCACACATCAATAAGGGCTTATTGCTGGGCTTTTGACTTTGGTTTGTCAAGTTCAATGATATCATCAGGTCTCAGCCTTCCTCCCACCTCACTTCTCGGCCAGCCTCAGCGTATCAACAGGTTAGGTCCCAGTTCCAGGAATTACATCCAGAGACAATAATGTTTGGGGAAGAAAAATTGTTACCAGAAATATTTCCAAGCCCCACAGCAAACTTCCCTTCATATCTGCTTGACCAGCACTAGATCACAGATTCATCCCTAAATCAACTCCAGGCAACAGGAATGATATTTCCATGTTTGGCTTCTTATAATTATACTTAACATTAAACTGAGAATTAGATTCCCTTTCTCCCCCCTCCCCTAATATTTTATTTCTTTATTTTGGCTGCATCAGTTCTTAGTTATGGCATACAGGGTCTTCAATCTTTATTGTGACATGCAGTATCTAGTTCCCTGCCCAGGGATCAAACCCAGGCCCCCTGAATTGAGAATGCAGAGTCTCAGTTACTGGACCTCCAGGGAAGTCCCTTAGGTTCCCTTTCTTAGGCTGATAGCTGAACAAAATTGAAGGGTAAGCCAAGCCCCAAATCCATCCCTCCTTCAACATCAGAAACTGTTCATTTAGATACTGCTCCTTCTCTACACATAATATAAACCTTGATAACACGTGTTGAATAAACCAATGAATCATGGCTCCTTGCCTTGGCCCTGTCACTAACCAACTGTGTAGTTTTCAAATACTGATTGGACTTCTCAGAGCCTCAGTTTCCTCTTCTAAAGGAAGAGGAATCCTTCCTAAAGGAGGGATTTAGCACAGCTTACAAAGAAATATTGCTGGTTCTATCCCCATGACTTCTTAGTGAATGAGAAAGGTAGCCACACCTGATAAGTCCCTAGCCTGTCCAGCTGTGACTCTGGAACATTGTAGAAATTGTCAGCAATGATTGCTACTGATGCTGAGAGAGCCCAAGCCCAGCTGTGGCTCAGTAGCCAGGAGTCTGCCTCCCTGTGAGCAAGTTCTGGTTTCAGCTCATCTTACATTTGAGGATCATTGAATACCATGAAGCCAAGGATGCACCAAGAGAGCCTCTGAATTGATCTTGGCCAACCTGGAAATCAAATTGCCAACATCCATTGGATCATCGAAAAAGCAAGAGTTCCAGAAAAACATCTGCTTCTGCTTTATTGACTATGCCAAAGCCTTGGACTGTGTGGATCACAACAAACTGTGAATAATTCTTAAAGAGATGGGAATGCCAGACCACCTGGCCTGCCTCCTGAGAAATCTGTATGCAGGTCAAGAAGCAACAGTTAGGACTGGACATGGAACAACAGACTGGTTCCAAATAGGAAAAGGAGTATGTCAAGGCTGTATATTGTCACCCTGCTTATTTAAATTATATGCAGAATACATCATGCAAATGCTGGGCTGGATGAAGCACAAGCTGGAATCAAGATTGCCGGGAGAAATATCAATAACCTCTGATATGCAGGTGACACCACCCTTATGGCAGAAAGCAAAGAAGAACTAAAGAGCCTCTTAATCAAAGTGGAAGAGGAGAGTAAAAAGTTGGCTTAAAGCTCAACATTCAGAAAACGAAGATCATGGCATCTGGTCCCATCAGTTCATGGCAAATAGATGGGGAAACAGTGACAAACTTTATTTTCTTGGACTCTAAAATCCCTGCAGATGGTCGTTGCAGCCAGGAAATTAAAAGACGCTTGCTCCTTGGAAGAAAAGCTATGACTAACCTAGACAGCATATTAAAAAGCAGAGACATTACTTTGCCAACAAAGGTCCGTCTAGTCAAGGCTATGGTTTTTCCAGTAGTCATGTATGGATGTGAGAGTTGGACTGTAAAGAAAGCTGAGCGCTAAAGAATTGATGCTTTTGAACTGTGGTGTTGAAGAAGACTCTTGAGAGTCCCTTGGACTGCAAGGAGATCCAACCTGTCCATCCTAAAGGAGATCAGTCCTGAGTGTTCATTGGAAGGACTAATGCTGAAGCTGAATCTCCAATACTTTGGCTACCTGATGCAAAGAACTGACTCATTAGAAAAGACTCTGATGCTGGGAAAGATTGAGGTCAGGAGGAGAAGGGGACGACGGGATGAGATGGTTGGATGGCATCACCGACTTGATGGATATGAGTTTGAATAAGCTCTGGGTGTTGGTGATGGACAGGGAAGCCTGGTGTGCTGCAGTCCATGGGGTCGCAAAGAGTTGGACAGGACTGAGTGACTGAACTGAACTGAACCTGGAAATCACAAGAATATTTTTCTATTTTTACAAGAACTTAGGAGTGGCTCCTAAGCAGGCAGACAGAGCTCTTGAATGTTGCTCTGGTAGCATCCCACCCTTCAAAAACCCTCTCAGGCCTTTCCTCCAGTTAGTTCGCTGCAGTTGGGAAGTTGATCTCCTTAAGCCATTGTTTTCAAGCACTGAGAGCTCTGGACTTTCCCAGGAATTCCACTGGAATGTAAACGATCTTCAGATCTGATGCAGAAGCCAGCGGATTTCCTGAGCTGTCACAAAATCACACATGTTGGATCCTAAGGATTTGACATTTTCTAAAAAGTTTTTTTGAGATTCTTTTGCCTCCTTAAGTATAATAATTTTAGCTCTAAACCTAGAACATATCTGACATCAGTTAACCTTAATTATCTGAGATGAAAGGGCGAGTCAACTGAACAATAGTTCTGCAATAAAGATGTTATGCAATTTTACAAGCTTCTTGACTCCAGAAACTGTTAGAAATACAAGCTCATCAAACATCCACCTTCATATTGGCTCAGATGGAGAACTGCAATCCTGAGTCTATTTTTTGTTGACTACAAGTTCTTGTCTTTCCTTTGCCGAAGTGCCTCTGGAGGCAGGCATGGCTCTCTACAGAGTCCTTCGGACACAGAGGGCCACAGAAAGCCTGGTACAAACAGATGAATGCTGTGCTGTGTGTTGATGCTGACTGTATCTATAAGTTTTCTGGGTTGTTTTTTTTTTTTTGGCCTGTGTACCTTAGATTTTTCTGTGTCATGTCATATCACAGTTCAGAAAGCACACTGTCCTTCCCCATTTCCCAAACACACTGGATGGCTGGATGCCCGACAGCCCTGCAGTCCTGTGAAATGCTTTCTTTAGAGACAGGAAGATCTGGATCTGAATATGAGTTCTGTCCCCTTTTAGCCCTGTGACCTGGGGTAAGTTACCTAACTCCTCTGATGAGCTGTTTCCTTCTCTGTGAAGTGGGGATAATAATACCCCCAGGTGGGCTGGCTGTGCAGATTAAACGAGGAAGCACATGCTGAACTTCCGAGCATAGTCTCTCACAAAGCCCTTACATGACTGGTTCCCTTCTCTCTTCTCTTCAGCTGCTGCTTCCTGGAACCACTGATGTGTCACGTGAGACCACCAAAAACAGTCCAAGAAATAGTCAAAATGTAAAAGCAACTTCGTCCTTGGCCAGATATAAACTTACTAGAATAGTCCAGCCCAGTGAAGCCTTGTCTGGCTCCTGACACAGGATGGCAACTGGAACAAAAGCAATTCAATGAGAAGATGAGGGCACACAGAGAAACGTTGACCAAACTTCTTTCCTTTCTTGGTTTCCTTTTCGTTTGAACACTCTTGCAGCCCTCTGAGCCATCCAGCTGTCCTCTTCCTCTTTGAAAATCCTTCATATCCTTCGTTCTGTGTTAGTTGGCAGCTGGGATCTGCATGATTTGCAGGGCGCTCACAAGCATAAGGGGTGTCAGCCTCCAACTATGAGGGCCCTGGATTTCACACACTTCCTCTGATTATTTTTTGGTGTCTTTAGAAGTCTCTGTTGAGATGTAAATGAGGAATCTGAATAGTCTGGTCAAACTGGTAGACCAGGACGTTTTGGTGGGAACTCAAGCCTGATGAAACTTTTCTAGTAACTTGGGCCTCCCGTTTCCTAGGGGCAGGAATGAGCCAGGGGCTAATGGTGTGATGAGGAGCAGTGTCAGTCTTGTTCCTGTAATGATCGAAAAGGCTTTCCTTGGGTCTTGGTATTCTTTTCTCAAACACAGAGCTTAAGGAAATTGGAAAACTACTGGTAATATTCTAGTGCTTTTGCCTCTTGGAGTGAGCCCTATCCAGCAAGAACAAAGAGAAGCTCAGAGTCCAACCCCCACCTGCTCCAACCAGAAACACCTAGGAGTCTTGTTCAGAGCAGATATGGGCACCTTGGTGATCCAGAGGGGCCCCATGGCCAGAGTCATGCCCAAGGTGTCCAAACAGTTCTCATTCACTGAGAGGGAGTGAATGGCAAAAAGAAGAGTGATTCCAGAGAAGCCAAAGTCTGGGTCATTGGATATCATAGAAATTGCTCATCTGGGGTCTCCATCTTCTGTCACCCAATGGGCCTGTGCCTCCTGCCTTGACCTCTAGAGAAAAGAAAATCTCTCTCATTCTTCAGACCAAAGGAGTCTACATCAATGGTTCCCAGATTTTTGTTTTGTTTTGTTTTTAAGTGGTGGTGGTGGTAAATTGCTTTGGCATTGCCAAAATACAAGCACTAAGAAAACCCCCAAAACTCCAAATACATCTAGAGTCATTATTTATTAATAGAGACAATAATTTTTCTAAAAAAAAAAAAAGATGTAAGGGCCAGAAGGGCATAAATCTCAGGATAAATGACAGTTTTAAAAAAGTAACAAATTCTTATTTAGGACAGCCTTTCTAAAATATCCTTATTTTTTAAATGTTTCTATGGATTGAGGAAGGGGCTTCCCCAGTGGCTTAGATGGTAAGGAGTCTCCCAGCAATGCAAAAGACCCCAGTTTGATCCTTGGGTTGGGAAGATCCCCTGGAGAAAGAAATGGCAACCCACTCCAGTATTCTTGCTTGAAGAATCCCATGGATAGAGGAGCCTGGAGAGCTATAGTCCATGGGGTTACAGAGAGTTGGACATGACTGATCAACTAACACACACACACACACACACACACACAACACACACACACATGGATTGAGGAAACTTCATCACAAATCAGAACAGCGAATCAGGAGCTCTGAGTTCAAATCCAGACTCTGATGTTCTTTAGGTCCTTTGGGAAAAGCATTTATTCTCTGCCCTCTGTTTTGCTATTTCCTAAATGAGGGGATTATGTTAGCTGATTTCTCATGGGCCCCTCAGGCTCTCACTGTCTCTGAGCTGCGCTTTCTCTGATTATAATGTGGAAGGCTGAGATCAGTTTCTATCACTTCTCAACCACTCATTTTATATAACATTTCATAATAAATGTTTCATCAGTTCCACCTGCAACTCAGCTAACAGCTCCCTCCCTAGGATCCATGAAGGCTTGTCATATCATACAAAACCCAGTAATTTTCCCACTAGTCCGGGAGTTTCCCAGGATTTTCTGCCAAAGATTATTTTGGCGTCTAACAACGCTTTGGAGCTTTCTGTCATTAGTACTATTGTCAACAAAAAACATTTCTCAAGTTCACAAGGAAAATTACCAAATAAAGACAATAAAGACATGATTATTTACTGGGTAAAAGTTCAGACCATATATGAAAGAACCACACTGTCCAAACAGCATCAATACATCAGGGAGTTGGGATGCAGATAAGGTGATTAAAACAGCAGCTTTGAGGGAGACATATTGTACTAGTAGCTTGCAGAGCAAAGGGCCAGCACCTCCCTTCTAATTGGTCCAGAAATAATCATTGACAGACTAAGATTACATAAGAAGGTGGAAAGGAAAGGAAAAGTATTAGTCGGTCAGTTGCGTCTGACTCTTCATGACCCCGTGGACTATAGCCTACCAGGCTTCTCTGTCCATCGAATTCTCCAGGCAAGAATACTGGAGTGGGTTGCCATTTCTGCCTGCAGGGGATCTTCCCAACCCAGGGACTGAACCTGGGTCTCCTGCATTGTTGGCAGATTCTTTACTGACTGAGCCACCAGGAAATCCATCTAAGAAGGTGGAGTATGGGAAGAAAGGAGAAGGGACATGCATTGGAGACGGAAATGGCAACCCACTCCAGTGTTCTTGCCTGGAGAATCCGAGATGGGGGAGCCTGGTGGGCTGCCGTCTCTGGGGTCACACAGAGTCGGACAGAACTGAAACGACTTAGCAGCAACAGTAGTATACTATAAAAGAGGCTTCCCAGGTGGCTCAGTGGTAAGAATCTGCCTGCCAGTGCATAAGACATAGGTTTGATCCCTGGATCAGGAAGATTCCCTGGAAGAGGGAACAGCAACCCACTCCAGTATTCTTGCCTGGGAAATTCCAAAGGCAGAGGAGCCTAGGGGGCTACAGTCCAATTGGGTCGGCCATGATATAGCAACTAAACAAAATAGCAAGAATCCTCCAATACACGACTGCACCATAATACAAAAGGTGGCCCCCACAATAAAAAATTATCCAGCCCAAAAGGTCATTAGGGTTGAAGCTGAAAAACTTTGAATTAGAGAAAATTTGGGAGTAAGAATGAGAGGACATTTAGCACAGATGTTAAACATAAGGATGATGTTAACTTTGAGACCGAGAAGGAGAGAGAGGAGGTGCACGGCTTACTGACGTCTGGCAACTCCATCCTTTCTGAGGCTTCAAAATCAGCATCAGGAAGCACGAATAACACAGATCCCAGCTGGGTTTGTTGCTATCCTGGGAGCAGAAGTGTGGCATGGAGGTGGGGCCCAGAGTCAGCCACTGCCCTTCCTCCTCTGCCTGGTGCCTGTGCCAAGCTGAAGGCTGCTCTGAAGGAGAAAGAATGAGAGCCAGTCTGAGGGGTGAAGGCACCAGGCACAGAGGCAAGGTAGGCAAAGCAGATTTGCTTCTTCAGGATGTACCGACTGAGGCCATGTGCTTTCCTGGCCTTGAGAAGCTGCGGATGTTAGAACAGGGCCACATAGCTGCTATCTGGGTTTAGCACATGGAATCCCTGACCTAAAGCGTTCTGGGTAGTTAAATAAACCCAGCATAGTTAGGTAGGCCCAACAGATTTTTCTCCCAACCTCATCTCCTAGTCTCCACTGCCCTCCTCTTCACTCTAGCCAAGCCAGCCTCCTTCATTAATCAGGAACACTCTTGCCTCAGGGCCTTTGCACGAGCTGCTTGCTGCCCTTGCCTGGAGTTCTCCTCCCTACACCCACATAGCTAATACCTTCACATACTCCACGTCTCTGCTCAGATGCCAGCTTCTCCATAGGCTAACCACCCAACTCAAAATACAACCCATCCTGCCAAACACATTCCTCAAGCCCAGTCCCAGCAACACTCATCACTATTTCCAGTGCTATATATAATTGTCGGCTTCCTTTATTCAATATTTATCTCTCCCCATCGGAATGTATGCTTGAGAGTTAGAAATTTTAGTATGTCTTCTTCACTGATGAATCCCAGAATTCAGTAGAGTGCCTGGCATATACATGCCTTTACATACTCACTGTGCTTTAAACCTGTGTGCCATGGCTATTCATTCCATTGCTAGTATGCCTTATGAATTAATATTTTAAATAAACCTTATAGTTATATAATGAATAATACAAATTGAATTGAATTTTTCCATTAAAAATGATAATTTTATTCAGTGTAAACATTTTAGATACACAAGTTTATTAACTCTACTTAGGCAAGCCATATAAAAAAAATTTTTTTTTAATGAACAGGGACCCTTTAAGAATGGAAGCAGGAGAGCCTCTATGTCCTGTTTTCCTCACTAATAAATAAACTCATAGGGCTATTCACAATGGTGCAGCATTCATAGAATCAACAAGCTTCCAAACAGGGTGGGACTATTTTGGTTTAAAGTCGTGCTCTGCACATAGCATAGGGTAATCATGAGACCAGTGAAGCAATCAGAGATATCTAATGGCTGGGAACAGAACGTTCTTTGAAATCAACTCTGACATGAGCAGACAGTCCCGCCTTCCTTCAAACCATCCTGAAGGGGAAGTATGTCGGCTTGGACAGTAATGAAACAGGGTGGGAATTCCCCCTTCCCTTTAGTCTACTTTACAGACAAACTTCGTGAGGGTGAAAGATGGGTCATTTCCATCCACAGATGCTTTAGCGTGAAGCCAACACTGCCTGAGAAGTAAATATTGGAGAATAAGTGAAACTAACTTGAGTTCCCTGCAAAACAGAATTTTTAGAAAAACAAGTGGCATTAAAAATTGCCAACCTTTAGACACTGCTGTTTCATAGCGTCACCGATAGATGGCAGCACGTGATCCATCTTTCTTCATCAATAACTGCATTCAAAGGTATTTTTCTCAGTAAAGGTCCACTTCTCCATCCTTCAGCTCCTCTGAAACTGTCCCTGTCATCAAGCAGCAATTTAGGTGTGCAACAAAATCATAGGGTTTTTTCCCCCTCTCTTTATCTAGATAGAGCTTCTTGGTGACCTCAAACCACAATCATCAAGTCAATTGTGGTACCGTGACCTGGAAAACAGCGAGGAAATGAAAAAAGAAAACAAAAACCATACTGTGAGCTTTTCAAGGGAAAATGACATCATGGCAATCAGGGATTTAGCAAAATAAGTTGGTAGCTAGTTATCTCGGGGAGAGTCGAAAGGCACAGGGAGCGATTTTTGTGATTTTCCTTTTTAGGAGAGCTTTAACGTGAATGAACACTAATATTTGAATGATGTATGCTGAGTTGACCACTGCAATTCCTTCCAGCCCCAAACATTTCTGATCTGTGACCCAAAAAGTTCCAAAGGGTGTTTCCAATAGAAAAAAAATTATTTTCCCTAGAAAATATTTGGCTTGGCTCATATTTTAAAAATAAACAACAACAAAAAAAAAACCCAAATCAAACGATCCTTTGGGTAAATAAAAGTATTCAACAAAGAAAATCAAAACCTGGTAGACAGCCCACTAGAGTAGTACTTAAAAAAAAAAAGAAAAAGAAAAACAGAGTTTTTTAAGCTACTAGTCACAATTAATCCATGTTTTGGAAATCACCTATGTAGGCCATAACAAGCATTGTAGAATACTTTATATTATGATTCAATATATTATTACAATACAATATAACATGCTACAATATATACAATACGGGCTTCCCAGATGGCTTAAGCGGTAAAGAATCCCCCTGAGTCAGGAGACTCAGGAGACACAGGTTTGATTCCTGGGTTAGGAAGATCCCCTGGAGAAGGAAATGGCAGCCCACTGCATTATTCTTGCCTGGAAAATTCCATGGACAGAGGACCTTGGCAGGCTATCGTCAATGGGGTTGCAAAGAGCTGGACATGACTGAGAGACTGAACGCACACATGCACAATACATCAGCGTGTATCCCTGCGTATAGGGTTCTAAGGTAAAATTCCTCTGTTGGTTCATGGCCAAAGAAAAGTTACAAAACTTGGCCATGGAGGGCTGTGTTTGCTTTAAACATGTACATTTTCTATTGAAAAAAATTTACAAATAGAATTTGGGGTCAGTGTTACTGGCATAAAACAGCAAGCTAAATTGAGGGTCTCCCCAACCACTGGTTTACAAATATAGAGAATTAGGCCATTTATCATTATTGTTATCCATGTATTCACAATTTTCCATAACAATCCTATTATCAGGCATTTTGTCTTATTCTGCCATAAACATATTCATACTCATGAATTTATATGTCTGAAATTTCAGTTTAGAAAAACCTAGTCACTGATTTACTGATAGGCCAGGGGTCAAAACTTAAATGTCTAAAGGAGCTGGTCAGGTAAAATGAATAAAACAGGCCAGCAGAAGCAAAGGACTAAATTTGGATTTTATAGGAAATATGTGATTTTCTAAAGTTGAAAAGTAACATTTAAAAATGAAAGAAAAAAAAAGCTGGATCTGCTTTCAACTAAATTATATCCCTCATGAATTTATATGTTGAAACCCTAACTCTCAAAATGACTATATTTGGAGACAGGGTCCTAAGGAAGTAATTACGGTTAAGTGAAATCTAAGTCTAGGGCCCCAATCCAATAGGAAGAATGGCCTTATCAGAAGAGGAAGAGAGAAAAATATCCTATGCACACATTAAGGAAAAGCTATGTAAGCCCGTGGACTGTAAGGAGATCCAACCAGTCCATTCTAAAGGAGATCAGTCCTGGGTGTTCTTTGGCAGGAATGATACTAACGCTGAAAACTCCAGTACTTTGGCCACCTCATCCGAAGAGTTGACTCATTGGAAAAGACTCTGATGCTGGGAGGGATTGGGGGCAGGAGGAGAAGGGGACGACAGAGGATGAGATGTCTGGATGGCATCACCGACCTGATGGACATGAATTTGGATAAACTCCGGGAGTTGGTGATGGACAGGGAGGCCTGTCGTGCTGTGATTCATGGGGTCGCAAAGAGTCGGACACGACAGAGCGACTGAACTGAACTGAACTGATGTAAGCCCATGGCAAAATGGTGGCTGTCTACCAGCCATGCAGAGAGCCCTCACCTGGAATTGTAACTGCCAGCACGTGGTTTTGGACTTCTAGCCTCCAAAACTGTGAGAAATGTGTTTCTGTTGTTGAAGCCAACCAGTTTGTGGTATTTTGTGACAGCAGCTAGAACATTCTAATACAAGGCCTAAGACCTAGATATGCCCAAGATTCTTCAGTTTGCAACCTCTGCCTCAGTTACACTTCAGCTTGAGTGATGTAAGCCTAACTGGGGTAAGTGTCTGAAGTCACTTTAAGGCATCAATCCTCACAATGGCTATGAAATCTCAATACAACTGTGACAGGATATTTGTTCATAAAACAAATATTTCAAGAGTATGTGATCAAAACTTGTTTGACGGTGAGTAAAGTAAGGAAAAGAAAAGCTACCTTGAGAACTTAGAGAAGAAATATGACCGTTTCCAGAAGAGGTGATCATAGTTTCAGAATGAGTGCTCTCCTCAGCCCTACGCAGGCAGGCTGGAGAGGGATTGGCAGGCATCTGGCAGGACAGGGCCTGTCAGATCTGGCTTTCACTTTCTTCTTCCTTTCCTGTTCCAAGTCATCGGTCCCCACCCTGTCCCAGTGCAATTCACACATTATTTGGTTTAATCCCATGGTTTTCAAGATTTCATTCATTTTTGGACAATTTTTTAATACTTAGAAAGTGTTCACTTTGTGTTATGCACACATCTAGGTTCTGAGATACATCTGTGAAGAAAACAGACGAAATTTCTTGTGTTCACAGCATTTCCATCCTAGTTGGGTGAGACAGATGATCAACAAAGTAAATAAAACATGTGATGTGCTAGAAGGCAGTAAGGTACCTTCTAGCAGGATCGTTTGAGAGTACTTAATTCTGCTCCGTGTGCATGCATGCTTAGCTGCTCAGTTGTGTCCGACTCTTTTGCCACCCCATCGACTGTAGCCCACCAGGCTCCTCTGTCCGTGGGATTCTCCAGGCAAAAATACTGGAGTGGGTTGTCATTCCCTTCTCCAGGGGATCTTCCCGACCCAGGGATTGAACCCTGGTCTCCTGAATTACAGGCAAATTCTTTACCATCTGAGCCACCAGGGAAGCCATTGCGAGTTTTAATTAATTTAATAAACTATGTGATTCAATCATCTTTATTCAACTTGTGAGCCTTTCTTTGAGAGCTTGCCTAGTTGTGACCCTTAAGGTTGTCATAGCCGTGGAATAATTTTCCACGTGACAAAAATGAAAAGTGCTTTAGCATCAAAAATAGAGCACAAAAGGGAGATGGGGGGGGGTAGTTTAAATAGAGTGGTCAAGAAAAATCTGATTGAGAAGGCAACATTTGAGCAAAGACTTGAAGGGGTTTAAGGAGCAAGACAGGCAGATAGCCATCCTCAGGAAGATCAGTCCAGACGTGGGACCTGTATATACAAAGAGCCCCAGTTGTGAGCTTTTCTGGCAAGCTCCAGGGACAGCAAGGAGGCCTGCCAGAAGTCAAGGGAGAGATAGCACAGAGACTGTCCCAAGAGGCCCTGTAGATCCCTATGAGAATTTTGGCTTTTTACTCTAAAATGATTATCTTCCCTGGTGGCTCAGTGATTAAGAATTGCCTGCTGATGCATGAAATGAGGGTTTGATCCCTGGGTCAGGAAGATTGCCTACAGGAGGAAATGACAACTCCCTCCAGTATTTTTGTCTGGGAAATCCCATGGACAGAGGAGCCTACAATCCATGCTATAGCAAAAGAGTGGGACACAACTTAGTGACTCAACAGCAACAATTAAAATGATTGTCTTTGGGAAATTTTGGACAGGAGAGTGGTTGGATTTACGTTTTAACATGATCAGTCTGGTTACTGTATACTAGAAAGGAGCAGGGTCGGGGAAGGGAGGTCATTGCAGGGCAGGAGACGATTGCAATGATCCAGGCAAAAGGTGATGGTGGCTCAGACCAAGATGGTGCCAGTAGTGGTGGTAAGACGTGATAAGCCTCTGGAAATGTTTTGGAAGCAGAGCTAACCAAGCTGGCTATCAGATTAGATGTGAGAACTGAGAAGGGAAGGAATCAGTGGTGAATCCAAGGATTTAAACCTTAACCACTGGAGGTAGAGATACCATTAACTATAGGAGGAGAAAATTGGGAAAAGTTAGTATCTTTTTACTGAAGAAGGAACTGAAACTTTAATAGGAAGTGAGTTGTTGGAGCCAAGAATCTACTCAAGTAAGGTCATGTTTCCAAGCTCACCTCTCTGTCTCTCAGCCCTCTGAGAAGCGTATTTAAGAAAGAAACAGAGAGGAGTATACAGGGAGAGGGGCTAGACAGGGCTCCCCACCATCCTAGGACTTCCCTGGTTGCTCAGACGGTAAAGCGTCTCCTACAATGCGGGAGACCTGGGTTCAATCCCTGGGTCTGGAAGATCTCCTGGAGAAGGAAACCCACTCCAGGATTCTTGCTTGGAAAATCCAGGCAAGGACAGAGGAACCTGGAAGACTACAATCCATGTGGTCGCAAAGAGCCGGACACGACTGAGCAACTTCACTCTCACTTTCACTTTTCCCACCATCCAAAAGCAGAATGCTCCTATGAAAACTTTCATAAGCTAAAATGGCATAAAGTAAAGATGCAATTACCTTAGGACACATCATGCGATGGATGCACAAAATAAATTGAGATAAAGCACAAGTGCTCACTGACACAGTTCATAGCTACGGCAGCTTGATGCTGAGATGCCAAGGGTAGTGTCCAGGGAAGGTGCTTGGAAGTGCCACTCTCATTGCTTACAATGCTCACTGTCCCTACAACGGCTCACTGCAAAACAAACGCTGAATGCTATTCTCACTTTTCGTCCTTTTTCTTAAAAGCAAAACTCCTCGTTGAATTTCTTTTAGTTAGCAAAGGTGGGTACCATTATAGGTCTTTCATAAAAGCAAGGTGGCATAAAATGAACTTCTGAAAAGTGGGGCATACCTGTATACAGAGAGCAGCTTGTTCTGATTGCCACGGGGAATCAAAGATTTCATAGAGGAACACTTACAGCATGGCCTCTAAGGGTGACCTGCTCTGGAGATGGGAGGAGATTCCAGAGAGAAAGTGGCATGCACAGAACTGAGACACAGAGAATGTAGGGAAAACTCAGAGTCACCAAGTCAGCATATCTGAGGGCTGGGTTACACCATTTCTACCTTTTTACTTTAGCTCAACATTTGGCTTAAATGTCTTCGGACCTCAATTTCTCTTCCATACAGACCCAGAGCATTATACAGGGATCAAGAAAGAGTGAGGTTTTATTTTCCAGGTGAGAGGGAATCTTTCAAACAGATTTTGCTTCCTGTGCTTCTGGGCGCTGCTAGTCTGAAACCAGCAATTAGAGACAGGTAACTCCTCCTTCCTCAGCGATGGCAAGCAGATATCCCAGGTCAGATGCAGAAATTATTTGTAAACATGAAGGTTATCTGATACCCTGAACTCAGCACTTCTCGGTTTTTATAGTGCGTGAGAATCATGTAAAACCAATTCTGATTCCATGAGTCTGAAATGGGGCCAGACTTGAGAGTCTGCACTTTTATCAAATTCCCCAGTGATGCTGATGCTGCTGTTCTGTGGACCATTTCTGAGGAACCAGACCCCAGCGATTTGTAAAGTGCCCCAAAGCCGAGATTACACGGGAAAGGCCTAGAAATGAGGGCCTTTGGAGTCTAGGCCTGGATGTTAAGTAAGTATCATCTATCAGACATTTAACTTCTTATTTTGAAGAAGGGAAAGGTTATCAAGTTCAGCTAGGAAATATTAAACTCAGGAAAACCAGAAGCGCATCTTCAGACGTTAAGAACTTGAGGAGAAAAAGACAAAATGAAGAGGAAGAAATTGCAGAATATTTGCCTCCCTCCTATCCCCAGAGCAAGAAAAGCCACAAATCCACAGGACGAGCAGGAAGAGCCTGTTGGGCTTTGATCACATGGAGCAGAGGGAAAGTCTGACACTGGCCTGGGCATGGGTGACCCCTGTGACCTTTGTGATGGGCGCCCCTCCCAAAGGAGGAATGCGGTAAAGGCAAGAACCACTTGAAAATGAAATGAGTGGTAATTAGAAGTGGAAAAGCTTGTTATCTAGGCAGTTGTTCTTTGCGAAAGTTCCCATGGGTATTTGGGACATGCTTGTGTAGCGAGGGTGAGAGCATAAGAGGAAGAATTTAATTATGTAAAATGATTTCAGAGCTTCTGCACGCGTGCCTGTGAGACTGTTGTCAGTGACAGCTCCAGGTACGCTGTCAGCAATGCTGAGGATGGAGGGACCCACGCTGCCTCCTTTGATCTCTTGTCTTCAGCTATCACTGCATGGAAGGAAATCGACAGCTCCATGGCTCCTGCCACCTGTTATTATGCAACTGTGGGCCATTAACCAAATTTCAGAGTCAGCGTCTCATCCACCTGGTGAGTGATTCTCAACACAGACCAGCAGTTACAGCCTGGGCTTGGGAGCCAGACTTCCAAGGTTGCAAGCATCACCCTTTGTAGCTGTGAGCCTTGGAAAGTTATTTACCCTTACTGTGCCTCAGTTTCCTCATCTCTGCAAATGAAGATACGAGTGGTACTTACCTCATGTCATTGTTTTGAGGATTAATTGAGTTAAGAGTTGCAAAGTGCTTAGACAGTGCTAACACAGTAAGTAGGATACAGGCATGAGGACTCTCAGACCCTTAGAGGTCTATGGACATCTTTTCCAAAGGACTGAAGTATTTTCCACATCGTCACCTTAACTCCAGGTTGTTATTATTAGTTCATCTTGGGTCATCTGGATAACCACCTCATAACCGAGGACTGGCTTGCTATTTCAATGCTCTCACAGGCACCTGAGTGCTGAATGGAGAAAACCTCTTAAGAGGTGCAGATTCTAGGCACCTCTCAGCTCACAGCAGAAACAGCAGACTGAGTTTCGAGACTTGGTTTGGGGCCAATGAGTTCCATTGTCCATGACAAGTTGATGGTGAGTCTAGATGACATCTTTGCACATACTTATTTACATAGTTGTGAACACAAAATGAAAACATTGTATTCCCATTGCTAGCAGTAATCAGTCTAAATGCCTGCTTGTTATAGCCAAAAAATTGCTGCAGTCCAATCCTATCTTCAAGTGAATCAGATAGCTTTCTAGAATTACAGAAGTCCCACTTTTCCATGGTCTCTCTTTCTTTGGTTTGTTATTCTTGGTCAACCATGGTAGAAAATCTTAAATGAAAACTTTCAAAAATAAACAATTCACAAGTTTTAAACTGTACTGCATTCTGAGAAGTTGGGCTGAAATCTCGTGCCACTCCGCTCCCTCCTGTCTGAGATGTGAATCATCCTTTTGTCCGCCGTACCCCTCTCAAACATATTAATATTTCCATTTCTATTGATGCATTTCAGAGAAATAAATCCTGTATTAATGTGTAGGTTGGCCCATGAGATCTTGCTGCTAAATTGTGTCATTTATTATTGAGACATACTTTTACTTCCCAAAGAGACGTCCATTTTGTATTTCATGAAATGTGCACATGTTATAGATTATAATGACTTGCTCATTTAGCAAATAATAACTGAGAGCTTAGCATGGACCCAACCCAATGCTAAGTGACCAACCAAAAAAGCTATGGCCCCTGACATCATGGAGGTTACAATCTCATGAGAAGCAAGAGATAAATATATAAACATATAAACACAAGGGTATTCTATGAGGAAGAACTCTATGAGAACAGGGGCAGGAGCATAGCAACTTAATTGAGTAAGTAAGTTTAGAAAGGGGCTTCCCTCGTGGCTCAGATGGTAAAGAATCTGCCTGCAATGCAGGAGACCTGGTTTCATCCCTGGGTCAGGAAGATCCCCAGAAGAAGAGAACAGCTTACCTAATCCAGTATTCTTGCCTGGAGAATCCTGTAGACATAGGGGCCTGATGGGCTACAGTCCATGGGGTCCCAAAGAGTCAGACTCAACTGAGCATTTAATACTTGAGGGAGTGATATTTGAACTAAGACCTAAAGAATGCTTTAAAAAGTCAAATGAGGGATGGTGGATTTCTTGGCAGAATTGAAAGTAAAAGTCTGTTAGTTAATTTGCCATTTGCCTAGTTTAAAATAGTTAATGCCCCCTGGTTTTAGAAGTAGAAAAGAAAATTCTCTAGAAACAAATACAAAGTCATAGAGAAGGCTGCAAAGTGGAAAAGAACTTGGCACAGTAGAGATGTAATTGAAGGCTCAGCAAGACTAGAGCACAGTGAGAGCTCTCCTTGAGGCTGGGGAGAAGCCAGAACCAGCATGAGTTTGGATTGTATTCTAAGGTCAATTGGAAGTTTTCGGAAGATTTAAACAATGGGGTGAAATACCACTTTGACCTTTGTATGAAGAAGGGATGACCAGGCAGGAGTGGAAAGAAGAGCTCAAAAAGCCACTGCAGTGGTCCAATCAGTGTCACCAGGTGTCAACCTTTGCATAGAGAAATGACGATGGCTTGGACTTAGGGAGGGTGGTAAAGAAAAAGGAAGTTGATCTGAGATCTATTTTGAAGGTATAATCTGCAAAACTTTGTTTCTTATTGCTTTTTATAGAGGATAATTTTTAATTCTGGGTTTCTGACTTGAGCAACTGGGTGATGGAAGAAGAGGGGGTTCCTTCTAAAGGACTTGGGACAAGAGAAAGATGGGAGAGGAGGTCAAAAAGGATGTCAAGACAACGTATAGGGGTGGGATGGAGTGGGAGGTTGGGGGGAAGGTTCAAGAGGGAGTGGACATATGTATCCCTATGGATGATTCATATTGATGTGTGGGAGATACCAACACAATATTATAAAGCAACTATCCTTCAATGAAAAATAAATAATTTTTTTAAAAGAGTGAAAGGTATTGTACAACCAATCACTCTATGGTACAACATTCCCGCAGAGAAGAACTCACACACCAAAAATTAGTGGTAAGTAACAGACCGACTCATGGAAGACAGGATAACTTCATTAAAAATAGAAAATTTTTGCTGGCAAAAACAGGAAGTAAGGCCATGAGATTTTCTGTAAAACTTACCTAGTTTAATTTGCTGCCATTTAAAATAGTTAATGCCCCCTGGTTTTAGAAGTAGAAAATTCTCTAGAAACAAATACAAAATCTTAAGGTCTACACAAGCCAGTCTTTTGGTGTCAACTTTCTTAGCATGAAGAGAAGAAAGAACCTTCATTAGAGATGTCCTATGACTTTTCAGAGGTCTTATTGATTCAGAAAATGACAGAGCCGGGATTGAAAACCTGGGGAACCTAAGATATGAATTTTTAAATGAATTAAGGTATTAACGATCAGAATAGTCCAAACTATCACTTTTCAGCTTCAATAATTCCACCTGGTTGTCTGTGCTCCCAGAATCACTGAAGAATTGTTCCATGCTTTACTTGAACTGTTTGGATGTGGTCAAGGGCTTTGAAACAAAGTTTTTAGAATTTAGACAGATTAATAAGATTATAATTACAGGTATTTCTTCAACAGTCTTTCCTGTCTGAAGATCCTGAAACGATTGAGAAAAACTTTCTACCATAACTGCTGTGCTATGCTTAGTCGCTCAGTCATGTCCAGCTCTGTGGCACCATGGACTATAGCCCACCAGGTTCCTTTGTCCACAGAATTCTCCAGGAAAGAATACTGGAGTGGGTTGCCATTCCCTTCTCCAGGGGATCTTCCCAATCCAGGGATCAAACCCAGGTCTCTTCTGTTGCAGGCAGATTCTTTATCATCTAAGCCACCATGGAAGACTTAGTATCAATTATATGTCACATGACTTTCTAGCTGAAGGTGCCTGCAGGTGAAAACAAAATAAGGCAGTGAGAAGTTGGCCTTAGACATATTGAAGCTCTATTTATGGGGATGTTGCTTAATGGTTCAGAGAATAGACTCAGAGCCAGATGATCTGGCTCAGAATTCAAGTTCCACTCCTATCGATACCAAATTTCTAGCTGTGAGATCTTAAACTAGGTACCCAACACTCTGAACCTCAATTTCCTCATCAGTCATATGAAGATGATCTATAATTTGCCTGGGTTAAATGAGATACTGTTTACAAAAGGCTTCCTCTGACGTGCTACTTCAGTGTTAGCACAAACATGCACACTGAGTAACTGGGCTAAAGGTGGTGTTTGAGTTTTTAGCTCTTCATGAATGAACCGCAGGAGGATGTGGTGACTTGATAAATGCAGTTGTCCTAAGAACCAATGTTTGTACCTAATTACATTAAAAATTCCTGGGTTGTGTTAAAACCTAAACATAAGGAATATGAAAAGACCTATCTTGCAAAGGAGCTGATGGTACTTAGATCCTTTTGATTCTAATTTATAACTTAGCTGATGGGTGACATCCACATTCATGGTGCTTATCCAATTTAAAGATTATTTCAGAAACTTGTATGAGCGATAGGTGATGGCTCATATTTTTAAATTAATTTAAAATTTATTAATTTAGTAAATTAATTTAATATTTAATTAATTTAACATTTTTCAGGTGCTTGTGTTTCCCACAAGCACCTGTGGGAAGAATTCAGAAAGCCAGAAATATGATTGCTTCTACCCAAGTAGCTTTTAGTCCAGTAAAAGACGCAAATATAATAGTCAGAAAATAAACCAAACTGGGTGGTAGCTGTGTTGAGTGTAACTAGATTTAAAGCTTTCTAATCCAGGCTGGCGTGCTGCGATTCATGTGGTCGCAAAGAGTCAGACACGACTGAGGGACTGAACTGAACTGAATCCAGGTTCCAAATTCAATGCTGGAGTTACAGCCTCAAGAATATGCCAGAAGCAGAGACTCTTCCTGCGGCCTGGGGCAGTATGTTACAGACCAGGGAGCAGGTTTCAATAGAAGAGGCTCCACAGGTATGGCAACAGTGGAGGGTCAACTTGGCCGATCTTAGAAAGAAGGATAAATAATAGGGGCATCTCTTTAGTGCACAGTCTGATTTTTAGGAACTCGTTTCATAAGAGATTAGACATATAGCAAAAACTTATCATTTCACTCCCTGCTTAAATTATCTTAATGCTCTCCAGCACAAAACCAAAGTCCTTAGAAAGCATAAGGATTTTTCATGACCTGGCTCCTACCTTCAGAACCTTCGATCAACAGTGGCTTCAACCAGCGCTTCCCAAGTTGTACTGTATTCAACACATTTCGATCACGAGGGCTTCTTATTAAAGGTACATTGTGGTTTAGGAAGTCTGGGGCAGGATCTGAGAAATTTTTTTCTAACAAGCTCCTAGGTGATGCTGATTTTGTTGGTATATAGCCTACAATAGGAATAGCAATACCTTCACAGAATGGCATTTTCCCTCCTTCACAAAAAAAGAGAAATGTGAAAGTATCAGTAGATTTGGTTCAGATCAACAAGATCAGTGCTCTGGGACTGGCATGTAAGGAATATGACCCACAGGTCAAAATCTAGCCCACTGACTATTTTTGTGAATAAAGTTTTGTTAGAACACAGCCTTGCTCTCTCTCTCTCTTTTTTATTTTTTATTTTTTGCAAATTGCCTGTTGATGCTTTTGCATCAGAATGGCAGAGTTGTGATGAAGCAAATGTGGCCCTTACAACCTAAAACACTGACCCGTCATCTGGCCTTCTATGAAATAAGTGTGTTCCCTCCCGCCTTAGACATTATATTCTCTCTGGACCTTGGTCCAGCACCTCTCCCAAACTCAGTGAGGACTCTGCTGACCAGGAAGAAAGGCAGGAAGTAACCATGTCTGTAACATGGCTTCTCCCCCTCACATCTTACTGTCCTGTCGCCTAATGTTCAACCCATCCTTCCGCCAGGGAACATGATTGACAGTTCCTCAAAGGCATCAAGCTTCAGTGCGGCTTCAGACAATGCCCAGGATGCTTTTAGGACAGTTAGAAGACCACTGGCATAGAATATTTGCCCAAAACAATGTAAAAAGGCTTACAGGCTGGACAGGTTGTTAACGGATTGATGAGGAGGATGACCTCAGGTTCCCAACTAAAGTTTGGACTTAAAAGTCAGTGAGGGACCTTGAAGGATTTTAAAGCATGGGATCAGGTTATTGTTTTATAAAATCTTTATATGTTTTACATTGCTTTCTATCTTTATATGCTTTGTATTGTTTATACAATTCTGATAACACATGTAAAATGCCCCATTGTATTCGTCTGCTCAGGCTGACATAACAGAATACCATAGAGTGGGTGCCTTAAACAACAGAAATGTATTTTCTCACAATTCTAGAGACCAGAAGTCCAAGACCCACTTATTGGAAAATTCAGTTCCAGAGGAGGCCTTCTTTCCTGGTTTGTAAATAGAGCCACATTCTCACTGTGTGCTCACATGACCTCTTCTCTGTGCTTAAACAGAGTGAGGGGAATCTCTGATACTTCTTCCTCTTCTTTTTAGATTAGAATTCTACCTTTATGACCTTCAGTTCAGTTCAGTTGCTCAGTCGTGTCCGACTCTTTGTGACCCCATGAGTCACAGCACGCCAGGCCTCCCTGTCCATCATCAACTCCCAGAGTTCACTCAAACTCACGTCCATCGAGTCAGTGATGCCATCCAGCCATCTCATCCTCGGTCGTCCCCTTCTCCTCCTGCCTCCAATCCCTCCCAGCATCAGAGTCTTTTCCAATGAGTCAACTCTTTGCATGAGGTGGCCAAAGTACTGGAGTTTCAGCTTTAGCATCATTCCTTCCAAAGAACACCTTCAGTTCAGTTCAGTTCAGTTGCTCAGTCGTGTCTGACTCTTTGCGACCCCATGAATCGCAGCACGCCAGGCCTCCCTATCCATCACCATCTCCCGGAGTTAACCTTAGTTAACCTTAATTATCTTCCTTAAACCCCCATTTCCGAATGCAGTTACCATGGGGGTTAGGGCTTCAGTACATGAATTTTGGGGAGATACAATTCAGTCCCCAACAGCCGATGGGAAGGGAAATTTAGGCAAGGAAGTAAGTAGGACCACCAATGAAAAATGAGCAGCTGAAAATGCCGTAGCCTGGCTGAGAGCCGTGAAGGATAAGAATGGAAAGAAAGCAAGGAATGGCAAGGGCAAGACCATAAAAAATAGATATTTACATCAGTAGGTCTTGGTAAACTATTGAATTCAAGGAAATACCCTGACAGCTCATTTAGAATCTGAAGATTAGATAACAGAGCCAGGTTAACAGGAAAATGAAGATCTGGGAGCAGGAACTTCTTTGGGCAAATACAATGTTTTGGGATCTACTCAATCTGAGATACTATGGAGTTAGCCACATATACTTAGAAGAAGATTAATTCCTCTTCTCTTAAGGAAATGATACCTATCTTTTATCAATAAGTTGTTGTTATTGAGTTTTTTTTTTTTTTAATCATCACACTTGCCCCTTGAGACTACTCATTTGTGAGAATATCATCAGGCTCTTCATGATGTAAGCAATCACATTCGCTCTCTTATTCTGATTGGTGGGAATGATTCTATCACCACAACATGTTACCGTAACCTCTAAGAAATATTTAGTAGATATTCATTTGTGCATGCGTTCAAGTGATAAATATGTAGTGAATATCAACTGATTGAAAGATAAGAGTTCTAGACAGTAGGAGTTTAAAGATAGCTATCTAAAAAGGAGCTAACTCTAAGCTGAATTGAAAGCGAGCTTAATAGTTCTGTTCTAGGAGTGCTTACTCATTTTCTCATCTAAGCTTTCTCTTTCATCAGTTTTCTTTAACTGTCAGAAAATGAGGTAGCATTCTGAGAAGGATCTAGGTACACCACAAGAAAGTTCTAGAGAAGGCTGATAGAGGAAACTAGCTTGTGATGGTATTTCTGGAAGCTGATTTGACAGCCCTGCCCAGTAGGAGCGAGCTCTTTAAGAAACAATCTGAAGATTGGGCTGCAGACACAGCACAAATCTATAATAACTGTGTCTCATGCGTGTTTTACCTGTGAGGACCATATCCTCGTGCAAAGGGTGTGGTTTTACTGTAGCCTGCCTTGTTTAATCATCGGAAGAAGAACAAGTCAGAGCAAAAGACCTTCAGGATCCTTCCAGCTGTTTCCTAGGATTCATTCTTGCTGATAATATACCCTCTTCAAAATACTCTTTTAACTTGAAACTATGAATTCCAAACACTTTTAATGATACCTTCTGCCCTGTGTAGCCTACAGGATCACTTGTGGAGACTGTTTTCCCTCTGTTAGCTGTGGAATTTCCTCTCTTGTTTGTGCTCTGTTTTTGAGTAAAATAAACCTAACCCAGTGCCTTTTGACTATCTGTACTTTCAAATCAACAAATATTTAAGTCTCCCCATGGCATGCATGACCTTGGGCCAGGTGCTGTGAGTTACACAAAGATGAATGAGACTTGGACCTTGTCCTTAAATATTCAAACCAGCAAATGACAAAGAACACAATTACATGGCTGATCGTTAAGCTCTGGACTTAGACAGACATAAGGTGGAATTTCAGCTTCTCCACCTCTCAGCTTAAGCAAGTTGTTTCAATTCTTCTAAGATCCTGGCTTTTTCCCACCCCCCCCCCCCAACAAATGGCCATGATTATAATATCTGCTTCCTGAGACTGTTGCAAGGATTAATTAAATAATAAACCTAAAAGACAGTACCTGACACACAGAAAATGCTTGATGCAATTTAGTCTTATTATTTTTGCTATTATCAAGAGGATATTTAGACCTTTCCTTCTGAACGCCCCTCCCCTTAGTCCTGCTTTTTTTTTTTTTTCCCTACTGTACTTCTCAAACTGCAAGGGATTCTCCAGTTTTCTTTTAAGAGCAGAGAGAAAAATGGTGTGCAAAGGACCTAGGATTTGAGCAGAAGCCTGACTGCAGATATCCAGGTACCATGAGAGATGATGTTGTGCCTCAGTTTATCTGATTCAGTCCTGTTGTTACCCTCTCCTTCCTGACCGTTAAGAATCTTGTAGAAAAGAGCCAAACACACCGTCATGCAGCCGATGTTGGATCTCAGGCATTTGCTGCATAAATGTTTATTTTCTACATCTCTGTGTGCCCGGCCCTGAGTCAGTGCTGGGGACAGAGCGGTGGACATGGCAGCCTAGGGCTCTGGCCTCATGGAACACGCAGCCCGGCAGTCAGCAAACAAACACCTCAGGACAAGCAACGCTCTGGAAGCCAACAGAGCTGGGCTCAGCCTAGGCTATGAGGCATCACCATGACCTTCCACCAGGGGCCACATCACAAGTCTCATGCGCAGGCTGGTAACTCTCCGTTGCCAAACTGGAAACACAGAGTGAAATGAATAATTGAAAGCTTCAGATCTAAGCAAGGGATTAAGCAGTAGGAAATTGAAGTCTAATTATATCATTGTTTTTAAATTGCAAAAGAATGCGGGCTAAGGGACAGTTTTAAACTCTCCAAACTATTTTCTGGCCAGAAATGTTAGTTCACCAAAAGTCATCTGGTGACTAAGGGGTAACTGCTGATATTTCCTGTACCCTGCCCCAATTCTCAGGATGACAATTCTCTGGAAACCACCAATGGAAAGTAAACCATGAATTTGATCTCAAAATAATGTAGCACAGTTGGAGAGCACCGACTTCAACTGAATGAAGGCTCTGAGGTGCTCCAGATTTGCTTGGTTAGCGAGGCTGAGCTGGTCTCCATGAAAATGGTCGTTCTGATGGTCACAAGGGTTTGCAGCTGCTGTGCTGTGCTTAGTTGCTCTGTCGTGTCCGACTCTTTGTGACCCCATGGACTGTAGCCTGCCAGACTCCTCTGTCCATGGGGATTCTCCAGGCAAGAATAATGGAGTGGGTTGCCATGCCTTCTTCTTCAGGGGATCTTCCCAACCCAGGGATCAAACACTTGTCTCCCTCAATGCAGGTGGATTCTTCGCCGTCTGAACCACCAGGAAAATCACAAGGTTTGCAGCAATTTTACGTAAAAATAGCATCCATCTGGCCAGGATCTGATTGCCATCCCTTGAGATTCAGGAAGTCATGACTGTCAAATCACACAACCTGGGTGGTGGTCAGGTAGGGGCTGAACCCTGGCGTGAGCATATCTCTCCCCCAGGAATTAGTCGAGTGCTGGGTCAAGGCTCAGCTAACCTCAGATTCAGCGCCTCTCACCTGACTCACTCTGTGATGGTGGAGGCTGCCCTCAACAACAACTTGAAGATGTTCCAAATGGTGGGTAAAGCAAACCTCCAGGCAATTCAGGATGGGCAAGACTGGGAGTCCAGGCAGTAGTGAAAAGCCTTGCCATTTGTTGAGCCATTACTCTGGGTCTGCTGCTGCTGTTGCTAAGTCGCTTCAGTCGTGTCCGACTCTGTGCGACCCCAGAGACGGCAGCCCACTAGGCTCCCCCATCCCTGGGATTCTCCAGGCAAGAACACTGGAGTGGGTTGCCATTTCCTTCTCCAATGCATGAAAGTGAAAGTGAAAGTGAAGTCGCTCAGTCGTGTCTGACCTTCAGCGACCCCATGGACTGCAGCCTTCCAGGCTTCTCTGTCCATGGGATTTTCCAGGCAAGAGTACTGGAGTGGGGTGCCATTGCCTTCTCTGACTCTGGGTCTAGCAGAGTTCTATCATTAAATTCCACTCCAACTCCCTGGTAACCATGATGCTAAGAGGTTAATGTGTGGGCAGTCCTGCGGGGCAGGGAGAAAAGAACTAGAAAAATAAATGTAGTTGGAGGCCTTAGGTAAGAATTCAGACACTGAGACCAAGGGAAAGGTATATAAATGAACCAGTGCTCTCAAAGACAGATTAGGAGTCTGGCGGGGTTGGCGGGGGGTGGGGGGTGGGGTGTGTGGCACTCACCCCAACTCAGGGGCTGTGTTAAGTGAGTCAAGACAAAAAAAGAGCAGAGGGGAGGACAAAGAGGGCTTTGGAAAATGAAGGGGGAGCCAGAGGTTGGTTTAGGTTCTGGGTTCCAGCTTCCAAGTCTATCTCAGAGAGAGAGAGAAACTCTCTCCCTACCAGTTGCTGCACGCCTGCCAGTCTGGAAAGCAGGCTCAGGCTGCTTAAGTACATCTTGATCCATGATTCAGGGTCAGCAACTATGGACAGCAGAGAGGACAGGAAGGAGGTGAGACAGGCAGGTTGTAAAAGGCAGCACAGTCAGTTCAGTTCAGTTGTGTCCAACTCTTTGCAACCCCACAGACTGCAGCATGCCAGGCCTCCCTGTCCATCACCAACTACTAGAATTTGCTCAAACTCACGTTCATCAAGTCGGGGATGCCATCCAACCGTCTCATCCTCTGTCGTCCCCTTCTCCTCCTGCCTTCAATCTTTCCCAGCATCAGGGTCTTTTCCAATGAGTTAGCTCCTCACGTCAGGTGGCCAAAGGATTAGAGCTTCAGCTTGAGCATCGGTCTTTCCAATGAATATTCAGGACTGATTTCCTTTAGGATTGACAGGGCTGTCATTTACTGGAAAGGCAACCCTGATTCCCATGCAAGATTCAGACATTTCTGAGGAAAACTTGAGATTACCTCATGCTTTTGCAGAAAATGTACTTTCATTTTCACCAACAAACAGTCTCTTTCCCCAGCTGCAAATAAATGTCTCTCCCTGTCCCTTTTGGGACAGGCAGCTGGCAGCAGAGCAAGTCTGCTAGACCCTAGTTAGTGGGAAAGGAAGAGAAGAACCACAGGCCTGTTTATGAGGTGCATTCAGAGAGCATGGTGGGCAACACAAAGAAATGATAGGACTACTCTGAGGCCCCCTCCTCACTCCTCATTGCAACAGAAGTATGGTAAGTGGCAGAGGAGGGGCTGGAGAGGGGATGAGGCAACCAAAACTGCCTGGGCTTTAGGTTTTAAGACCAGCCCTGCCAGCTCCTGATTTATGAGACCTGGAGCAACAGATCTGCTCTCAGCTTCTGTGTTTGCATCCCTAAAATGGGGGCATTGTGTTTTATGATGCTGAGGATCAGATAAGACTGTGAAAAATCCTGGTCCTCCCCAAACTCCCGTATACCTCAGCCAGAAACCAGGGAGTCAAGGAGACGCCCTGCTCCCTTGTTTCTCACCTCCTACCATTTCTGTCCCCCAAATCTCTCTTGAATTCATCCCTTCCTGTTCCTCCCTATTGGCCCTGTCTAATGTTAGGCTCTCATACTGTCTCGCCTGGATACACTGGCTCCTGATGTCCACTTCTACCTTCCATGTATGCATCAGCCTCATCCACTCACATCAATCAGTAAATAGCTTCTAAGGAGGAGGCATTCCAGCTTTCTCTCTGCCTCATCTTGGTCAAGCACAATAATATGGAATAGGCTCCCCCTAGAATGTCTGAGAAATAAGTAATATAAGTAGAGGAATGAATTCACTGGACATATGTGAAAACACCTTTCTTACAAGATAGTATAAGAATACAAGATATTCCTTTCTTTTTCATTTTAATAAGCATGAGTATTTACTATGAACCTGGTACTGCGCTACTGGGCTGGGTATGGAGGATATAAAGAATTAGGTATAACCCCTAGACACTCAATTACCACCTAGTGAGCAAAGCAAGCTGTAGCAGTCAAAGTCCTTGAGAGAAACAGAACCCATAGGAGGCGTATCTCATAAAGAGAGATTTGTTTTCGAGAATTGGCTTACACAACTGTGGGTCCTGGCAAGCCCAGAATCTATACAGCAGACTGGCAGGCTGGAGATGGGGGAAGGACAGGTGCTGCTGCTTCCGTCTGAAGGCAGTCTGGAGGTGAAATTCCCCCTTCCTCAGGGGACCACAGTCTTTTTCCCTTAAGGCCTTCACCTGATTAAACGAGGCCCACCCACGTTATGGAGGGTCATCAGCTTTACCCAAAGATTCCTGATTTAAATCTTAATCACAGCTAAAATACACCTTCACAGCAACATCTAGACCAGTGTTTGGCTTAACATTTTGTCACCAGGGCCTAGCCAAGTTGACACCTTAAAACAGTCCTTCAGGCACATAGGTAATCCATGACAGTACAACGTATATTATCATATGTCTGCAACATACGTTAGGTCTGTCTTTCACGAGAAATTGCTCTGTACATGTCAACTTGTTAATATTTGTTAACTGCTCTCTCTGAATATGTCATTTACACCACTGGGGGATTCCACTTGTATGACTTTCAATACTCACAACAGCTTGTGATACTGATAGTGTTGTCACCTTTATTTATTTATTTGTTTTTACAGTGAAGTAAGTACAAGCTTTTTCTTTGGGGGGTTTCTTTTATTTATTTGACTGAGCTTGGTCTTAGTTGCAACATGCAGAATCTTTAGTTGCAGCATGTAGGATCTAGTTCCCTGAGCAGGGATCCAACCCCAGGCCCCCTGCATTGGGAATGTGGAGTCTTAGCCACTGGACCACCAGCTAAGTTCCTTGTTATCATCTCTTATAGGTAAAAGAGATACCAGTAACTTGCATGATGTTCCATAGCTAATGTATCATGGAGCACAGATTTGAGTAAAGGCTTTTCTACCCCAAGTTCACTGATCTTTCTACTACATCATGATACCTCTAACAAACACCCAATTTGAAACCTTGCTTTTCCTCCAAGAGGCAGTTATTTTGCCAGGCATTCTGTCACACTATGAGATTTTTATAAGGGAGACCCTCTGAAATGGAGCAGGTACTTGCCCCACCTCCCCATGTCCTCTGCCTGTCTTTTGTCTATGGAAATCTTTAGTCAAAGAATATGTTTAATCAGAGAAGTGAGAAATATGGATGCAATGGAAAACGGAGGAAACTAAATAATAATAATGTAGTCCTCAAGTCTAGTCAAGGACCTTTAGTTCTTTCTCAAGGGTTATAGATAATATTCTAAGCCATATCCTGCGAGCTGTCCTATAGATACTAAAACACCAGCTGGAGAAGTTAACTACGTGATGACCAGACTGTACCCATGACATAAGGGGCCACAATTCCAAGAACTGGCCTCAAAGAAACAGGGACAAACAGACCTTGGAATTTAAGATTAACTCCACCTAAAACAATCAAGATAGCACTGGTCGGACCACCCGGGACCAATCTGAATATGACTGTCAGAGCTGACTGTGCTGTTTCTGTGTATAGTCTCCCCTCTACTTCTGTCTATAAAAGCTCTTGCCTCACTGGTTGCCAGTGGGGGGAAGTCAGGCTTTGGACTGATGTCTGCTCCCCCCATCCCCCGTTGCCAGCATCTGAAACAAAGCAAGCTTTCCTTTCCACCAATCTGGCCTGTTTATTGGCTTTGGCGAGCAGCTGGACCCCACATACATCCTTTTGGTGACAGATCTGCGGCGCAGCGTGGGGCTGCCTGCTGCTGGCTCCTGTGCTTTCATGGGTGTCCTGAGTTTCCAGGGGAGAGCTGTGTCCATGACAGTGTGTGTGCTTGCAGCTTGTGGCCACTTAGCCACAAGTAAGGATTTGGATGACGCTCCTAGAATCTGCCAAAATGATTTGTTTCAAGGATCCTCCCTGTTTCTCCCCTGCTCAGCACTGGCTGCCAACTTAATGCTTTTTCTTGATGGAATGGAAACTTGCATTTGGGATAAGCTGATGAGCTCCAAGACCAGGTAAGTCCACCAGTGTGTGCATGGTCAACCTTCCCATTTGTGAGTGCTAATGCTTTTTGGGCATTCCTGCTGGTTGGTGCTGATATGGGCTTGATGTTGAGAACTCTTCGTGGCCTTGAAGTGCTGTTTGGGCATTTTGTCAGTTGGTTCTGATGTTTGAGTACCATTGAGAACGATTTGTTTTGGGTAAGTGTTTGGGATTCCTTACCAGTCACCCTTGGAGGGGATTTATGACAGATCTGTCATTTGGTGTGTGAGTGTGTATTTCCTTTGAATGATTGGTACTCTTGTTGCCCTATGTAAAGTGGGAAATTTAGGTTCAATTCATTAAGAAAAATTTTAGCTGTAATATTATGACTAAAGAAAAAGAAAGATAATTTTATTTTTTGACAACGTATGGGGCTTCCCTGGTGGCTCAGAAGGTAAAGTGTCTGCCTGCAATGTGGGAGACCTGGGTTCAATCCCTGGGTTGGGAAGATCTGCTAGAGAAGGGAGTGGCAACCCACTCCAGTACTCTTGCCTGGAAAATCTCATGGACAGAGGAGCCTGGTAGGCTACAGTCCATGGGGTTGTAAAGAGTCAGATGCGACTGAGCCACTTCACTTCACATGGCAACAGTATTCTTTAGACTCTGGAGAGACAATTGGTTAAGATGAAACTCTTGAAAATCCAAAAACCAGTTTGTTTCACATATGCAGTTAGAAAAAAGTAGCTTGATAAAACAGTTTTTTAAGATCCTGGAAAAAAAAAAAAACATGCCTAGGAGAAAAATCGAAGTTAACGTTTATCATGTCATTGAAATACAAATACAATCCACTTTGCCTGGAACTCCAGCCTTGGGTTAATTGTAAAACTTCAAACTAAGGAAAAAATAAAAGGAGGGAAGCCTTTTAAAACTGAGTGTGTAAATTCAGCTATTCTGACTGTTATCCATAAACTGATAATTTTAATTGCAATGTCTGATTCACAAAATGTATAAAGATGAAACAATGAGATCTCTGACAGGATGCTTGTATGTCTCAATATATGCTTTTGTCTTTGGATCATTTGCTGAGGTTAATTTGTAAAAGAGTTCTATTTAATTGACCTTAAACAGAAATAAGCACTTACAAATCAAGCAAATCTGAATTTACCTACTTTTGTCTTCTTGTAAGACCAAGAGCTTACTCCTTGGAAGGAAAGTTATGACCTACCTAGATAGCATATTAAAAAGCAGAGACATTACTTTGCTAACAAAGGTCTGTCTAGTCAAAGCTATGGTTTTTCCAGTAGTTATGTATGGATGTGAGAGTTGGACTGTGAAGAAAGTTGAAGAATTGATGCTTTTGAACTGTGGTGTTGGAGAAGACTCTTGAGAGACCCTTGGACTGCAAGGAGATCCAACCAAACCATCCTAAAGGAGATCAGTCCTGGGTGTTCATTGGAAGGATTGATGTTGAAGCTGAAACTCCAATACTTTGGCCACCTCATGCGAAGAGTTGACTCATTGGAAAAGACTCTGATGCTCGGAGGGATTGGGGGCAGGAGGAGAAGGGGACAACAGAGGATGAGGTGGCTGGATGGCATCACCAACTTGATCAACATGAGATTGGGTAAACTCCGGGAGTTGGTGATGGACAGGGAGGTCTGGCGTGCTGGGATTCATGGGGTCACAAAGAGTAGGACTCGACTGAATGACTGAACTGAACTGAACTGAAGACCAAGAGGGAAACTATAGGTGTTTAGCTTTATTAAACATACACGTTGTACCACTAAAGAAAAATTATGCTATAGAAAAATGCAATTTTTTGAGGTTATGGAATATGTTCTTAAGTTTGCCAATCAGAAAACGCTGATGTAACATTTCAATCACTTGTTTCTTGGTTTTGTTAAGGTTTTAAGGGTAAAAAATTGTGATATGTGAAAATAATAAGGGAAACATTTCTGTATAAAAAGCAAGTAGGATATGTATTGTTGGCAAAGAGAAGATATAAAGAACAGAGGTATTTTTGTTGAGGAAAAAGAATGATAATAACTTTTTTCTACAGTTGTTTGTTTCTGGATGAGGAAATACCGGACAAATTTGTTTGGATATAGAAAATGACCAAAGGTTTGTTAAAAAGAAATTTTGAAAAAAAATTTTTTTTTACATTGCCAGAATTAAGATTTGATTGAATTTAATTAGGTAGATGAATTTTGTTACTAACAGTAAACAGACGCAAGACTGAATTTGGTTTTCTCTCTAAGAAAACAAAGTTCTCCTGGAATACTGATCCAATTTTAGTGACAGATTTCTAATGGAAAATAATTGCTTTGTTTCTAATCATACTTTTGATCCTAATGTTCAAGATGAAGAAATTGTCCAGGAAAGCTGTCATATGTAGCTGCTGGCTCTAAGCTTACTATTTAAAGTACATGTACGATGCTTGTATGACAGCTGGATATAAATAATGAAATGTATGGTCTATAAAGCATTTCCCTAATAACATATCTCTGAGCCTATTCATGTTATCTGATTGGTTTTCACTCAACATGGACAACTAGGCAAATATATAAATAAAAAGGAGACTTAGCACTGAGGGATGTGGATGGACCCAGAGCAGGCAAAAGAGCCACTCTGGAAGTGCTGGAAAGATATTTTTGACTATCAATGCTTTCTATGAAAGGAGTTACAATTAAAAGGGGAAAATGATGGAAGAAATTTTCAGAAATCTTTCTGGCCTATGCGTGATTTAATTTGAACTTTTAGGTTAACCAAAAAAGCCTGTTTGTGGTCTATTAAGTATATTAATACAGTGTACATCTGCTTTAATCATCAACAGAAAATATATCCAGAGAAAAATACAAGATGCATTTTGATTATTATCCTCATCGAAACGTCTGCTGCTGCTAAGTCACTTCAGTCGTGTCCGACTCAGTGCGACCCCATAAATGGCAGTCCACCAGGCTCCCCTGTCCCTGGGATTCTCCAGGCAAGAACACTGGAGTGGGTTGCCATTTCCTTTACCAATGCATGAAAGTGAAAAGTGAAAGTGAAGTCACTCAGTCGTGTCTGACTCTTCGAGACCCCATGGACTGCACTACAAATGTTTGCCTAGGTACTATGAAAATTTATTCTCTTTCTCGTTCCGTACCTGTCCCTCCTGAAGATTGAGGAGTGTCAGAGAAAAGGGGAGATTGCAACGGAGCAGGCCCCTGTGGTCCTTGCCCCCACCGTGTCCTCTGCCCGCCTTTCGTCTGTGGAAAACTTCAGTCAAAGAATAAGCTTTATCAGAGACACAAGAAATGTGGAAACAAAGGAACCCGTCAAAGGAGACTAAACAATAATAGCGTAGTCACTGAGCATAGTCAAGGACCTTTAGTTCTTTCTCAAGGGTTATAGATAATATTCTGAGCCATATCCTGTGAGCTGTCTTATAGACACTAAAACACCAGGTGGAGAAATTAACTATGTGATGACCAGACTGCATTCACGACATAAGCTGCCACAATTTCCAGAACTGGCCTCAAAGAAATGGCAACAGATGGGCCCTGGAACTGAAGATTAACTCTACCTAAAACAATCAAAATGGCACTGGTCAGACCACCGATGACCAATTTGAATATGACTGTCAGAACTGACTGTGCTATTTCTAAATATAGCTGCCTCCCCACCGCCCACTTCTGTCTATAAAATCTCTTGCCCCACTGGTTCCCAGTGAGGGGGAGTCAGCCTTTGAACAGATGTCCTCCATTCCCCCCTCCCCCCACCCCACAGTTGCCGGCACCCTGAAATAAGGCGAACTTTCTTTTCCATCAACCTGGCCTATTTATTGGCAGCAAGCAGTCAGACCCCCTACACACCCTTTTGGTAACACCTCTGCATATAAGGAAATGAATCTGCTTTCCCAGCTCATTTGATGTTAGCTCTGCATCTAGGACAGGGGCCTGATGCTATTGGATCATGTTCAGTCAGTAACCAGAAGGGGAATCTTCTCAGATGTCATTATTAGGACTGAGCTTTTTTTTTCACACACACAAAAACTGTCTCAACACCAGGCCAGGACCCAGAACACACAGCCACAGGTCCTTCTCAATGGAGAAGATAGAATTGTTGGTACTAGGCTAACCTATTGTTTTCTCAATATATGCTTTAAACTCACTAAAATTAAGCAGAAAAATGGACTGCAAATTTTACAAAGCACTGTCTCTGGAGTTCCAACTTTCAACATGAAAAAAGACAATGATACAAGCATGTGAATTCAATAAATATTTATTGAAGGTCCATAAGGATCAAATAGGGGCTTCCCTGGTGGCTCAGTGGTAAAGAATGTGCCTGCCAATGCAGGAAACTTGGGTCCGATTCCTGGGTCAGGAAGATCCCCTGGAGAAGGAAATGGCAACCCACTCCAGTATGCTTGCTGGGAAATCCCATGGACAGAAGAGCCTGGCAATCTACAGTCCACGGGGTCGCAGAAGAGTCAGACATGTCTTAGTGACTAAACAAACAAAAAGCAAAAACAAAAAAAGGACCAAACCCTGTTGACACTTCAATGGCTACAAAATGAATAAGGCATATTCAAGGACACAAGGAATGGAGGAAAAGGGGAGAAATAATATTTCTTAAATGACTGTTATATGGCAGTCATTTCATCTCATTTAATCATTTAAACAATCCTGTGAAGTAAAGTGTATTATCCCCTTTATACAGAAGAGGAATCTTGGTTTTAGTGAAATGGAGTGACTCGCCCAAGATCAAACATCTGGTAAATACTAGAGCTGGGATCTTCTCACAGATCTCTTTCTAAATCCAAATCTCATGTGCTATATACTGAATCTCATCACAGAGAAGATAAAACAAATATACAAAGCCTTACAAGTAGTGCAGAAATATAACACTGAGAAGGGATGTTGGGGGGATCTGGAGGTGTTATTTGAAATAGATTTTAAAAAAAAAGATGGTATTTTTTTAGGTAGGGATGAGAAAGCCCATGGGAAAAAGTAGAAGACACTTCCCAGGTGGCTAGGGGTAAAGAATCCACTTTCAAATGCAGGAGACATGGGTTCAGTCCCTGGGTTGGGAAGATCCCCTCGAGGAGGAAATGGCAACCCAGTCCAGTGTTCTTGCCTGAAAAATGCCAGGGACAGAGAAGCCTGGCAGGCTACAGTCCTTGAAGTTGCAAAGAATCAGACATGACTGAACATACACACACATTTAGAGGTTGAGCTGCGCAAGCTCTCAGGGAGATTTAAAATCAGGATGATCATTTTAGAAACAGGAATGAGTATGGATTAGAGTGCAGCAGATTAGAAGAAAGGAAGAACAGATAGGACAGAAGAACCAGGAGGAATGAAAAGTGAGGGCAGATTTAAGAGACATCGCAGCCAGGATCATAGGTGTTGGTGAACTGAAATCACCAATCACTACGTCCAGACTCCTGTGGACACAATGAAACCAATTCAGGTAATGGAGTAGGTGACCTGGTCAGGATCATGGGCTAGAGGTCTTACTAAAGCTGAAAGAAAAAGCAGAGAGATCAGGTAAGGGAAGGAGGGAGGGAGAAGGGAAAGAGAGAGAGAGAGAATGAATGAGGGAGAGAAAAGACAGATTTTAGAATATGTTCTCCTGGAAGCAGAGCAGATCTGAGTTGTGACCAAGTGTAAGATGTGAATTTGCTGGGGGTGTGACTGAGAGAGGATGAAAACAGAGCTCATCTGAGTGGACGAGATGGAAGGAAGTCATCATGGAAGTTGGCAATGAATCACCTGGAAAGAAGTCAGTACTTTGGAGGCTGAGACCATTGAAGAAAATGAGAAACAGCCCTCAGAATTAAAGGTAACTGGGATTCAGGAGCAGAAGAGCAGAGGGCAGAAAAGTTGGAAATTTACTTTAAATCAGGAAAAAAAAAAAATGTGTGAAAATTGGAGAGTGTATTATCCTGTAATCATAGGAAGTATTTTCCATGAGAAAAAGGCATCTCACTCCTCACTTTAAAACAGGAAAGAAATAAAATATTAGACATTCATATAAAGAATTACATTTTCTATATTTGCTGGCAAGGAATGTCAAGAGAGGCAACAAATGCTGTCAGATCAAGTTATGCTGCCCTACCCTCCCTCACCTTTCCTCACTTGTCTTGCAACCAACACTCCCAGTCTCTATGAACCTAGTAAGGAAGAGAAAGAGAGAAGCTGAGCAAATTCACTCCCGTTTTTGTCCAGTCAGTCACTTGCTATCGCTGAAACAGGCTGGCATGTTCAAGGACATGTCAAGTTGAAAAGACCAAGTGTTAGTCCATGTAATATGCAAGAAGACAGGAGGCCTGAGTGAATAACTTCTAATCAGCATGAGGTATAAAAGGCAAGTCTGTCCAGCATGGCGCCATGAGCTAACTGCATTCCAGACCCATGACATGGCGTCAGGTTCCACGACACAGTCAGCAATTGTGCTCTAGTTGTTGCTTCTATTAACTACCAGGTTTTGCAAGTCTGGAACTTCCACCCACCCGGAGCAGATTGCTGAAGCTTATCTGGCATCTGCTAGTGAAGAGCTCACTGTACCGTCATGCATTCTCTGGTTTAGACTTGATTCGATTGTCACATAATCCAGGGGGAAAATAAAGGGCTCTGCTCACTGATCCTCCTGTAATTTCAATTTTTGTATTGTTAGCACTATGTCTGCTAGGAAATTCCAGAAAGTGTTGCTTAATGGTTATATGGTAGGTCATGGCAAAGATGTGAGTGGTATAGCTGTTAGTCAGAAGGCTAAAGGAAACAGTCCTTGGTTGTTGGCAAGTGACCAGATGCATTTGCCTTGTGTTGACGTTAGGATCTCGTTGGGAAGGAACCTTGGAGGTCAGTGAGTCCAACTACTCATTCAAAGCAGCATTGTTGGAATATGGCCTTTAAGGATTAGGAAGCTGGCTGCCTTGTGGGACGTGGCTTTATTTGTCATTGTGCAGTCACTCAGCTGTGTCCAACTCTTTGTGACCCCATGGACTGCAGCATAGCAGGCCTCCTTGTCCTTCTCTACCTCCTCGAGTTTGCTCATGTCCATCCAGTCGATGTTGTTATCCAACTGTCTCATCCTCTGTTGCCCCCTTCTCTTCCTGCCCTCAATATTTCCCAAAGCTGACATCTATATAAGGAGCTAATATTTGTTGAGTACCAGCTGTGTGTCAGGCACTGTGCTAGTTCTTTAAAAGCATTATCTGAACAGCCCTCACACAAGCTTGCAAGGTGGGTCCTCTCATTCTCTTTTTCTAGATGGGAAACTGATTCCAGTCCTATGGAGCCAGGATTTTAACCCACACATGCAGCTTTGGAGGGCCACATAAGAACCCGTGTTCTTTCGATTCACATTCTGTGCTGGTCCCTAACGCCTCTGTGTTGCATACTTCAGGGTTTAACATTTACTCTAAATTCTCTAAATTGTTTCCTAGGCCTTGTGTAATTCAAACATTCTGCCAGCTCCTTGCTGGGGTGCCATAAATCTATAATGTTTTTCATAATAATATTAGTAATGATAATAATGGGCTTTTAAGTAATTGGCAAGTGTATTATTTTCTTTTCACACAAGTCATAAAATGGGTAGAACAGGTAGTTTATCGTTCAGTTTATAGATAAGGAACCAAGACTCCTTATATCACAGCTTCCTTACATCACGGCTAGTCAAGTGAGGAATCCAGGATCCAAGCCCAGGACTCCTAATGTTGAGGCCAGTTGTTCTCCGAATGTGGCACCTAGGACCAGCATCAGCAGCATCTGGGAATTTGTTTATACACAAATTCTCAGGACCCACCACAGTCCTAATAAATCAGAAACTCAGAGTGGGTCCAGCAGTCCATGTTGGAATAAGGCCTCCAGGAGACTGTGAGGTAGGGATGGGGAGGGGAGTGCCTGCCACACCCAGCAATGGGAGATGAACTAGCTCACTGAAGTCTGGGCTAAGTTAGTGCACCTCCCACTGCCGGCATGGTGTGCACTCCCCTTGCCCTGCCCTCCACCAACCTCCACCTTGTCCTGAGCTCTGTATTGAATAGAGAGAGAAAAGGTGACTGACTGGTCTAACAGAATCTTTTGTACCTGAAGCAAATTTCTGCAGTCATATCTTAAGGTTACACTTGGGATTCTTGGTATTGGAAAAAACAGATCTTGGCCCAAACAGAGAAGGTTGTTCAAGCCCATTGAACTTAATTTTCCATGACCTCAAGAGTGACATATCAGAGAGATTGTACTTTTTTTTCTTCTACTTCTAAAAAATTTTATATCTATTATATTGCACTTATGAAGTATAATATCATCATGAACCCAAATGGCTCTTACAGGGTTTTTGGTTTTGATAGAATTTTGCCTATTATCATTAAATTAAGAACATATAACATACTGTTTATTACAGATTAGCAATATTTATCCAAATATGAAATCTAAGATGGTCACTTAATGACCAGTGGACACTATAGTGCCTGGGAAAGTGGACAATTGGGAAAGAAAATTAAAAATTGACAACTCTGGCCAAGCAAGATTAGTAGAAATATCACTTGTCCAATATCAGTATCTGCTGGGAAGAAAGCTTTGCATTGAGAACAAGAGCACGGCCTTTGAAGTCAGATGGACCTAGGGATCCAACCATAGCTCTGCCACTTACTGTCTACAGACTTAAGCACATCATCTCTATGCATGTGAAAAATAGAGATCATATTTAAACCCACTCAAAGTGATGTCCTGAACATTAGATGACCTTATATATGAAAAGCACTTAATACATAGTGACCACAGAGTAAAGATCCAAAGCTGTTGGTAATTATTTTTGTGCTTTACATATTATATATATGACAGGCACATAGTCAAATGCCGGAGATGTAACAATGACTATCACGTGAATTTGCCTTCTGATCCTTAAGTCTGATTTTCTCATTTTATTCTGAAAATGTCTGTTTGGAGTTTGTTTTTAACGTACCACTTGGGCCATATCCAGAATTCACCATATAACCTGGTAGAGCTGGGCTAGCTGCTAGTAGGACTACTTCCCTAAGTACCATATTTTAAGAGATCTAAGACACCATCATTCAAAGTTGCAATATTTGAGGTGCCATTCAGAAAGAAAAAGACATGGCCAGTCATAATGGTAAGATATCATTCATTTAGTTATGAGGAATATTGTTGTTTAGTCACTAAGCTGTGTCCGACTCTTTGTGACCCCATAGACTGTAGCCTGCCAGGCTTCTCTGTCCATGGGATTTTCCAGGCAAGAATACTGGAGTGGATTGTCATTTCCTTCTCCAATGAGGAGAATACTACTCCCCAGTATCAGTAGTGAATGTCAAGATATGCCCTAATTTCAACTCATAAGGTGAAAAAAAAATTTGTTTTAGGATTAATGCAATATGGTATTTTCATTTCCCCATCCCTGCCTAGAATCCACAAAGAAACATTCTGCCTGGGCTATGTATGTTTGTGTGTTAACAGGATGGAAGAGGAAGTGGCTCATGAGAAAGACATTTCACAACAGACCAGAACTGGCTTGGAGGGAAACTTACAGAGCCAAAAAATAAATAAGGTATCAATGAGATTGATCCTGCCCTTGGAGAGCAGTGAATTCCTGGGCTTGCCCATACGCTATATCCAAATGACTGCAGCCAGGTCAGTTAAATGTACACTTACTTGATCTCTACTCTGCCATTCACTATTAGGTGTAGAGCTACAGGCAAAATAACATCAGTTCTGTGTAGGGGTTCACATACTAATGTAAACTGATTACAAATCAAAGGATTCAACATATTGAGATATGCACAAAGTCTAGGAATAGTATGGGGAAAATGATTCATGAGGCATGGTGTTGGAGATCAGGGAATGTATATTGAGAATGGTTTCCTGAGAGGCAGTACCTGTAGGAGGTTTTGAAAGATAACCCAGAGCTGAATGAGTAGCTAGTGAGAGTACAGAATGAACAGAAAGCATGGGTGCCTTGTGTCCATTCCAACTATCCTTGCCCTTCTCACAGTTGTGGATCCCATGCCCTGCCTCAATCAGCGAGGAAGAACAGTACAAATATCCTCCTGCCTAAACCAGCAACTTTGCAAACTCTTTTGCAGAACCTATTATCATACACATACACAAAGAAAGACAAAACAAACAAGGAATCTGGCACAGATTTGGTACTTTTTTCCCTCCCATAGAGTTGACAAATTCTTGCCTCTTTTCAAAAAGCCACACTAGGACTCTTTGTTTTAAGGATTTTAAGGACAAGTTGAGATAGTCTTTATTTTTTTCTGATTCTCCATATTTCACCCTGCCAGAGAAAGGGAGGAAAGCATACATTGTAATAAGAGAAGAAAGAAGCAAATGTATGATGTTGATATAAAATACAGATGAATCAGGGAAATGAAGGAGCGTGTGTGTGTTTTCTTCTCGAGGAGGAGTTTGCTGTGTATTCAGGGATGGTCCATGTGAGCTGGGAAAGTGTGTACAAAATTAAATCATTTTCTCTGTGGGCACGTGTTCAACTTCTGGCCACCTCCGATGCTCCCAAAGTTAGTGACACATTTCCTTAATTCTGCCAGCTTGTCGCTGTCAGCGTAGGGTCCCTCTGTACATGGTAGAGTGTCCTGAACCACAGATTCACTGCTACTCCTTCCTTGTTTTATTTTAACAGCTGCCATTCATCAAACTACCTTCTTTCTACATCTGCCACCCACTACACACCCTCATTTACAGTCTGATCAACACACCAGATAACACCAGCTTGATCAGAGATTCATATACCAGGACTACCATATACCAGATGACTCATCTTTGGACTTTCTGGGATTTCATGGTGAATTTGTTCACAAAGAGCTTATGCATAGTACAGGATCTCTCTGAAATAAAATCCCGGATCAGTTGTGCAATTCCCTGGACACTGATTATGGTTAAGCAGCAATAGACAGCATATGATTATGGTTCCAATCAAGGAGACCTCATCCCACATAAATATCTTTGCCCAGTGATGATGAGTAGCAAGCTTTTAGCATAATGCCTGATAAATTAAGACTGTCAAAAAGTTAATTTCTGCTCTCTATAGTGATCTCGAAGGCATCCCACCTTAATCTGATAAGTATTTTGGAAGGATCTAAAACTATGAAAGAGGAGAAACCCAGAGGAAAGGGGAAGTTTGGTTTGTTTTTCATCAGAACCTTATTTAACTTAAAACAGGGAAAAGCCAAGCCTGACTATCTTCCTCATTATTAAACCAGCTTAGGAAAGCCTCAAAATCTCATTTTTAAACACACTTTGGTGGACCAAAAAACATAGCATGCTATGAATCAATGTGATTCCATGCTCAAGTCAGATCATAAAGAATTTGAGGGGTACTTAATTTACATATTTTTGTGGAGCAAAAGGAATTAAATTTTCACCAGCAGTTTTCTTTAAGTGAGGGCCATACTCTACTGTCTTCTGTGTATGATATCAGGTTACCCTGTTTCATAAAGGGGAACACTGGGGAAATAATGGGAAGGAGAAGGGAACTGGTAGATTTCAATTTGTATATGATACATAGGTAACTCATCTCTGCCTCCTCCATACTTCTTTCTGGTTCCATGGATGTGGTGATAGGAGAACAGCAGAAGGCATCAATCTGAGTGATGATTTTTCCCTTCCTTTACTACTTAGGTCCTGTGACATGCTCATTTCCCCACTGGAATTTTTTTTTAACTTTTTATTTCATATTGGAGTATAGCTGATTAACAATGCTGTGATAGTTTCAGGTTGAGCAGCAAAGGGATTCAGCCATACATATACATGTATCCATTCTCCCCCAAATCCCCTCCCATGCAAGCTGCCACTTAACACTGAACAGAGTTCCCTGTGCTATACAGGTCCTTGTTGGTTACCCGTTTTAAATATAGCAGCGTGTCAGTTTGGGATCGACATGTTCCCACCGGAGTTTTAAAGAAAGACTTCTTTGGCTCTCAGGGCTGTAGGAGAAATTCCTTCCTCTCAGCTCTGACAAGATGTCCTTCACAAATTGTGATGAGAACAACATCATGGTGTGGAGTTTCTAGCAGAAAGTACTTCTTGTTTTGTATTTGAGGAAAATGTGGGTATTGTGTTAATTAAATAGTTGATACATTTTGAGGTCTTGTTAATAGATATTACTTATTGAAATATTAACATTTTATTCACTATATATTCAAATGAGCCATTGAACATATAACAAATCACATTTAAATATTTAAATTATATTTATGGAGAGAAGTACATTTGGATCTCTAAGTAAAGACTACTCTGAGTAATTGTGTCTTTTGTTTTGTTTTTGAATAATCGTGTTTTCAAAGACCATTGAGAAGCATAAACTCCTAATGTTCCAGAGACTGGAAAGCTCTTGGGCATCCTTTGCTGCTGCTGCTGCTGCTGCTGCTGCTGCTGCTGCTGCTGCTGCCAAGTCGCTTCAGTCGTGTCCGACTCTGTGCGACCCCATAGATGACAGCGCACCAGGCTCCCCTGTCCCTGGGATTCTCCAGGCAAGAACACCGGAGTGGGTTGCCATTTCCTTCTCCAATGCATCAAAGTGAAAAGTGAAAGTGAAGCCACTGAGTCATGTCCAACTCTCAGCGACCCCATGGACTGCAGCCTACCAGGCTCCTACGTCCATGGGATTTTCCAGGCAAGAGTACTGGAGTGGGGTGCCATTGCCTTCTCCCTGGGCATCCTTTAGCTTACTCTAAATTAAACAACCAACCAGGAACTTCCCTGGAGGTCCAGTGGTTTTAAGACTTTGGTTTCCAGCGCAGGGGGTGTGGATTCAATCCCTAATGAGGGAGCTAAGACTTTACATGCCTTGTGGCCAAAAAGTCAAAACAAAAAGAACAGAAGCCGTGTTGTAACAAATTCAGTAAAGACTTTAAAAACGATACACATCAAAACAAACAAAAAAAACTTAAAGAAGAAAACAACCAACCAGAGAGTGTTTGAGGGCTACACTGGGGGATTTTTCTATCAAATCATAATATTCCAGACTCAACTCTGCAGATGCATAGTATTGAATCATAAAAAAAAATTACATTTGGAATAATAGTCTAAAAGCTCTTATCCAGCATAAATACATTTTCACTGACAGTTGAAAGCAACAGGATTCCAACTAACAGTTATTTCTTCATATTGTACTTTTGTAACTGTCTGATCTACCTTATTACAAACTCCGGCATTACCCTTTATTATCTAAATAAGTGCCTAAGTTTGACTCATGACAATGTCTCTTTCCTGGATCTGTTTTAGTGCTCCCTGTGGCCACCCCTCAGTTACCACAACATCTCCCTAAAGCAGCTCTTTGGCTAACAAAGAGAAGCTTCAACACCAGGAAAAAGACAATCCTGTCCAATCAGAGGCAAAGCTTTCTGTGAATTCTTTGATAGTTATAAAGTCAACCGTTCACTAGTTTATTTGCTTAAGAATTTTTTTTTTTCTGAGACACATCCCAAATCCACAGGTACTGGATTAAATGCTGTGAGGAATCAGAGCCTAACGAGATACTGACCCAGGACTCATGGAGCCCATAGACTGATGAGGGCAAGACATGTACGGTAGGCACTGTAAACACAGGGCAGAGGGGGCAGTGACGAGAAATACAAGCCAGGTGCTTGGGGGAGTAGAGAGGAAAGTGTCATATCTGGGAGTTATAAGGAAAAGCTTCGTCTAAATATGCAAAATCTGAGCAGTCAAGACACTGAGGTGCTCGACTTTACCAGGAACAAGTTAATTTCCCTGCAGTAGGAAAGACACAACCCAGTTGAGAATCAGCATCTAGGCATTCTGATTACAGAAAAGTTAACAATCATTGACAGAACACCACCCAGGGTGGGTCTGAGGACCTGTAGTGGGGACAGAAGTCAGAGTTAGAAAGAATGGGCCAAGGAGGATCTACTTGGAGACCAAGCCAGCCAGCCCTAAGCCGCTGGAAAAATAGTCAGACTTCACAGCTGCGAAAACACACATTCTCAGTTGCTCAAGAAGGCAGATGAGACTGGGCTGACTCTGGGAGATTAATCAGTTACAGAAGCACTTGGGCCTTTTAGGTGCATTTTGATCAGAGGAGTAAACTCATTTCACACAGCTCAGGTGAGGGCTAGCAACTTGCCCTTTATTTTTACTGGGGCTAATGCTATAGCTGAACCCCATGCTCTCACATTTCTGCATGTGCCTGGGAGATGCCCAGATTGCTGTAGTGCCTAAACCTCAAATCTTTCAGATAACTTTGGGTGCCTGTGGGGACCAAGGCAAGGATGAGAGCAGTGAGGCATCTGGGATGCAAAATACAAGGAGGCACCCACTGTCAGGTTGCTCACACTGGCTTGCACCTCCCTAATATAAGTGAAGGCTTCCCTAAACTCTGCCTCTCCCCCAAAAGGTAGGGTTTGGAAAGGAGTGGCTTTCCAATTCCAGGAGGTGTAAGGGTTTCAACAATTCTATGGCAGGTAGACACTTGAATAAGGAAAAGTATGGAGCAATGAAGGGCTTCCCTGGTGGCTCAGATAGTAAAAACCCTCCTGTAGTACAGGAGACCTGGGTTCAATTCCTGGGTCAGGAAGATCCTCTGGAGGAGGAAATGGAAACCCACTCCAGTAGTTTGGCCGGGAGAGCCCCATGGACAGAGGAGCCTGGTAGGCTAAAGTCCAGGGGGTTTCAAAGAGTTGGACACGACTGAGTAACTAACACACACAGACACAAGGAGCCCAGTCAATTTCCCAAGGATCTGTGATCAAACATTCCCATTGAAAGAGTCCCAAAGGCAATAGTATTCCAAATGCCCAGTCTAAATAGGGCTTTTCTGATTTATTTTCTCAAAGGAAAGATTGGATTCATATTTTAACTTCCCTCTTTCCATGAGCCCTCTTCATATGTCCCCAACTGAAAATGGATTTCACAGTCCTTTCCCCTTCTATTCACTGAAAACAGAAATTCAAACTATATGCCACTGAGAAGAGTTTCCATGTAGGATATTTTTCTAATTCTGCTGTGGCTTAGGACTTGATTGTAACACCTGAGTCCTGCTAAGGAGTGCCAGCTCTCGTGTTCAAACACTGTTTTAGGATTAGTGCATATCTGTTACAATGCCCTCTGGCTCCTTCTCCTCAATGAGACTTGAAACTGGCAACCATTTTTTATAAACAGGGTGATAACCACAAAATATTCAACAAATTAAATAAATGGCTTAACAACTACATAATCCAGAGAGAAAGCATAGATGTTATTATTTTCATAACATATCTAATCTTTTCTTCATTATCCAATTTGATTCACTATCATTTTTTAAGAAAAATTAAGCTAGTATTATAAAATTGTGCCCATGTTTTTCTTTTTGTTAAACTCTCTTTTTCTTGTAATATCTTTTAACTCACACTCAATTAAAAAAAAATCCTATTTGGGAAAGAGAAAAAATAAGAGGAAGAAACTATTCTTGAGGCTGGAGAGATTTTATTTATTGGGTTGGCCAAAAAGTTCACTTGAGTTTTTCCATAGGATGTTTGGTGAAACTGAATGAACGTTTTGGCCAACACTATACATAGCTCCATGACTCCAAAAGAAATTGGTAGATTTTTCTCAAAGAACAAGAAAAGAACCAAGTATGTTGTGTTTTGGGCTTCCCTGGTGACTCAGTGGTAAAGAATCTGTCTGCCAGTGCAGGAGATGTGGGTTCGATCCCTGGGTCAGGAGGATCCCCCAGAGGAGGAAATGGTTTCCCACTCTAGTATTCTTGTCTGAGCAATCCCATGGACAGAGGAGCCTAGCAGGCTACTGTCCATGGAGTCACAGAAAGTTGGACAAGACTGAGGAACTAAACGGAAAGAACAAAGGTTGTGTTTCAGAGTCACAAATACCCGGATATTAGAGGCTGAATTACACCAGAGCACACCTTCCTGAACACATGGAGGACAGATGCGCACACAAAACCGTCACAGCACAGCTGAGGGTGTCCTACTCTGGTGGGTCCCTTGTGCAGGGCTCCCGGGCCCTTTCCAGTGAACCAGACTGCAGCCCAGCCGACTCAGCCCGATGCCTCCAGCAGCACAGAAATGCGGGCCTTTCCCTCAGTGATTCATCCCTGTGGTAATCAGGCAAACTGTCGTGGAGAGTCTTTCATAAATTACTTCATCGCCGTTGATTTTAATTAAAGACTGTTGTAGACTGATGAAACTGGGGAAAAGGAATCTAAACGTATTAAGAATGTTTTAGACCATCTTACCCAAGTGGGTGGAGGGAGACATGCAGACCTAAGTCACTTTGTATGTGAGAGGAGTTTGTAAAACTGAAGGTAAAAAGGAACTGTATATGAGTTGATGAGGTTATTTCTCATGGAAGTACAGGTTGACAATTCTAATGCTACTATGCATGTATACTGGAATGGAATAGCTATCTATTCCATTATGTATTATATAATGTTACATATTCCGTTAACTACCATAATAGTTAACGCAGAAGAATTCTAAATGATGTATTTGCCCTAAAGAAGGGGGAATGTAACTCTCCGTTTCTCAAGTGTGGGCTGTGCACAGAGACTCTCTTCCAAAGAGAATAGTATGGAAAGTGCTGGGAGGAAAATAACTTCAGTGGAGGAACCTGACAAACACTGCTCCAGCCAGGTGATCAAGGTCAGCATCAATGATCATGAATCAGATTGACAGGATATACCTTTGATATGATGTGATGACAATATATTTCACCTCTGTGATCTTGTAACTGGGAAGGGTTAATTTAGGCTGAATTTTAGACTGGATCTGCTTCTGTGACTTTAACTCTTAACTTGCCACTTTGGGTATTATAAGCATACATAATGGCCTGCCTCCAGGGAGATAATCTGACCCCGCCCACCTGCGAAGGACGGTGACATTCTTGAATTCTTTGTGTGGCAAATGACTACAGCGAGCGCCCTGGCACCCCTCATCTATGGCTTTCAGAAATTCACATTTGCAGAGGACTGAATCACAGATAGATGTGACATCTTTGTTTGTTGATATGACAGGAGATACTCCAGTTCATACCACCCATGAAATGACTGCAAGGAAGTGAAACTAACACATCCCCCTACCTGAGGCTTGCCATTCTAGGAGATGTTCGCTAGAATTAAATGGTCTTTTTACTTTGTTTCCTCACCTCCCTCCTCTCCCATCTCTAATACAGAATCTAACATCCAGGCCCAGATAAGATGGTTATTTTGAGGTTCTAGCCTGCCATCTTCTCCATCAACCAGCTCCAGAATAGAGGCACTTCCTAGTCCGAACACCTCGTCTCAGATTCATTGACTTATCGTGTGATGAGCAGAGGGAGCTTGGACTCAGTAACAATCTTTCTCCCCAAAAATCTATCTGAGAGAAAGATATTAGACAAATAAAGGGACATCCTACAATAAACCTGATCAGTACACCTCAAAACTGTCAAGAGTATCAACAGCAAGTAAACTATGAGAAACTGCCAAAGCCAAGAGGGCCTAAAAAGACATGCCAACTAATGTGGCGTCCTGGATGGGGTCTTAGATCAGAAAAAAGACACTATGTATAAAATAAGGAAATCTGAGTAAACTATGGACTTTAATAATGTGTCAATATTTGTTCATTAATTCTAATAAATATACAAATATATACATTCATTAATTCTAACTATAAATAACATGTATAAAATATATGGATGATGAGGGCGTGTGTGCTCAATTGTGTCTGACTCTTTGTGACTCCGTGGACTGTGTAGCACACCAGACTCCTCTGTCCATGGTGTTTTCCCAGGCAAGAATACTGGAGTGGTTTTCCATTCCCTCTTCCAGTGGGTCTTCCGGTCCCAGGGATGGAACCCATGTCTCCTGTGTTTCCTGCATTGGCAGGTGGATTCTTTACCACTGGTGCCACTTGGGAAACCCATGCTCAACAGTAATAAATAAAAATAATCTGTTTTGCAGACAAGCGATTCTTGTATGCTCGGAAGAGGAACCTCATCTTAGAAGGATTGACATACTTTGAAAAGATGGCCTTTAGAAGCCAGGTGAAGCTACAGTCAATTGTGAGACATGGCCTGCAGGAGGAAAAACTGATGTGTGAGTAAGTCCAGTTGTGCTAAGAATTTTTTTGCTTCCTGTTCTACATTCCGTCCTTCTCTGCTCTAGGAGGCTGACCTCTATAGACTGCATCAAGGTTAACCCTTCCTCACCATCTGAGAAATGGTCCAGCCATGCAAGGTCCTGGCAGAAGACAGTGAGGGTAAGAAGATCAGCTTTGGGCTGGGAATTGCCCTGGACTTTCACCTGCTGACCCTGCATTCCTCTTTGGAAGACTACAGTTTGTTTCCTTTGGCTTCAGTTCTCTCTGACTGGCATCCTCTCTCTTTCCCCAGTAACCCCTCAAATCCAGTAACCTCCTTGCACCTGCTGATTTTAGCATGGTTACTCAGTCTGAGTTTCCCTAAACGAAGAGACTGGTGATAACTTGAGTGCACAGTTTATTTGGAAACTTTTCTCAGAGCACAGGAATGAGAGGCAGGGGGATTGGCGAGGAAGTAAAAGCCTCAACATGGATGAGTTATTGAGCTGGCCACAGCTCTCATTAAGTGGCACTCAATCCTTCAGTCCTCTGAGAAATCTGGAATGCATTGCAGAACAGCCTGCTGGGGAAGATATAGGCGCCTGGGCATCCAGCTATTCAACTAATTGTTGACCTGGAGCAAGAGAAGGAGCCTCCTGGAGCCTCAGTCTTCTTCCGAGGAGCTGGGGAGAAATGCCTCCTCAGGGCATGATTGTGAGGCTTGAACAAATGACAGCTTACAGCCTCTATGCAGTGGCAGGTTTCAGTGAAAGTGAGTGAATCCCTCTCAGAGCTATTGCTCTATTAGGTTCCGTTTTAAGTCCCATTTTCTGTAATCACTTTGACCATACTTATTTACATATTTGATTTTTTTTATCTGTCTCATCTTCCTGACTTTATTGTAAATTCAAAGCCAAATTTTACTGTCAGCATTGTTTTTAAAAAAGTTAATGATCTTTATTAAGCCATTCTGTGCGTCAGATAAGATCCTGAAGCACTTCATTTACATCGTCCCAACAGTGACCCACTAAGATAGGATATGAACCCCATTTTAGGAACTACAAAGCAAAGCTTACTTCAGACAACTAGTGAGGGGTGGGACCACAATTCACAAGGAAGTCTGCCTCAATTCTAGCTTCTACTTTCGTAAACACAGCGCCTCCCTCCCAGGCATGCAGTAGGAACTCCATAGTCATCTTTGAAAATAGATCTGATCTATGAGATACCATGCAACACATAAAGATGCCTGTTAAAGGTAGAACTAACTTGAAAAAGATGTATCAAAATCAAATAAAATGTATATCATGATTACCCAGAAATAGGTTCTTTTCTTCCCTTTCTCTACTAAACCTTCTCCGATTCAGCTTATCCTCACTACTCTGCCCAGCCTGTACTCATCAAAATCACTCAAGACCTCCATGTGACTATATTCAGGGTCATTGCTCAGTCAGTCCTCTTCCTTCTTGATTTCTCTGTAGCACTGGACACAGTGGATTAGCGCTTCCTTGAAACACTCTCCAGAAGCACAGCTCTAGAAGCCAAATCTCCTCCAGTCTCACCAGATGGTTCCTTTGCTGACTCCTCCTCTCCTCTACCTGTGAAGTTTATGGTTTATGTGCCCCTGGACTCAAACCTCTTCTGTATCTACCCCTTAGATAATCTCATTCAGTGTCATGGTTTTAAATACTGTGCAATCACTTCTGCTATCACAGGACGTAGCATTCCTAAAAAATTCACTGTGTCCTACAGAATCACACAATGACAACCTCAGGGCTTGTTTAAAAAGTGTGATTGGGAGACAATACTCAAAAAATGTCAGCAGTAACGTGTAAAGAAAAAGGGATAGAACCTTGGAAAAAACATAAGCCTATTCCACATATTTTGAATGGATAAGAAATCCAAAAATACTAAAATTAATGTTACTTTATCTTGACAAATACAAGAAGCATAGCAGTTGTGAGTTAAGTGTGATATGGTGGAAGGAGAGTTGTCTGAAATCAGTCAGGGGACTTGTAACAGCAGATGGGTATGGCTCATAACACCTGTTCAACTTAGGTAGGTATTTGAGATGCGTGCTTCTGAGCATTTTGAGTTTTCTGGGACAGTTAGGTTCAGCTGGTGCATTCATTTAGTGTTTCTTCCAGAATAAATCATACATAAGCAAATGTGAAATTCATATTATGTTTAAAATGTTCCCTAATGTATCGACTTGTGTTAGGCCTACAAAGATGCTATATACTAATAAGTTCATATACATGTTTGGGCTTAGGATTTCAACATATGTTTCTGAGGAATACAATTCAGCCCACAACACAAGGTTTACTCCAGACTTTTTGAAAGTCTTAAAAGAAGTTTTTTTTTTAATCTTTTATTGACAGCTACCCACAGTAAGAAGTATATTATGCACTGTGTCCCAGCACACACACACACATACACACACACACACACACACACACACACCACACACACCACACACACACACACACAACTGAAGCAAAAGTTTCACAGAACTCACTTCTGTCATTCAATCTGATATCATCTATTCTACTTTGTTTCATTAGAAAGAAAATATGCTAGTCATGGCCCACTAATTAATTTTATGACCCACGTATGAGTTGTAATCTACATTTTCAAAAGCACCATACTAGAATTGTTGCAGGAAGGCAAATCCCTTCCAGGGCTCGAAACTGGGCTCTTGTCTAACACTCGGAAATGAATTGTCTGAGGAGACATGTGCTGACAAAGCAAGAGATTTTATTGGGAAGGGCACCCGGGTGGAGAGCAGTAGGGTAAGGGAACCCAGGAGAACTGCTCCACCTCGTGGCTCACAATGTCAGGTTTTATGGTGATGGGATTAGTTTCTGGGTGGTCTTTGACCAATCATTCTAATTCAGTCTTTCCTGGTGGTACACGCATCGCTCAGCCAAGATGGATGCTAGTGAGAGGGATTCTGGGAAGTGGACGGACATGTAGTGTCTCTTTTAGACCTTTCCCGAACTCTTCTGGTTGGTGGTGGCTTATTAGTTCCGTATTTCTTATCAAGATCTCCTGTCATAAAACAACTCATGCAAATGGTTACTATGGTACCTGGCCAGGGTGGGCGATTTCAATCAGTGTGCTTCCCCTAACAGAATGAGGACAAAAACTCTTGTTCTTATGATTTACTTAGATCCCAAGAGATTGTTCCTAAGTCTGTTTAACTGTAGAAAGCGTGTGAGCATTGTTGATTGCATTGCATGGGACGCTTATCAATATACTTTGTGATGGATTTTTATTCTCCAGAATCCTCTTTATCGTTTTAGGATTTCTCCCATTTGCATTTGCAGGAGATTTTGTTCCCACTTCCAATTAGTTGTTTTCTTTCACACTGTGGTCACTTTGTAGCCCTTAGAATTCTTCTTACCCTCAGCTCCATCCCTTCACAAATTTCATCAGATTAGTAGTGCTTATGAGTGCCTCATACCAGACATGAACTCAGGAATGGACAGAAAGCTAAGGCCTGATGGCAGAAACTAAATGACCGCTTGACTTTCACCATCCGCCATACAGATTTGAAAGCCAAGGTCTGTAACCTCAGCCTCCACATGGTCTTGTGGTCTTTGGTGGGCTTGCCCTCACTCCTCTCACAGACCCTTGGCCCAGAGGGCTGGAGTTAAGAAGGCTGAACAATGCTGGTAGGTGGCAGGTGCCAGCTCCTGGCCCCAGTGCTGCTCCTCACTTTGGCCCCAGAAGCTACATTATGTCAATCAAGGCCCTGCAGCCACTATGCTTAAATGAGGAAAATTCCTCCATCGCATCCCTGACCCAGAGTTGCTGGGTAATCCCAAAGTAGTACAACCCTGTGCTCTCAATGGCTCAGATATTTTGTGGGAGATCAATAGCTTGTTTGTGCTAATTTTGCAGAAGATATCATAGGCCAGCAAGCCTAAATAATGTGCTCAGTTACATCACAAATTGATTGTAAACTGAAATCCAAACTCTCATTCTTGGTTTTTCTGTGTGTTTCCTCATAAGCTCTAATGGGTCTTCATCTTTTCACAATATTGTCAAGGGTAGGACCTATTTATCTTCAAATAAACCGGGACATGTGAAATCAACTCAACTCTTAACTTTCTATGGCACTCAAGTCCAAAATTTGTTGTAAATATTTACCAGGTTGTGACATGTTTCCTTTTTCATAATTCTCTTAACATTTATTCAAGCAGCCCCTCACAACACAAGCCCCACCACGTGCTCCGTCACCATAGTTCACATTCCAGGTTCACAGTGAAGAATCTGAGCTTAGATCTCTCTGGCAGAGCCACAAGAACTAGAGTTTTCCTCCAAGACAAAAATTCTCACTTTTCATGCTGTATATCTTTATAAAATTAGGCTGCATAAAAATTGATTTGTCTACACAGTGTGGTTTGCTTTATGTCTTCCGCACAAACAGAAAAAAATTATAGTTAAATTGGTGGTGTTTTCTAAACTCTGTACTTCCACCTTAAAGTTAAACACATATATGGGTATCTTTAAAGTGTCTACACTGAAAATGGAGTCAAAATACCTGAAATTATAAGAATTTTTATAAGTTTTCTAACATTTCAAGAATTAACAGTAGTAGCAATTCTCATAGTAACTATCCTCTTATGGACAGAGGAGCTTGGCAGGCTACAGTCCATGGCATTGCAAAAAGTCGGACATGACTGAGGGACTAACACACTAACCATCATGTTTAAGGTGGGTTTGTAGACTTTTCTTTTATGATTAATACTTCCTTCAAGACTGCATGACCATGAACCTCTCTCTCTTATCTTCTTTCTGCTTTTCCTTGTTTTTACTTCTGCATTGCACATTCCACATAATTCTACATAAAGGCTGCTGACCACTCAGCCTTCTGACTCAAGATAAAGTATCTTCAAGGGTCAGAAAGTATGCAAATCTCTTTATCCAGGCTGCAGCCAATGCTTCATGGAAACTGGCTGCTATTGGGGGAACAGGAGAAGTTAAGGGGGTTCCCTAGAACTTGCACCCCTGAGTGTGCCATTCAATTCTTTTGGAAATCCCCTCTGAGCAAAATATTTTAGCTTCAAAAACAAAGGTTTTTCTTCTACAGTGACACAAAACCTTGACTTTTCAGAACTGAAAGGAACCGCACTGACCCAAGAAAAAAAACAATGGTGAGACAATAAGTAATCCAAGTCCAATGTAAACAGAAGTAGAAAAATATTTTCTGTTGTAGAAATAATAGACCTTTAAGGGTAAGCAGAGATGAAGACTAAACATAAGGAATTTGTTGTTGAGTCGCTCAGTTGTGTCCGATTCTTTGCGACCCCATGGACTGCAGCATGCCAGGCTTCCCTGTCCTTCACCATCTTTCTGAAGCTTGCTCAAACTCATGTCCATTGAGTCAGTGATGCCATCCAACCATCTCGTCCTCTGCCGTCCCCTTCTCCTCCTGCCTTCAATCTTTCCCAGCAACAGGGTCTTTTTCAGTGAGTTAGCTTTTCACATCAGGTGGCCAAAGTATTGGAATTTCAGCTTCAGCATCAGTCCTTCTTATGAATATTCAGGGTTGATTTCCTTTAGGATGGACTGGTTTGATCTCTTGCAGTCCAAGGGACTCTCAAGAGTCTTCTCCAACACCACAGTTCAAAAGCATCAATTCTTCAGCACTCAGCATAAGAAATAGGAGAAGTTTTTAAAGAGAAAAATACTTGGCAAGCTTTCCTCAGCTGGCTTACGTTGGACAATTTATTTCTGACCTGTAAAGTTATCAGTTTGACTCAAGAGGGGAGTTTTCCATTAATAAGTTTAAAAATAATCAGATAATAGCATAAATTCATTATCCATTAAAATATTATCAGTGTTTATTCCTGCTATTGTCCTGCTATGTGACTTCTATGGGATATGGCATTCACGGTTAGACTCAGTAATTTATTAAGCTGCTATATTTGTTCAACTGTAAGTTACAGAGAACCTAAGTACTGTGGGTAGCACAAATATGAGTTTACTTATTCTTACGTAACAGGAAGTTACTAGGGTGGTTGCTACAGTTGTTTCAATAACTTTATAATGGCAGGGTCAATGTTTTTGTGATTCCCTAGCCTAGCCTTCTCCTCATGGTTACAGGATGACTGCTGAAATTCCAGCAATCGGGTCTGTACCCCCAAATAAGAGGGAGACATACATCTTTTTGAATGATGTAAGCAAAGTTTCCCCAAAACTCCCAACAGATTTGACTTATATCTCATTGGCAAGAACTGTGTCACTTGGCCATTCCAAGGAAGTATGCACTTTCTGAGCAGAGATAATAAAGCAAGAAAAGAGTCAGAAATGGATGATGCATCAACCAACTCATAAGGTTTGACAGAGTTTTTATCTGGATGTTTCTGATACATGATAATATGTAAACAATCCTGAAAATAGCTTTGATAGTTTTGCGTTATCTGAAAATTCCAATGTCACCTAGTCCCTTGTTTTCACTGAAGATGAGAAAACAAGTGTTGGGGTAGATGGACTAATGGACCCTCAGTTCTGTCCACATTCTAACCCGCAAAACTTATGATCTTGAGATGGAGAGATGGGAAGGTTATTGTGGATTATTTGGGTGTCCTTGTAAGGACAAGGTGCCTTAGAAGAGGGAAACCAAAACGTCATAGTCACAGAAAGAGCTGCGATTTTGGAAGCAGTGGGAGATTTGATAATGCTGCACTCCTGATTTTGAAGATTATGTGCCAACAAATGCAGGAGGCCTGTAGAAGCTAGAAAAGACAAGGAGATGGATTCTTTCCTGAACCTCCTGGGGAAAGCAGCCCTGTGCTGTTTTCAGCCAGTGCATTTGTGGTAATTTTTTACAGCAGCAGTAAAAAATTAATGCAATAACCCAGATCAAATTAGCATGGAAGCTTCAAATGGCTCTTGGAAAGGGAAAATGAATGTCTTTCACGAATATGGCTACAAGCCTCCAAATTATCTCCTACAAGCAGACAGAATTGTGGAAAACACTCATTAAATTGCTAACACTTACTGATTTCTCGGGCTTCCCTGTTGGCTCAGATGGTAAAGAATTTGCCTGTAATGCAGGAGACCCAGGTTCAGTCCCTGGGTTGGAAAGATTCCATGGAGAAGAGAATGGCTACCCACTACAGTATTCTTGCCTGGAGAATTCCATGGACAGAGGAGCCTGGCAGGCTACATTCCATGGGGTCACAAAGAGTAGGACATGACTAAGCAACTTTCACTTTTCATTGAATCCTTACTAGGTGCCTAGAAAACACAGAGTGCCTGGTAGGCTTTTAAGTTGACCCCCACAAAAACCCATAATTGGGGTACACACTAATAGTTTCTTCCTTTTTTCTCAACAGGGATGAATAGACTGCTAGGGGCAAGAGGCATGGGAGCTAGAGAGTGGAGCCACATGCTGAGCAACTGACAGATTTTTAGAAAGCAGTGTCTGGGGACAGTGGTACAGCTTGGCCCGGCTCCTTAGAAGTAGGTGGTTGCTCCATCCAGGACTAGGAATCCATGAGATCATGGAGAACAGTGCAGAAGGCTTTTGTGCTTGTCCTGCACTCCATCAGTAGCCCAAGGTTGAGTTAACAGGGGAAAATACATCGATTTAAGGCAATCTGCTGCTGCTGCTGCTGCTAAGTCGCTTCAGTCGTGTCTGACTCTGTGCGACCCCATAGACGGCCGCCCACCAGGCTCCCCCGTCCCTGGGATTCTCCAGGCAAGAACACTGGAGTGGGTTGCCATTTCCTTTTCCAATGCATGAAAGTGAAAAGTGAAAGTGAAGTCGCTCAGCGTTGTCCGACTTTTAACGACCCCATGGACTGCAGCCCACCAGGCTCCTCCGTCCATGGGATTTTCCAGGCAAGAATGTTGGAGTTGGGGTGCCATTGCCTTCTCCGAAGGCAATCTGAGTAACTTCTTAATAACTTCTTTCTCTTCTAAAGAAAAATGCCACTGCTATTAGAACAATGATGCTTGAATCTTGACAAGGTTAAATAAAAAAACACATGGTTTGGATGGTTGTGATACAAACATGTTTCAGTTAACAGGACACGTGGAAAACAAGGATTTCCTGTAATGGTAAGTTCCAAAGGAGTGAAAATGAAAGAGTCCAGAAAATTACTTTACAGGGATTCAGATACTAAAAATGTATTAGATGTTACTGCCTTGGAATCTTTATCTATCAAAGGCAGTTATTACAATAATACTCTGAAAATTCTGAGCAGATGCCTATAATGAAAAGCAGCTCTTTAAAACCTGATATTTTCAAGGAAAACTTCAAACTTTTCATTTATTATGAACTAATATGATGTTTAGTCAAAAGTATTCCAAAACATAGGGAAATGTAAGTTTCTCAAAAAGTAGTTGGTACAATTATGGATAAGAATAGCTCAAGAATACCAAAAACGTAAAGGTTTGGCACACACAAACACCAGCATCAGCATGAGGGCTTAAGGGCAAGAAATTTTGATATTATCAGAGCAAACATGATCTCAAGGGGGCATTTAATTCCATTGGTTAGCCTGCTTTGCTGTCTTTTGTTTTGGGGGCAAAAAAAGAAAACGAGCAAAAGTATCTCTTTCCAAAAACCTTCTGTTTTTCCATGTTTAACCTGGATTTAGGACAAGTTCAAAATTCCGCGGAGTCATGTCAAAAGAGGTTCAACAGGAGCTGCTGTTGTGCCCCTGAGGGAGGCATCATCAGGCTGGTCTAGGGAACCTGATGAGAGGAAAAAAAAAAAAAAATGTGTGTCTCATCCTCAGGGACCAGAAGGGGATACACAGCCAAGGAAATGACATGACATGTTACAGTTCAAATAGTAAATTTGATTTTCTGTCAGGTAGGCAGTTTCCATGACTTGGGGATGATTATCTGAGATCTTTGAATTTTGGACTCTTTTTACATCATTATCCTTTGTCCTAACGGATGACAGTCCTGCCCGTTACTTCCTGTGTACGTCAGGGTGTCCGAGAGGAATGAGGCATAGCCGGCCACCTCATCCCAGTTTCCTCTCGCTTCCACGTCCTAGTCAGGCTGTAACCAAGGCTTCCAGGACTTGCTGCTATTTCGGGGGGATGGCTCAGACCTAGCACACTGGGAAGATTCGAGTTCAAACAAGGGGTCTTCCACTTGACAGTCTTGTTTGTCATTATCAACTCATCACCTGCGTTGTGTGACTTCCAATTGTGCTCTGTACGCACTTGAAGGATCTCTACTGCCTTTTTTAGAATATTCCAGTGGCACTTTTACAATTTTTAGAATATTCCATTGGCAAGCAATTTTAAAAAATATATATATATATAACTCAGTGCAAGAATTTTAGGTATGATTTAAAGGAGTAATGGGCTCTAAACAAAACAAAACAAGTTGGGAATGATTACCACTCAACCACCAATACTGACTAACAGCGTCTCTGTGTGCATGTAAAAACTGTTCCTACCTCTTTCTTTTTGTCAGCTTTTAACACAGTCACAGGTTTGTGGGGATAACTGGATACTGTCCTGATGACATCCTCCTGAAGATACCCAAGGCACAGTTTTTGTATGTTCTGGTTAACAGACCTTAATATTGGGGAGTGAAGGGTATCACCTTCAACTATGATGCTGATCTCTTACAGCTAAAACACCTGCTCTACTCAACATCATCTCCTGGGCTTGGTTCAGTGTTTTCACAAATAGACACTGCAAAAGTAAATGGATTTGCTGCCAGTAAACTTGAAAACATGATTGCAATTTGGAGGCCCATCTATAAAGTGTTCTCATCACGTTTCTTTTTCTCATCTTTAGTGAGACATAATGGACAGATAACATGTAAGTTTAAGGTATACAGGAGGATGATTTGACGCAGATATATACACAGAATGATTATCATAATAAAGTTAATTAACACATCCATCACCTCACATTATCAGATTTTTGTGTGTGTGGTGAAACTTTTAAGATATCTTTTAGTAAATTTCAGGCATATGATACAGTGTTGTTAACTATAGCCATCATACTGATATTAGATCCCCAGAATTATTCATCTTAAAAGTGGAAGTTTGTCCCTTTGACCAAAACCCCCCTTCCCTTCCCTAACCCCACCAGGTCCTGGCAACCACCATTCTACTTTCTGCTTCTCTGAGTTTGTCAACATACATTTTTCTCTGATCCAATTCTTGAGAGTTGCATGACATACTAAATTTCCACATGCTTTTGCCAGCCTCTTTCTATCTCACAATAAGTATAAAATGTGAGATTATGGAAGATGCAGCTCAAATCAAGACTTTGGTACATGGAGAATATTCCCTTTAACAGATACCAGTCAGAATCCTGTCGTGCACAGTTCAGAAAAACGTATTGCTTTTCATTTGCTTCTTTCAGATAAGATAAACAGGAAATATTGATCACTGGCCCTGAGTTTGGTGGAAGGGCTATTATGGCACTTGTGGTTTCCTGGTTAGAAATGAAATTCTCCCTTGGAGAATTTCCTCCCATCCTTTGTAGCTCCCTAGGTGTGACCTGGAGTAACAGGCAAATTTGGCCTTGGAGTACAAAATGAAACAGGGCAAAGGCTAACAGAGTTTTTCCAAGAGAATGCACTCTCTTTCGGGTGCTCAATCGGGAAAGCCCAGCGTTTCTCATGATGTAGTCTGCATATAAATTAAATAAATAGGGTGACAATATACAGCCGGGACATACTCTCCCGATTTGGAACCAGTCCGTTGTTCCATGTCCAGTTCTAACTGTTTTTCCTGACCTGCATACAGGTTTCTCAGGAGACAAGTCAGGTGGTCTAGTGTTCCCATTTCTTTCAGAATTTTCCACAGTTTGTTGTGATCCACACAATCAAAGGCTTTGCTGTAGTCAATAAAGCAGAAGTAGATGTTTTTCTGAAACTCTCTTGCTTTTTTGATGATCCCATGGATGTTGGCAATTTGATCACTGGTTCCTCTCCCTTTTCTAAAACCAGCTTGAACACCTAGAAGTTCATGGTTCATGTACTCTTGAAGCCTGGCTTGGTGAATTTTGACCATTACTTTGCTAGCGTGTGAGATGAGTGCAATTGTGCAGTAGTTTGAGCACTCTTTTGCATTGCCTTTCTTTGGGATTGGAATGAAAACTGACCTTTTCCAGTCCTGTGGCTGCTGCTGAGTTTTCCAAATTTGCTAGCATATTGAGTGTAGCACTTTCACAGCAACATCTTTTAGGATTTGAAATAGCTCAACTGGAATTCCATCACCTCCACTAGCTTTGTTCGTAGTGATGCTTCCTAAGGCCCACTTGACTTTGCATTCCAGGATGTGTGGCTCTAGGTGAGTGATGACACCTTCATGATTATCCGGGTCATGAAGATCTTTTCTGTACAGTTCTTCTGTGTATTGTTCCTACCTCTTCTTAATATCTTCTGCTTCTGTTAGGTCCATACCATTTCTGTCCTTTATTGTGCCCATCTTTGCATGTAATGTTCCCTTGGTATCTCTAATTTTCTTGAAGAGATCTCTAGTCTTTCCCATTCTATTGTTTTCCTCTATTTCTTTGCATTGATCACTGAGGAAGGCTTTCTTATCTCTCCTTGCTACTCTTTGGAACTCTGCATTCAAATGGGTATACCTTTCCTTTTCTCCTTTGCCTTTCACCTCTGTTCTTTTCACAGCTATTTGTAAGGCCTCCTCAGACAACTATTTTGCCTTTGGGCATTTCTTTTTCTTGACTAGGCTCTTGATCTCTGCCTCCTGTACAATGTCAGGAACCTCTGTCCATAGTTCATCAGGCACTCTGTCTATTAGAGCTAATCCCTTGAATCTATTTGTCACTTCCACTGTAAGGGATTTGATTTTGGTCATACCTGAATGGTCTAGTGGTTTTCCCTACTTTCTTCAATTTCAGTCTGAATTTGGTAATAAGGATCTGAGCCACAGTCATCTCCCAGTCTTGGTTTTGCTGGCTGTATAGAGTTTCTCCATCTTTGGCTGCAAAGAATATAATCAATCTGATTTCAGTGTTGACCATCTGGTGATGTCCATGTGTAGAGTCTTCTCTTGTGTTGTTGGAAGAGAGTGTTTGCTATGACCAGTGCATTCTCTTGGCAAAACTCTGTTAGCCTTTGCCCTCTTTCATTTTGTACTCCAAGGCCAAATTTGCCTGATACTCCAGGTTTCTCTTGACTTCCCACTTTTGCATTCCAGTCCCCTATAATGAAAAGGACATCTTTTGGGGGTGTTAATTCTAGAAGGTCTTGTAGGTTTTCAAAGAACCATTCAACTTCAGCTTCTTCAGCATACTGGTTGGGGCCTAGTCTTGTATTATTGTGATATTGAATGGCTTGCCTTGGAAATGAACAGAGATCATTCTGTCATTTTTGAGATTGCATCCAAGTACTGCATTTCGGACTCTTTGGTTGACTATGAGGGCTACTCCATTTCTTTTAAGGGCTTCTTGCCCACAGTAGTAAATAATGGTTATCTGAGTTAAATTCACCCATTCCAGTCTATTTTAGTTCACTGATTCCTAAAATGCCATCTCCTGTTTGACCACTTTCAACTTATCTTGATTCATGGACCTAACATTCCAGGTTCCTATGCAATATTGTTCTTTACAGCATCAGACTTTATTTCCATCACCAGTCACATCCATAATTAGGCATTTTTTTTGCTTTGACTCCATCTCTTCATTCTTTCTGGAGTTATTTCTCCACTGTTCTCCAGTAGCATATTGGGCACCTATCAGCCTGGGGAGTTCATCTTCAGTGGTCTATCTTTTTGCCTTTTCATACTGTTCATGAGGTTCTCAAGGAAAGAATATTGAAGTGGTTTGCCATTTCCTTCTCCAATGGACCACGTTTTGTCAGAACTCTCCACCATGATCCATCCATCTTGGGTGGCCCTACATGGCATGGCTGATAGTTTCACTGAGTTAGACAAAGCTGTGGTCCATGTGGTCAGTTTGATTAGTTTTCTGTGACTGTGGTTTTCTTTCTGTCTGCCCTCTGATGGATAAGGATAAAAGGCTTAGGGAAGCTTCCTGATGGGAGAGACTGCCTGAGGGGGAAACTGGGTCTTGTTCTGATGGATGGGGCTATGCTCAGTAAATCTTTAATCCAATTTTTTTGTTGATGGGCAGGGCTATGTTCTCTCCCTGTTGTTTGGCCAAACTATGGTGGAGATAATGAAGATAATGGTGACCTCCTTCAAAGGGTCCTGTGCACACACTGCTGCACTCATTGTCCCTGACCCTGCAGCAGGCCACCACCGACCTATGCCTTCACTGGAGACTCCTGGACACTCATGGGCAAATCTGGGTCAGTCTCTTGGGGAGTCGCTGCTCCTTTCTCCTGGGTCCTGGCACACACAAGGTTTTGTTTGTGCCCTCCAAGAGTCTGTTTCCCCAATCCTGTGTAAGTTCTGGTGGCTCTATGGTGGGGTTAATGATGACCTCCTCCAAGAGAGCTTATGCCATACCCAAGTCTGCTGCACCCAGAGCCCTTGCCCCTGCAGCAGGCCACTGCTGACCCATACCTCCAGAGGAGACACTCAAACACTGAAAGGTAGGTCTGACTCAGTCTCTGTGGGGTATCCTGGTGAGCACAGGGTTTGGGTTTTGTTTGTGCTCCCTGAGTGTCTCTGGTGGGTATGGGGTTTGATTCTAAACATGATTTTGCCCCTCCTGCCATTTTGCTGAGGTGCTTCTCCTTGTCCTTAGACATGGGATATTTTTTTTTTTTTTTGGTGGGATCCTACATTCTCCTGTTGATGGTTGTTCAGCAGTGAGTTGTAATTTTGGAGTTCTTGCAGGGGAAGATGAACACATGTCCTTCTACTCTGCCATCTTGAGAGGAAAGACCCTTCTGAATTCACTGGTGATAATAGTGCTTGGAGAGAAATTTCCTAAGATAATAAAGTTAAGACGTATTAAACACTTGGGCTTCCCCAGTGACTCAGCAGTAAAGACTCCATCTGCAATGCAGGAGACACGGGTTCAATCCCTAGATCAGGAAAATCCCCTGGAGGAGGGCATGGCAAACCACTCCAGTATTCTTGCCTGGAGAATCCCATGAACAGAGGAACCTGGAGGGCTAGGGTCCATAGGGTCACAAAGAGTCAGACACGACTGAAGCAACTGAGCTCACACACACATTAAACACTTAGGTGGCAATATTCTAAGCTCTTTACACATGTTAATTTTCTGCATCCTCACAATTCCATGAACAAGTACTATTATAAAGATGCGTAAAAAGAACAGAGAGGTGGGATCACCTGCCAACAAAGTAAAGAGGAACCAGGATCAGAAGGGATGACTCCCAGGAGCTGGTCTGGACCACTGATGTAGGATGGGTACTTAAAGAATAGAGAACAGTACAGTTGCAGACACTGAAAGAGGTCGCCATTTATCAGAGAAAAGGCAATATTTAAGGAAAGACCCAAGGCTACTGAGTTTAGCAAATAGGAGTTAACTGCAGTGATGAAGAAACTGTGAAAGAGCAATTCTCTTGTCCATAAGACAGGACTATGTGTCACATGGAGCTCTTTAGTGAGAGCAGGACCCAACTAACACATCAACACCCAGTTTCTGGGGCTATATCATGAAAGCCCAACATGGACTCTGGTACTGAAACAGTTCTGGATTATTAAGATTCTAATTCCAAATAATTCCAACTTATGGGGGTTTTCTCCACACCACCAAGCAATTCTCCAACACCAGTTGGGTGTCCAAGAATTCAATGCCATTCTGACACTATCTACCCGGAGAGAGCGTCAGATCCCCCAAAGTTAAGGGGTCAGGCCTGCAAGACTTGCATCACTGCCTGCCCCCCACCAAAAAAAACCAAACAATACTTCAGATGTCAATTTTGACTGGCTATAGATTGGAGGTTCCATTAACACCTTCCTTCAGTTCAATTAATTTATTTGAGCAGCTCCTCACAGTATTCACGGAAACATCATACTCACTAGGTTATCAGCTTATCATAAAAGGATATAACTCAGAACTAACTAGATGGCAGAGATGCACAGGATGAGGTATGAGTAAAGGTCAGGATGAGGTATGAGTCAATGCCCTCTCCAAGCACACCAGCCTCCCCAAATCCCTACACAATCAGGGAAGGTTCTGAACCCCATCCTTTTAGGTTTTATGAAGGCTTTATTACATAGGCATGGCAGATTAAATCCTCGCCCATTGGTGTTAGTGCCAGGCTTCTCTGTCCATGGAGTTCTCCAGGCAAGAATACTGGAGTGGGTGGCCATTCCCTTCTCAAGGAGATCTTCCCAACCTAGGGATCGAACCTGAGTCTCCTTCATTGCAGGCAGATGCTTTACCATCTGAGCCACCCCCTGTTGGCCATTTGAACTCAGTTTCTAACTCCTTTCCTCTCTCTGGAGGGTCAGGGGGTGGGTGGGACAGAATGTTCCAAGCCTCTAATTACATAGGAGATTTTTCCTGGCAACCAGCTCCCAACCTTAGGTGTTTTCCAGAAGCCACCTTATTAACTTCACAAAAGATAACCTTTACCTCCCTCATCATTTAGGAAATTCCAAGGGTTTTAGGAGTTCTGTTTCAGAAACAGGATCAAAGACCAAATATCTATCTCTTATTATAAATCACATTATCATAGTTGCCTAGCAGCTACCAGAAGAGGAATTTGAGAACTGGAAGCAACAGAAACCAAGCCATCAAAACAACAGTATCAGATGAGGAATGCTCTAAGGAGGAGGTGGGAAGCTAGTTTATCTAGTGGGAACAGGAGTTCAAGATTTTCACCTCCTGCTTGGTCCTGGCCACTTAGAACCCAGGTAGGCCTGTTTCCACCCATCCTGGCCTGCTGTGGTCAGGTGGCCCAGCTCTCAGTCAGGGAGGAAGGAAGCAGCAGGCCAAGGCTGTCAGGCAACCTGACACCTAAAAACTCCCCATGTATCTTCAAGGCTAACATGAAAGGACTGAAGACTCCAGAAGCAGCTTAGAAGCTCAGTCTTAAATCAGCACTAATTCTTGCTCTTTCAGGTCAGGGGAAAATAAATTTTGAGCTCAAGAAACCAAAAAATCTTACAGCCATATGTTTTAACATGGAAAATTAAAGAACAACCAAAATCTCATGAAATAACAACAAAATTGTGAAGCAGCATTTGATCACATAGTATGTAGTCATCACAAATCATGTTTTCAAAGGAATGTTTATTTATTTTTCTTAATTTAAATTTATTTATTTTAATTGGAGGCTAATTATTTTACAATATTGTATTGGTTTTGCCATACATCAGCATGAATCTGCCATGGGTGTACACGTGTTCCCCATCCTGAACCCCCCTCCCACCTCCCTCCCCGTACCATCCCTCTGGGTCATCCCAGTGCACCAGCCCCCAGCATCCTCTATCCTGCATCAAACCTAGACTGGAGATTAGTTTCTTATATATTATACATGTTTCAATGCCATTCTCCCAAATCATCCCACCCTCTCCTTCTCCCACAGAGACCAAAAGACTGTTCTATACATCTGTGTCTCTTTTGCTGTCTCACATACAGGGTTATCGTTACCATCTTTCTAAATTCCATATATACTGTCCCAGGGAAATGCTCATAAAAGAGTATGGCAAAAAGCAGCCTAACATACCACAGTGTGCTCTGAATTTTTCCTGGGGGAAATTATATTTATGCTCAGTAAAGAAATGATTCTGAAAAATGTAGCTTTGTTTTACATAATAAATAAATAAATTCATACTATATTGATAGTACTGTTATACTGTCAGAACAGTTAAGATTTATGAAATATGAAAATGTTCTTACTTTTATTACCCTATCATAAAATTTCTTTTTTTTAAAGCGTGTTGCCAGAAATGTCTAGAAATATTGAACATAACTTAATCAGTATAGTATTTACCTTGTTTAGATTAGCTTTTCGGAAGCTTCAGGAGACATGGTTTTGATCCCTGGGTCAGGAAGATTCCCTGGAGGAGGAAAAGCCTATCCACTCAAGTATTCTTGCCTGGGAAATCCCATGGACAGAAGGAGCCTGGCGGCCTACAGTCCATAGGGTCACAAAGAGTTGGACATGACAGCACGCACACACGCATGGTAACTTTTCAGCAACTGGTTTATTTTTCTCCTTTTAGTGAAGTGAAGTGAAGTCAGTCAGTCATGTCTGACTCTTTGTGACCCCATGGTCTGTAGCCTACCAGGCTTCTCAGTCTATGGGATTTTCCAGGCAAGAGTACTGGAGGGGGTGCCATTTCCTTCTCCAGGGGATGGATCTTCCCGACCCAGGGATCGAAAATTACTACATAGAAATTATAATTATTCACATAAATTTTTCCACAGACCAGGTTAATACACAGTGATCTTCTGATTGATATGAACAAAAGGAGTTAGTTATTTTTGTTAAGCTGTTATCTGATCTAACTACCTGGAGGGAAAAAAAGAAATCCCTCTTCGTGCATAAATTGTTTGAAACAGTTCTGAGTGGTGCAGACTTTCTGTTAGAATAGACTGAAAATGAACCAAGTTTAAGTAGACTTTTACTTAGATTTTGAAACTGCAGAGAGAAGGAACCTCCTACACTCTTATTTTGTTTTGCATGATATGTTATACATGAAATCAAATTGCTTGGGCTGCAGGCACAAGATGTCACGTCAGCAGCCCTCCAGAACTTGATGAAAGGCATGAGCCTTGTTGATAATGAGCTTTTTATTTTCTTCAAGACTAATAGAGGGAATTGGGGTATCCTGTCATAATGGAGGACTTCCGTGGTGGCTCAGACGGTAAAGTGTCTGACCGCAGTGCGGGAGACCTAGATTTGATCCCTGGGTCGGGAAGATCCCATGGAGAAGGAAATGGCAACCCACTCTAGTACACTTGCCTGGAAGAGTAAATTGCAGTGCAAAAGTGCAGATAGGCAGGTAGATATCTTTTCATAACCCTGCTGGAAGGAGACAAAGCCAGAGATATTAGGCTCTCAGCAACAGGAATCTGACGGTCAGGACAGGCTGATGGGCAAGTGGGTCCGGGCCGAGCACAGAAAGCACACAGGGAGTAGAGGGAGTCCTGGTAAAGGCGTGTGTGTGTGTTGGTGCCAAGAATGCAAAGGGATTGTCAGTTATAAGTCAAGGAAGCTAAAGCATGGGATGTCTGGGGAGCCCATGATGCAGCCTCTCAGTTTCTTTCCAAACTGATGAGTAAGTCTTAGGTCTTCGATATTTCCTTTCTTCTAATTTTTGGGGTCCTTTTATGCCCAAGAGGTACAATAGCTAATTCTGGCACTAGTGGGAAACTGTAAGCCAGGCTTCTGGGTATCATCCATCTGCTGGTGGCAGGGATATTGAGAAGATGCTGGGGAGTGTGGGGGTGTTCGAAGACAAGGGTGCGGTGGAAGGAGGGCTGAGGATGGAGACTGGTACTATCTCCACTGCTCTGGGGGTAATTCTTGCTAGTGTTCAGATTTGCCCCACCAAGTTGAGATATAAAAATACAGCTTGTACGTGAGACCCTAGTGAGGAATATCTGGCCTCAATTCAGTCAACCCTATGCTCTCTCTTTTTGATTCACCACAAGCACTTCCCTCACGATATTTGTCTTTTGTTTGTCTGTTTTGAGGAAACCTTTATTGCACATCATTGAATTAATTTCTGTTTGAATAAACAGTACACAAAACAAAGATTTATGTTGTGAAAATCCCTGAAGCTTCTAATCAGCAGTCTGCAAGGAGTGGTGACTCTGGTTTTGTGTCTTTTTAAGACATTCATTTCACATTTATTTTTAAACTTTGAACATAGTTGTTTTCCAAAGTATTTTTGGTGTAGGTTATAGAACTTCTCCCCTTGAAATGCTTCTCTTTTCTGTGAGACTGAACGTGCCCCCGAAGGACCTGGCACATCGTGCACTTTTCACAAGGCTGTGCAAGTACTAACAAAATCAGTCCTTGTGGGACTGAATATGTATTTGGAATGCACTTTAATTTTCATAGATATATAGAATACTCTTTCAGCTTTGTCCTTTAATACTAAAGGAAAGGAGAAAAGCTATTCATGAGTACTAAAAAATCTGATCTTCTCCAGAAATCAGAATAGTATCAGATAACAGTTGTCATTCAGAACCACATATGTGACTGTTAGCTGGTGATTTCTTTTTTCTTTCTCAGTCTTTCTTTTGAAGGTAAAAGTGAAACCCATACAGGCATGTCCGACTCATGCAACCCCATGTACTGTAAGCTCACCAGGCTTCTCTGTTCATGGAATTTTCCAGGCAAGAACACTGGAGTGGGTTGCCATTTCCTACTCCGACAATATTTGTCTTTAAGATGTTCTGAATGACATTACTCAATCACAAGTGCAGTTCCAAATGCGTGTATTCATTTATAGTTTCTACTCTCACTATTCACACACATTTTTAAAAAGGACCCAATGTCTATAAATTTAATGTCCTATATAGACTGAAATGAGCTTCTCAGGTGGCAGTAGTGGTAAAGAACCCATCTGCCAATGCAGGAGATGTAAGAGATGAGGATTCAATCCCTGGGTCAGGAAGATCCCCCTGGAGGAGGGCATAGTAATCCACTCTAGTATTCTTGTCTGAAGAATCCCATGGACAGAGGAGCCTGGCAGGCTACAGTCCATTGGGTCAGAAAGAGTTGAACATGACTAAAGAAGCACAAGCTGGAGTCAAGATTGCCAGGAAAAATATCAATAACCTCAGATATGCAGATGACACCACCCTTATGGCAGAAAGTGAAAAGGAGCTAAAAAGCCTCTTGATGAAAGTGGAAGAGGAGAGTGAAAAAGTTGGCTTAAAGCTCAACATCCAGAAAACGAAGATCATGTCATCTCTTCCCATCACTTCATGGCAAATAGATGGGGAAACAGTGGAAACAGTGTCAGACTTTATTTTTGGGGGGCTCCAAAATCACTGCAGATGATAATTGCAGCCATGATATTAAAAGACGCTTACTCCTTGGAAGGAAAGCTATGACCAACCTAGACAGCATATTGAAAAGCAGAGATATTATTTTGCCAACAAAGGTATGTCTAGTCAAGGCCATGGTTTTTCCAGTGGTCATGTATGGATGTGAGAGTTGGACTGTGAAGAAAGCTGAGTGCCGAAGAATTGATGCTTTTGAACTGTGGTGTTGGAGAAGACTCTTGAGAGTCCCTTGGACTGCAAGGAGATCCAACCAGTCCATTCTGAAGGAGATCAGTCCTGGGTGTTCTTTGGAAGGACTGACGCTACAGCTGAAACTCCCAATACTTTGGCCACCTCATGCGAAGAGTTGACTCTGGAAAAGACCCTAATGCTGGGAGGGATTGGGGGCAGGAAGAGAAGGGGACGACAGAGGATAAGATGGCTAGATGGCATCACTAACTCAATGGACATGAGTCTGAGTGAACTCCATGAGTTGGTGATGGACAGGGAGGCCTGGCGTGCTGTGATTCATGGGGTCACAAAGAGTCAGACACGACTGAGCAACTGAACTGAACTGAACTGAACTGAAAGCAGCACAGCACAGCACACAAACTGAAATAGAGAATGAAAAACTCTGTGGAGAAAGAGAGGAAGCTAATATACAAGCTGATACAATTACTATAACAAAGTCAGCCATGAAGAAATTAACTGAGGAAGATAAACTACTACTTTCTGTATATACTAATATCAGGAAAAAACTGATTTCCCTGATGCTAATTACCATCAGTTTCATTGTACTTGGTTAAAAGTTGTCTTATACCACTAAAGAAAAATAACCCAAAAGATTAGTAAGTTTCTTAATATCCATCTCAGCAAAAATGACAATTATTTGACCCAGCAATTATTTGGTAAAATCAAATTAGAAAGATAAATACAAGGATTGTTGTTATTTAGTTGCTAAGTCATGTCAGACTCTTTTGTGACCCCATAGACTGTAGTCTGCCAGGCTCCTCTGTTCATGGAATTTCCAAGGCAAGAATACTGGAGTGGGTTGTCGTTTCCTCCTCCAAGGAGTCTTACCAACCCAGGTATCGAACCTGGGTCTCTTGAGTCTCCTGCATTGGGAGAGGATTCTTTACCACTGAGCCACCAGGGAAACCTAAATACAAAGAAGCTTAGTCACAAACATGGAGCCCAGAAATCAAGTAGAGTGAAGCAGTGTTGAATAACAGAAAAAAAAAAAAAAGGATTTGAAATTGGACTGACCATCTCAATTCAACTTAGTTTCACACCAATTAACTGCATCACACAACCTCTCTATGTTTCTATTTATTCATATTTAAATCTTTGAAAGATTGTTTTGAGAAATAGATATCTAATGAAGATACCACTGTGCCTGGCTCACAGAGACCACTCAATAAAAAGTATGTATTTACTAATAGAACACTTGCGATGAGCCAGGTACTTTCCTAGGTGCTAGAATTACAGTGGGGAATGAAAGAAAATCTTTGTCTTAGTGACTTTATACTGTGATGGGAGCAAATAGCCAACAAACAAGTAGGAAAAGAAGAAGGAAAGTAGGAAGACAGATGGTAAGAGAGGGTGTGAGTGGGGGAGAAGAGGGAAGAAGAAAGAGATTTAGAGAGAGATGTTTCCTAGAGAAACAACGTCATAAGATAGAAGTTGTCTTACAGCATGGGGTAACTACTCTAGCTAGTAGTCAAGAGAGGACCCTTTAATGAAGGATCATTTTCTCTGAATCTTGGATGATAAGAAAGGAAGCCAGAGTAGGTTAAGATCATGGAAAAGACCATTCCAACCAGAAAAAATGTCAGGAGAAAAGGCTATGAGACCAGAACAAATTTTGTGTTTTGCAGACACAAAGAGAAGGGCAGTGAGTGGCAGGGAGTGGAATGTAAGGGAGAGCGGTACAAGATGAGGTCCAAGATGTTGGTAAGAACAGTTCAGGTAACTCTTGGTCCCTAATAGAGTTCAGAGTCTATTCAATTACAATGGGGAGGTTTTCAGTGGAGAGTGATATGATCAAACATAATCTTTAAAAAGAGCATTCTGTCTGATATCTGAAGAATGAATGGGGAGTAATTGTGGGTGGAGAGAACATGAAAGCAGGCATACCAGTAATGAGGCTGTAGCAGTTCAGATGAGAGACTATTGTTTCTGGGACTAGCCTGTAGCAGTAGAGGGGATGAGATGTATTTGGATGGGGGGTATGTTTTGGAGGTAGAGCTGACAGGACTTCTTAAAGAATGGGATGTAAATGAAGGAACACGATCAGGGCTGATTCCCAGATATTAGACTTGAGCCTCACCCTGACTGGTAAAGCCACTGCCAGGATGGGAAAGAGGAGGGAGGGATGGTTGGTGTCAGGATAGTCAGGCATCTAAGTGGAGATGCCAAGCACACAGTCTAGAGATCAGGAGTACTCCTGGAAGACTTGCTTAAAGTGTAATGTAAACTTGTTCTATGTAAAATGTCCAATTCAGTCTTACCAAATTGAAAAACAAAAGTTTAACTCTATTAACTGGTGGTATGTACTGTTTTTTGTGAAGTTAGATCTTCTTAAAAACTTTTATTTAAATGACTCTGAAGCTACTTTGTTGACACATGAGAGTTGGCTCAGTAAAAACCATAATTTCTCTGCGGTCATCAAAACCTGACAGAAGCAAGTGATGATCCAATTGGAGTATCAGAAGCATTATTTCCATATCAACAGAAGTCTTACAGCATATAGTTATTTATTCTAAATAAAATGCTGCTTCACTGGTTCCGATCTTCTGATGGTATAGCTAAAATTCTTTCTTTTGGGAGGAAAAAAGAAAGGGAGGTACCCTCAGAGTTGTATTTTCCCTGAAACATCTAATAATATGCAAACTAGCTTAGCACTGATTATGATAAACTGATTTGGGTTGAATTTTTTCTATTCTGCTCTTGTAGGATCCTAAGGCTAACCTGTTCCCACAATGTTAGAAATGTGATCTAAGGCAATCAATCCAATCCCAAACTCCCAGTTGAAATGAGCATCAGGTGTTGACATAGTTACCTGCCTCAACTCAAACATCCGGTTAGATTTGTCTTGAGAAATCAACTATTTGTTGACTGATAACAACAGTTATACCTACTATTTGTTAAGTCTACTGTATTATCTCATTTCAATCATCACAACTAATTTGGAAGGTTTTTATTTTAAAGATAATAAAACTGAGATTCATTGATCCTGGTTGCCCAGAGGAAGAACTTGTTTATATCTAATTGTATATACCTAAGTGATGAACTATGGAATGAGGTTCGTGACATTGTATAGGAGACAGGGATCAAGACCATCCCCATGGAAAAGAAATGAAAAAAAAAGCAAAATGGCTGTCTGGGGAGGCCTTACAAATAGCTGTGAAAAGAAGAGAAGCGAAAAGCAAAGGAGAAAAGGAACGATATAAGCATCTGAATGCAGAGTTCCAAAGAATAGCAAGAAGAGATTAAGAAAGACTTCTTCAGCGATCAGTGCAAAGAAATAGAGGGAAACAATAGAATGGGAAAGACCAGAGATCTCTTCAAGAAAATTAGAGATACCAAGGGAACATTTCATGCACAGATGGGCTCGATAAAGGACAGAAATGGTATGGACCTAACAGAAGCAGAAGATATTAAGAATAGGAGGCAAGAATACACAGAAGAACAGTACAAAAAAGATCTTCATGACCCGGATAATCACGATGGTGTGATCACTCATCTAGAGCCAGACATCCTGGAATGTTAAGTCAAGAGGGCCTTAGAAAGCATCACTACGAACAAAGCTAGTGGAGGTGATGGAATTCCAGTTGAGCTGTTTCAAATCCTGAAAGATGATGCTGTGAAAGTGCTACACTCAATATGCCAGCAAGTTTGGAAAACTCAGCAGCGGCCACGGGACTGGAAAAGGTCCATTTTCATTCCAATCCCAAAGAAAGGCAATGCCAAAGAATGCTCAAACTACCGAACAATTGCTCTCATCTCACATGCTAGTAAAGTAATTCTCAAAATTCTCCAAGCCAGGCTTCAACAATATGTAAACTGTGAACTTCCTGATGTTCAAGCTGGTTTTAGAAAAAGCAGAGGAACCAGAGATCAAATCACCAACTTCCGATGGATCATCAAAAAAGCAAGAGAGTTCCAGAAAAACATCTATTTCTGCTTTATTGACTATGCCAAAACCTTTGATGTGTGGATCACAATAAACTGTGGAAAATTCTGAGAGAGATGGGAATACCAGACCACCTGACCTGCCTCTTGAGAGATCTGTATGCAATTCAGGAAGCAAGAGTTAGAACTGGACATGGAACAACAGACTGGTTCCAAATAGGAAAAAGAGTGCATCAAGGCTGTATATTGTCACCCTGCTTATTTAACTTCTATGCAGAGTACATCATGAGAAACGCTGGACTGGAAGAAACACAAGCTGGAATCAAGATTGCCGGGAGAAATATCAACAAGCTCAGACATGCAGATGACACCACCTTCATGGCAGAAAGTGAAGAGAAACTAAAAAGCCTCTTGATGAAAGTGAAAGAGGAGATTGAAAAAGTTGGCTTAAAGCTCAACATTCAGAAAATGAAGATCATGGCATCCGGTCCCATTACTTCATGGGAAATAGAAGGGGGAACAGTAGAAACAGTGTCAGACTTTATTTTTGGGGGCTCGAAAATCACTGCAGATGGTGACTGCAGCCATCAAATTAAAAGACCGCTTACTCCTTGGAAGAAAAGTTATGACCAACCTAGGTAGTATATTCAAAAGCAGAGACATTACTTTGCCAACTAAGGTCTGTCTAGTCAAGGCTATGGTTTTTCCAATGGTCATGTATGGATGTGAGAGTTGGACTGTGAAGAAGGCTGAGCGCTGAAGAATTGATGCTTTTGAACTGTGGTGTTGAAGAAGACTCTTGAGAGCCCCTTGGACTGCAAGGAGATCCCACCAGTCCATTCTGAAGGAGATCAGCCCTGGGATTTCTTTGGAAGGAATGATGCTAAAGCTGAAACTCCAGTACTTTGGCCATCTGATGCGAAGGGTTGACTCATTGGAAAAGACTCTGATGCTGGGAGGGATTGGGGGCAGGAGGAGAAGGGGAAGACAGAGGATGAGATGGCTGGATGGCATCACTGACTCGATGGACGTGAATCTGAGTGAACTCTGGGAGTTGGTGATGGACAAGGAGGCCTGGCATGCTGCACTTCATGGGGTCGCAAAGAGTCGGACACAACTGAGTGACTGAGCTGAACTGAAGTGTAGTTTATATCGAAGTGTAGTTTTATTATTTTGTGACCTTCCATAAGATATGCTTATATCTAAGTGTAGTTCTGTTTTTAAATCTAGATTTATACCTAAGTGTAGTTCTATTATTTTATGACCCTCCATAAGATAAGCATCAGGAAGATGAAGATGTGGGGATAAATTGTCCCAATGACTTCAACTTTCACATAGTTCTGCAAACTCATACATTTGATTCACAATACTTTCAGTAGTTATGTTCTATAAAGTCACTGGGAACACTGATTTAGCAGAACTGAATCACTTCGCTCCTGGGGAAATGCAGTGTTAGGTTCCCACAAGCCTCTCTTGTTCACAACATGTCCATCGACTAACCAATACTTACTGTCATATGTGTTTCTGTTTAAAGACACCTTATTCAATACACATTGTTGATTCATTGACATTGAACTCACAGCCAAGAACACTAACACTTGCCTGAATGAAGCTTATTTAACACTCATACTTTTTCCATAAGGAACATCCCAGCCTCTCGTACTTGGGAACATGAGTTAGCATTTCAGCGCTCTAATTAGGTATCATTTCAAACAGTGAAATCACCAAAGCAAAACAAAAAAAAAAGCAAACAAACAAACAAACAAAAAAACATGGCGCTAAATAGATTTTGGAAAAGACACTTGTTGAGTAGTGGAATTTTGAGGGGAGATTGCAAATACATGACCCCTGTCATCAAGAAGATTTTAATCTATTAGGAGAGACAAGATCAACACACATGAATCACAGGTGAGATTATAATGTAGAATGTGAATAAGATGATAGTGTTTTATATTAATCTACATGTTCTTGATTGATTTTATCCTACCCTTTCTCAGACTTTTCAAGTATCAGTGATGCTTTTTGTATGAGCTTTTGTCAGAGATCAGCTTTTAGCAGATCAGCCTAAAACCAGGAAGTCTTTAAAAACTGTGACTGGATTTCTTAAATGTAGACTAGACACTGCAATTCGAAAGCTGAAGAGTTTTGTTTTAATTTGTTTTAATATACAAGAATCAGTCTTTGCTGAGAGAAATGAATGGCTTTCATGGAATTCTAAGAGCAAGGCTTTGATGATCAAGGACCTACTTTGGTGGACTGAGCACTGTTTGCAGTAACTTCCACAGAAGAGTGAAGTATTTCAGCTGCTGTGTGTATCTTCCTACCCAAAACAAAATAAAGATCTACCAGTGAATAAGAGAAAGAGATTCAGAGAGAACAAGGCAAGGTGCTTAATAAGATTAAGATAGCTGGTGATGAAATCTGTTTCCTTCTGCAGCCAAATCTTAGGTGGAGTTTGATAAAGACAGTGTGACTTTCCGAGTCAGAGTCCAAGAGGACAGACAGCCAGTCTCATAGTAAAGCCTTGATTTTAAAGGCACTGAAGCAACATAGCTCTTGGGTAATAGACTGGCAATGAATGAGGGAAGCAACCAAGCAGACAGGCCTTCACAGAGACTTGCAGAGTCCTGAATATAATACTGGGTTGGCCAAAAAGTTCATTTGGCTTCTTCCATAGAAGAATGAAACTTTTGGCCAACCCAATAAAATAATAATAGGAAACTGAGTGTTTTGAAACCCCAAGCAGAGGTGTGGAGGGGCTGCAGGAGATGAGGAATCACAAGGTCTAGGAAAAGAGCAGAAGGTTGCAGAGGTGTGGGCTTCATAGTTGATCACTACTGAGGCAAAGCCAGAAACAGCTGGCTCACCAGCAGCCAGCCCACCAAGTCAAAGGTCAGGCAAGATGGGTGATACCTCATGGGTACCAGCCACAACTTCCCAAAACCCAGAGTGTGACAATACAGTGATTATCAAAGGCAGAGGATTACAGGAGAACCCAGATTCCTCCTGAGCCACCTGTCTACTGACATTGCTCTTAGGGAGAAAAAGAGAAAACTGAATTTGACTGCAACCTTACTAAAAGATGCAAAATCTTCAATTGGAAGCAATGAATTAACATGCAAATATTAAGAAATTTAGTTTATCAGTTAAAAAAAATGAAGTCTAGACATGGAACCAAACTATTTTTAATTACAGAAAAAAAATTTTTTTAGTGGGACATTTCTTCATATCTGATTTTTGGAACTTGCTGCATGGGCTGAATTGTGATACACCAACAAAAAACCCTATAGCATTTTAAAACTGAGTGACATGAGTCAGGTCAGGCTTGGGCAGGTAATGGGCGGGAAGGAGTTGAAATGAGATGAACTCTGTAGCAGGCTGGACCCAAACAGACAGGAGAGGGCTGGCCACTGGGTCAGAGGCAATGCCTAAGTTGCATAATCAGAAACCTGCTAGGTGAGACAGATATCTGGGATCATCAGAGGGCACCTGTGAAATGAGAAATTGCATGTTGGGATTTGTAAGTCGTGTAACAGTGAAGTTAGCAGATTTGCCTCTCTTGTCCTGTCTTGCTCATCAGAAAGTCTACTCTTAGCATCACTGATAGGAGATCAGTGCCATGAATCTTGAGCCTACTGACCTTTCCAATGGCACGCTCAGTTGAATGACTGAGGGTTATACATGCTGGACCCAAGCAAACCAATCAGGAGACCTTTCCCAGAAATTTGAAATTGGGACCCAAGGACTCCAGTTCACTGACCTTCAAAGTTTGTTTACATGAGAATCATGCAAGACTCCAAAGCTCCACCAGTATATCTTTGGGACTTTGGGAAGGGTATTTGATCTTCAGGATCTTTGATCTCCAGGATGTGTCTGATGCAGTAGGTTTGGAGCTCAGGATCTTTTTAACAAGTATCCCCAGTGAATCTGGGGCTTCCCAGGTGGCTCAAGTGGTAAAGAATCTGCCTGCCAATGCAGGAGACACAGGTTTGGTCCCTGGTTCCAGAAGATCCCCTGGAGGAGGAAATGGCAACCCATTCCAGTGTTCTTGTTGGGAAATCCCATGGACAGAGGAGCCTGGTGTGTTATAGTCCATAGGGTCATGAAGAGTCTGGCATGACTGAGGTGACTGAGAATGCACCAATATATCTAGAGCAGAAAGGTGTGGATCACAAATAGAGAAAAAGGCTTCTGGACTGGGAGGATCTCTAGATCAAAGGTGATCATTCTGGGCCATGTAAATGGTGAAGCAGGAGAAAGGTCTAGAGAAAGAGAAGTGTAAGGCAGACATGCAGAGAGAAGTTGCAGGGCAGACAGGATGCTGGCTTATTAATCACCTTTCCCAACCCTTCTCCTTGCTGGCCTCTCCCTAGCGGAGACTAGAAATTCTAAGCACCTGTACCCAGTCTTCTTTGAAGCCAGGAGGTCACATGACATACTTTGGGCCAATGAGAGGTGCATGGAAATCTGCTTTGTTGGGACTGGTCATTTAGGGAAAGCTTTTGCCTTTGGGATGGAAGGGTAACCACAGGTCACTGCCCATTTTTACTCTTTTTTCTGCCTAACACCTGGAGCAACAGTCAGCTGTGATCCATGAAGCAAGAGACACAAAATCAACACACTAAGGATGCAAAGTAGGAGAAAGGCATCAAGTGGGAGACAGGCATTTGGAATATGTCTAAAATTTAGTGACTTTGTAGAAGTGTGATGTAGTCAAGACTGTGAGATGAAAACTGTGGGTGAGCACATGCCCAGGGAGTTGTATCAGTGGAGTTGTATCAGTGACATGAAGAGCCATTCCCTACTGCTGCTGGTCTCACACAACCGCCGGGTACAAACAGTGGAGAGCAAGGAGACATGTATAATAAATGGTCAGTTAAGGAGCTTTTTATTTTTAATTTTGAAATTGCAGTTGGTTTCCATTTTGATGTGCCAGCTTTCTCTAGTTTCAGTGCACGGGCTTCTCTAGATGCAGCATGTGGGTTTAGTTGCCCCAGAGCATGCGGCATTTTAGTTCCTCAACCAGGGATCAAACCCATGCCCCCAGCTTTGGAAGGTGGACTCTTACTGGTCCACCAGGAAGTCCCGGGAGCAATCTTAATAGGGGCATTCTAAGACAACTTGAAGGAAAGCTAATGGTTCATTCAAGAAAATGAATCTGGTGAGGAAAAAAGGGAACCCTCTTACACTGTTGATGGGAATGCAAACTAGTACAGCCACTATGGACAACAGTGTGGAGACTCCTTAAAAAACTGGAAATAGAACTGCCATACAACGCAGCAATCCCACTTCTGGGCATACACACTGAGGAAACCGAATTGAAAGAGACACGTGTACCCCAATGTTCGTTGCAGCACTGTTTATAATAGCCAGGACATGGAAACAACCTTGATGTCCATCAGCAGACAAATGGATAAGAAAGCTGTGGTACATGTACACAATGGAGTATTACTCAGCCATTAAAAAGAATACATTTGAATCAGTTCTAATGAGGTGGATGAAACTGGACCCTATTATACAGAATGAAGTAAGCCAGAAAGAAAAAAACCAATACAGTATACTAACGCATATATATGGAATTTAGAAAGATCATAACGATAACCCCGGAGAAGGGAATGGCACCCCATTCCAGTACTCTTGCCTGGAAAATCCCATGGACAGAGGAGCCTGGTAGGCTGCAGTTCACAGGGTCCCTGAGGGTTGGACATGACTAAGCTACTTCATTTTCACTTTTCATTTTCATGCTTTGGAGAAGGAAATGGCAACCCACTCCAGTGTTCTTGCCTGGAGAATCCCAGGGATGGGGGAACCTCATGGGCTGCTGTCTATGGGGTCGCACAGAGTCAGACACGACTGAAGCAGCTTAGCAGCAGCAACAACGGTAACCCTGTATGCGAGACAGCAAGAGAGACACAGATGTATAGAACAGTCTTTTGGACTCTGTGGGAGAGGGAGAGGGTGGGATGATTTGGTAGAATGACATTGAAACATGTAATATCATATGTGAAATGAATCACCAGTCCAGGTTCGATGCATGATACAGGATGCTCGGGGCTGGTGCACTGGGATGACCCAGAGGGATGGTATGGGGAGGGAGGTGGAACGGGGGTTCAGGATGGGGAACACGTGTATACCCTTGACGGATTCATGTTGATGTATGGCAAAACCAATACAATATTGTAAAGTAATTAGCCTCCAATTAAAATAAATAAATTTATATTAAAAAAAAGAAAATGAATCTGCTAGATTTTTCCTAACTGGTATGCTAAATTACCCATAAGAAACTTATAAATATCCTAAAGTCTATATCACTATATTATATTTAAAAGCCAAAAGAAAAATAAATGAAAGTGAATAGGAAAGGCAATTAAAATTCCATGACAAAACCAGATGGCCTTGTTACAGAAGGACCTCACCTATGATCAGTGGCTCAGGTTTGAATCATCTTGACCTGTAAACCAGGTTATAGGCGCTGACCTAGTTAAGGAAGCAATATACCCAGAACACGCAATCTCAGCTGATTAGAACAGGATACAGGATGCTTGGGGCTGGTGCACTGGGATGACCCAGAGGGATGGTATGGAGAAGGAGGTGGGAGGGGGTGTTCAGGATTGGGAACACATGTACACTTGTGGTGGATTCATGTTGATGTATGGCAAAACCAATACAATACTGTAATTAGCCTCCAATTAAAATTAAAAAAGATTAAAAAGCAAAATCAAATCAATTTTTTTAAAAGCAGGAATGATGAAAAATAGTTTTATGATTATAGTGACAGTTTAGCTTGTTCTGTTTTCTTCTTGGGATGTTAAAGAGTATATTAGTTTCCTTTGCTGGCTGTTACATTACCACAGATTTAGTGGCTTAAAACAACAGAAATGTATTTTCTCTGAGTGCTAGAAGAGGGCAGAAGTCCAAAATCTAGGTTGCACTGCTTTCAGAAGCTCTCAGGGAGACTCCATCCCTTGCCTCTATGCCAGCATTCCTTGACTTGTGGCCACATCACTCCAATCCCTGTCTCTCCCTCTTCTGTGTGTCTGTCTGGTGGTGTTTTAGTTGCTAAGTCATGTCTGACTCTTGTGACCCCATGGACTATAGCCTGCCAGAGTGTTTGTCCATAGGATTTTCCAGGCAAGAGTACTGGAATGGGTTGCCATTTCCTTCTCCAGGGGATCTTTCTGACCCAGGGATTGGACCCAGGGATTGAACCCAGTTCTCTTGTACTGCAGGCAGATTCTTCACCAACTGAGCTACCAGGGTGTGTCTATCTAATCTCCCTCTTTCTCATATAAGGACATTTATGATTATATTTAAGGCCCAGCCAAGTAATCCAGGGTAATTTCCCCTTATCAAGATCTTTAATCACATCAACAAAGGCCAACAGTTGCTTATAAAGTAATATTTACAGGCTCTAGGAATTAAGACTTGATATCTTTAGGTGGTCATAATTCAGCCTACTATTAAAAAAATCTGATATACTTTACCTTATGATTTTAAATTATATTTTGATATTTTTAAGTTTATAATAAAGTATGAATGTTTAGGGAATTCTATTTTTTATTTATTGTTTGGGCAAGAAGTGTGTGAATATTTAAAAGAATGTTGCCTGTTTTTAAAGTCAGCTTTAAAATAAATAAATCAAACTTTTAAACAATAATGAATTTCTTCTCTATACAAAAGTCTCTTGAATTTTAACAAGTTTATAACATTTTTTACTCAGTGTCTCCCTAGATTTATTCTGTGCGTATATGTATGTGTGTATTCAGTAACTCCTGGTAAACTATTTCTCATTTTTACCCTAAAAAATGAGGAGGGAATTGAAACTGATGCAAAAGCAAACTTTTCTGTGCATGCCCACCTGCCTAGACCACGGAGGCCAAAAGCAAGGGTTAGCAAGAACAGGCATTGAACACACTGGGTCTTTCACAGCTGTGGGCAGCCCCAAGTGTGACTTCACAAGAACAGCCTCTGAGCTCACAAAGAAACTGCTGCTTGCCTCAGCATGACTCGCGTCTTCTGCCTGTGGGTTTTGGTTCCTTTAACAGTGGGTCACAGGGTTGCTCCAGAACACTTTGTTTTGTTTATTTCCGTTTACCAAGCTAAATGTGTCCTTGATTTTAAAGCTATGTTTTGAAGAAGGACATTTGCTGAGATGCATTTTCACAATGTACTCTGTTCCAAGGGGCATGTGACTGAATTCAGGGATTGCCCATCGTTATTCAGCCGAACTTCAAGGTGAGAAAAAAAAATTTTATTTAGAATGCTGTGTTAATTTCTGCTGTATGGCAAAGTGATTCAGGTATACATATATATACATTCTTTTTAAAAATATTTTTCCATTACTGTTAGGATGTTGAATATGGTTCTTTGTGCTATACAGTAGGACCTTGTCGTGTATCCCTTTTGCAGGTAGTAACTTACATCTGCTAACCCCAACCTCTCACTCCATTCCTCCCTCAACCCCCTCCCCCAGAGCAACCACAAGTCTGTTCTCTCAGTCTGTGAAGGACAAGAAAGTTTTGAGGAAAAAAAAAACAGCTTTGCCCCAAGATGTCTGCTCCTTCCCTCAGCGTATTCAGTTCCTAAGGTCAGGCCTTTCCCAACCACTGGCACTTCTTTTCCTCTGAAGATTTCCCATCTCTGCCTTCTCAGAGATTTCTGCATGCCTGAGCGGGCAGATGGTCTCACCTCACAGGATTTGCATGAATTGATGTGGGGCTCTCCAGGAAAGTAGTGATGGGTCAAGGAGTCCCAGAGGCATGTGAACGTTTTCTGTCTTTCCTGTATGTTGCCCTATTGGTTATTTTGTGTCTACTAAAACCACATCCACCACTGAAGAAGGTTTCTCCTCTGGTCCTCTTTCAATTTGTTGTGTGGTCAAAATGTTGGGCCAGCGCTTTATTTCATGCTACTTTCCTTTTTTGAGAATGATTTGATTGAATACAACGCAGAAGATGAGTCATAGTAATTCAAGTAATTATCTCTATGCTGCTTCTACTGCTGCGGCTAAGTCGCTTTAGTCATGTCCGGCTCTGTGCGACCCCATAGACGGCAGCCCACAAGGCTTCCCCGTCCCTGGGATTCTCCAGGCAAGAATACTGGAGTGGGCTGCCATTTCCTTCTCCAATGCATGAAAGTGAAAAGTGAAAGTGAAGTCGCTCAGTCGTGTCCACCTGCAAGTGATCCCATGGACTGCAGCCTACCAGGCTCTGCAGTCCTTGGGATTTTCCAGGCAAGAGTACTGGAGTGGGTGGCCATTGCCTTCTCCCAATTAACTCTATAGGTTACAACAAACACTATAGAGCATTACTAATTATGCTGTACATATATGGCTTTTGATTTTCAAGATATGTAAACTCAGTCACCTGCTTTATGATGTAATCAATTCAACATGCCTGGCCCTGTTTTTTTCTTTTTATTTCATTTTGTTTCTGCAACCGAGGAAATTGAAGGAAGATGGCTTAAGTAACTTACCCTGGGTCACAAAAAGGTATTCTGTCTCAGGGAAGAAATTTGCTCTTTTAGGATGACTAGATAAAGTATAAATCACTTCAAAAAAGAAACACTTTAATAACACTAAAGTAGTATGATTTTTGAGTCACTGAAACAGCATTTCCTGAATACTCTGGGAGTTTCCTTGGACATATTCCACTGAAGTACAAATAAGCTCCAACTCAATTAAGTCTTTGAGAAGAAGTGAAGTTATGAGAGGTTCACATGACAATTTTTGTTTCTTCAGGGATGTGTTAATGGATGAAAGACAACAAGTAATTAGTCAAGAATAATCCATAACACTGAGAGGAATGAGAAAGGAAGTTAGATAATGGTCAAGATCATTTTAACTGGGAAGGTAATGAAATTTGCTTTTCCATTCATAATAATGCATATGCTTTCAAAATTTGGGTTTTCAGATCCTTTCCTGAAAATGACTATAGAAAATTGTAAGGGACATGCAGAAAGAGGACATATTTGGACATCTACATGGAAATGTCAAGTTCCTGGTTGAAGATTACGTTTTACATATACCTGGATAGGCTTAGTCACTTGGGTGCCTGAACAATGCAGGGTGTTTGCTGTCTGACTGTGTGGGAATTTCTTTTGGTCCTGCTGAGATGTGTGTATAGAGAAATCTCCAAAGTCATTGCAAAGGGTAATGACTAACTTGAAATTCCTTGAAGAGAAAATGGGGAAATTTCACAAAGGTCTCACCAGAGGTGGAAATTAATGTCTCAAAATTTTGGGAACTGATTATATAGCACATAAAATCAACAAACAGAGTGGGAAAATTTCATTTCCCAGGAAGTCCTGAGGGCAGCCGTGCCAAGCCATCCCAAAGCCTGTCACTAATAAATCCCACAGACAGGATGTATGTCAGCCCAGAAAATATGACAAAACTCATGCAAAATCCTCCCTGACCCCGGCAGAGTACTTTTCAAAATCACATTTTTCAATCAAAATAAAATTTAAAATACCTATATAGCTAGATAGACGCGTCAGTGTAGATATCCATACAGAATACTGTATTTAAAAAAACATGGAATTAAGAGCCAGAACACCTGGTTTGAGAATCATCCCTACCTTCATCCCTCCAAAAATTCTTTGAAATATGGTTTCCTGTTTGTAATATGGGCTAATAATGCTTTTATTTCTAACTTAAGTTGTTATGAAGCTCAAATGAGGAAACAAACATGACGGAACTTTGTAAACAAAACAACTCCTCAAATGTAACTTAATATTACGTTCCTCATTATTTAAGAAAACTCACTATAATGGAAAAACTTCAATATTCTCTGATGCTGTGGTCATATCTATAAAACACATGTAAACCAAGACCAAGTTTGGAGCTAAAGGTGAGGGTGTTGGAGTCAGGGATGCAGCCATAAGGTGCCTTCTAATTTTATGGTTTTTTCGGGACAGCTTAGAATAAAAGACTCCCAAGTGATTATATATTTCTCCTCAACTCATTCCACCAGAGACTCCTCTGGTAAATAAGATCCTTACATTCATGAAGATACAGTCTTGGTGACTGAGGTGATTAAGAGAGTAGGCATTGAAGCTTAACTGCTGCTGCTGCTAAGTCGCTTCAGTCGTGTCTGACTCTGTGCGATCCCATAGATGGCAGCCCACCAGGCTCCCCCATCCCTGGGATTCTCCAGGCAAGAACACTGGAGTGGGTTGCCATTTCCTTCTCCATGAAGCTTAACTACCTTGGTTCAAATTCTGGTTCTGCCACTTACTGGCTATATGACCTTTAGGAAATTCCTTGACCTCTTTGCATATCATCTTCCCCACATGCGAAATAGGGTTGATAATTGTATCTACACAGAAAATGCTCAGTAAATGTTACTATACCATGGTTCCAATGACTTTAATCAGCTAAGAAGGATGGCAATAAATAAGACGGGTGTTTTCCTCTTTTTATCTCTTAAATAAATCGATTTCTACTCCAGAGCAACACAGCTACTAGTTTATGCAGCATCCTCATGTGCACCAAAGGCAACCGTTCCTCGAACTCTGAACCACCCTGAGTGGGGGTGGGGGGTAGTTTTTCATGACAATATGGCATCTGGAGTCCCCAGGACTGAGCACTGAGCAACCTGTCTGATCTTCAGTGGCAGTCCTGTCTCTGAAACTCAGTCTCTTTCCATGAAAAAAAAAAAAAAAAAGTCAGTTGTTGGGTTAAAACTCTCTAAAAAGCCCTTATAATCCTAAAAAATTTCTGCCTTTTTTTTTTTTTTTCCTTTTTAGATTTTTGGATTGCCCTCAGGGTGAAAGACCTCATTCTAGCTGAGGGTGTTTTCCTGGGCCAAGAAGAGATAACGAACCAAGCACAGCATAATCTCAGGCTCCCTGGGGACTGGGGCAGACAACAGAGCATTTTCAACACATAGCTGGTGAGGCTTGCATTTCTAGCCAGGTGAGCACTCTTCCCACAGCTTCTCCCCGCAGAGAACCCAAAGCTGGTAGGACACAGCCTGAGTATCTCCTGAGACTTCTAGACAGACCCAGTAAGAAAGTCTTGATTTGGAACAAGGATACCTTTGCCTGCCTCTCACCTTCGCTAGCTAATGCAAATAAATGAATAAATGAAATAACTTCTTTTTTTATATTGTTGAAGACATGTTGTCTGAAGAAAGAAAAGTTTTTCCTTTTAGTAATAACTGACAGGAGTTGGGTATGGTAGGAGCAGGACCCAAGCCACTGAGCTTTCTTCGAAACCACTTTCTGCCCTCAGGGCCCCAGCCTGGACAGGCCTGCTCCCCCACCCAGATTCCCTCTTTGCTCCACTGAAGCTCTCCTCAGCCTCTCACTTCCTTCTGCTTCTCCAGTCCTTCTCTCTGGTACATCCAGACCTTTCTTCCCAGGCCCCTTCTCTCTTCAATGCTGCAAAAAAATTGATGACTGAACTATCAATTCAGTGAAGCCACCTGCCCTTACACCAATTGACTCCAGTGACCCCCAGTGAGCCCCATCAAGTATCTCTGCGGTTGGCTGACAATTTGAAGCTTAGCCTCGTCTAGAAAACAAACTAATAAGTTCCCTTCTCACAGGACCTGTAAACTAACCTCCTCCTCAGAACAGAGATGAGAGGGATATGGCTTTTACTTACTGGCCTAAAGGCACATCATACATTCAATTTACAGATGTCAAAAAAACTGAAGCACCAGAGAGACAGAAAATGTTATAGGAAATTTTATAATCTCCCCACATGTCTTAAAACCCAAAGAGAAGTAAGCTACACCTGAGTGTCAGAACTGCCAGGAATTTCCTGAAAGGTATCAAAGGGATCTAGAAACATAAATCACCATGGGCAGCCCAACTGAGCATGTGAAGACAGTTCGTTCAACCAAGTGCTCTGTTTGACAAAGGATTTTCATTTTTGCAATCTTTTTTGATGTACATTGCCATAACCCTATGAGATAGTCAGTCCATATGTAATTCCTACTTTAGAGATGACAGAGCGAATGCTTAGGGAGGCAAAGTGACTTCTAAAATCACACAGTTGAAAAGTGGTGAACAGGGGAGAGTTGGCCCTCTTAACTAATTCTATGCTTTTTCTACAAAAGAACTAGGGCTGAGTGCGGTGAGCAGAACAGACCTCAGGAGACCACTGTCGACAGCTGTCGCACAAGCTGCCGCAGCAAAGTCGCCTCAGGGACACCAAACACCTAGCAGACCCCTTATGTTTGCATTGGCACACAAGCCCTAGCACCACTCTCCCTACCCCCACCCCAAGAGGGACTTCCTGACCATTCTTCTATAGAACTAGTTTCTGAAGAAAAGGATCAGAGATGCCCCAAGGGCTGCTGTTTTGTTTGAAAGTCTCACCTTCAAACTTTCTTCTAGTTTACTGCACAGTGTGACCACTTATGATGCAAGATTATCTGGGAAGACAGCACGTGAGTCATTGTCATTCCTTGCTACGTCACCAACTGTATCCTCAGTGCTTGTTCTGTGCCAGGCCCTGCTAGAGCCTGGAACTTAAGATGCCAAAGGTTAAGTCACGAGCTAAGAGGAGGGATGGGAAAGTGGAAACAAGCAAGTTGAGAATTATGTCTAGAGAACAGTTGAGGTGGCAAAGGGGAGCATCCACTCCCAAACACACCATCATTTTCCTAAGCAGAGAGCAAGAAGAGAGTTGGCAACCCACTCCAGTATTCTTGCATGGAAAATTCCATGGACAGAGGAGCCTGGTGGGCTCCAGTCTATGGGGTCACAAAGTGTCGGACACAACTGAGCACATGTTAATTATTATATCTATTGTACATTATATCCCTGGTGCTTCATCTTATAACTGGAAGTTTGTACCTTTTGACTGCTTTCATCCAACTACCTCTCCCCTCATCCTTGCCTTTGGGAAACACAAATCTGATCTTTATTATTTTTTGGTTTGCTTTTCAAGTATAATTGGCCTATGGTAGTATGCTGGGGCTTCCCAGGTGGCGCTAGTGGTAAAGAACCCGCCTGCCAGTGCAGGAGACCTAAGAGACATGGGTTCAATCCCTGGGTGGGGAAGATCCCCTGGAGAAGGCAATGGCAACCCACTCCAGTATCCTTGCCTGGAGAATGCCATGGACAGTGGAGACCGGTGGGCCACAGTCCATAGGGTCATAAAAAGTCGGACACAACTGAAGCAACTTAGTTCACAATACTATGTTAGTTCTTGATACACATAACAAAAATGATCATCCTGATAAGTCTAGTTAAGATCTGCCAACCATTCAAAGAGATTACATAATGACTGACTATTGAAGATGAATGCTTAGGGGGTCCCACATCTCCGAGTCCAGACAGACATCTCAGAATGAGGGGCAGAGGCCTCTCTCAGAGGGATAGCAGTGTTCTGACAAGGGGAAAGCAGGCTCAGGAGACTGGGTACCTGAGCTCAGTAGCGTGCCCTCTGTGGGGCTGGATACAGCCCCTCTTTACCTACCCGGTGTGTGAAAACCAGGCCGTGGTGGTGCCTATAAGACAGCGTAACTTAGGGGGCTTCATTTAATGAAGGGACCATTCAGGTCCAACCCTAGCATCACTCCTAACTCTAGACCTTGGACAAGTAAATTTATTTATACTCCAAGGGTCTCATCTGTTAAAACAATAAGAAGTATACCTCCTTCAGGGAGTTATTATGAAAATTAAATGACACATTTAATTTTGTTAAATGTGTGTAAAGTCCTTAGGCCAGGCCTTGGAACATGGGAAACACTCAATAAATGCTAGTCTGCTAGACCACATGTAGTCTACTAGACCACAAGATTCCTCATCATCATGGCAAAACTCCTCAAGGCAACATTTTTCATCCCTTTTCAAACTGGAACTCATGTGCCTCACGTGAGAACCAGAGCAAAACAGAGCTGTAGTTACTGTTGTCAACTTTTCCTGGGTTGGTGCAGGAAATCAGAATATCCCAACCCCGTCTACCACTTTAGCATAAGGGTTATTCTGGGCTAAAGGCAAGTGAGAAGAAGCAGATGCAAGGAGACTTCTCTGGCCTCCTTCTCTCTACCAGGAAAAGCAGGATGACTCTTAATCACAGGAGACAACTCGAGACTCATGTCAACCCAGAGACGCCACCGGAGGGATCTACATAACCAATCTTACTAAAACAAGCCTTATCTCTCACTAGTTTTCCCCCACATATCTACTTTCTCGCGGTCTGCCACCCCTGGAAGTCTAAACCCCTTTTTTATCACTTCTTTACAAAGTTGTTGATCTTTGTCAAGATATTATATAAGTCCCAGTTTTAGCCACGCCTTTGAGATACTCATCACTAAGTTCTGCTATGTGTCTGTCCCATGCATGCATTAATGAACTCCGTTTTTCTCTTGTTGATATACCTTTTGTCAGTATAATGTGTAAGGCCCCAGAGAACTTAGAAGAATGGAGAACAAGGTTTTTTTTTCCCTCCTTCCCTACAGTGAACCAGTAATCCAGGAGAACTGTAGTTCTGAACTGCTGTGGAAAGGCGGACATAGGTAGATTTAACACACAACTCCATGTGTGAACATATGTGAATATGGTCAATAAAGATATTTATTTATATCTATTTTATAAGACAAGGACTGAACTGGTTAGTACATCCTAAGCTACTGAGAAACTCACACTGTTGAGTCTCCCTCTTTACCCCTAATGGTAAGATCCTAAGCCACTGATTTCCTCTGAGAATGAGTCCAACACAAATGTTCAACATGAAGAAAGAGCCAAGCATTTATTTCCAGGATGACTAAGCATGCATGTGTGTGTATAAATGTTTATCTTATAAGGACATGTAATTCACAAGGAATTATATCTGGGTTCATACTAATCAAGCTACATTGAAGAATCCTTTACTCTTTCAATTTTATGATCTCATTTTCACCACCATTTTTTATTGTGATATCCTGTAAGGAGCTGTTTAACCTGCACACTTTGACAGGATTATCTCAGGAAGCCCTGTCTTAGCTGCTATCTGGAGACCCAAACTCCTATCCTCCTATCCTTTGAGAGGGAAAAGAAAAGACACCTTCGAGAAAACGTAAGGTCTGCTCAAGACACAGCATTTGAATTCATACTTCACATGATTCCTCAGAATTTGATGGAAAGTCATACTTTGGAGAATATTATTTGCCCCTTGAGAGTCCATGTAATATCAGAATCACTCTCTTTCATTTTCTGGTATTACAGGCAATAGAAAATTTCAAAATAAAATAACAAAATATCCTTTAATTAATGAGGAGAAAATAGAAACTGACTTTTACAGACTAGTGAACTAATGTTTATTCTTGGCAAATTTCCTAAACCTACTATTTTACATATCTGGTTTAAGAGCACATTTTTTAAAAACGCAGCTATCCTTAAGGGCCAGTATGGGTTTTTAGAGGCATGGAATTCCAAAATAAGGTAATACTTTTTTGTTGGTGATATAGAATGATTGCTTTCCATGAAAGCTTCTTTATAAAGATAATGCATTCTTCAGGCTTACAAGGGTGTCCAGAGGGCGTCTCAGCTGTCCTTGTTTAAGCAACCTCCTCAACTATTTTGTAGATTTCATAGTGTCTCTTCCTTTGGCACTATCTTCCAGTGATGAGTTCTACTTTCAAGAACTCCAAGACCCTGTATAATAGTGATAATGTTTTAAAGCAATTATATTCATAGATTTTAAAATTTCCTTTCCCACACAGCTATGTGGGAAAGCGCCACAGTGAGTCCCCCTTCAGAAGGGCCCAGCGCAGGGAAAGGTTTCAACAGACAGCAAGAATGTCTGCCACTGGGTCTTGGTGGATGATGGGAGGAAGAAGAGAAGCAGAGAGAAGCGGTAGGAGGTTCAGACTTTCAAGCCAACAATTTAATGGCAGAAATACCTGTATGGCTATGGAAGACTGAGATCAGTCTGGACTAATAGCACACTTGGGATACAGACACATCACCGTGAAGGAGTTGCAGAGCAACACTGGGAGAGGACAGTGAATAAATGATGCACCCGAGGTTGCTGCTGCTGCTAAGTCACTTCAGTCGTGTCCGACTCTGTGCGACCCCATAGACGGCAGCCCACCAGGCTCCGCCATCCCTGGGATTCTCCAGGCAAGAACACTGGAGTGGGCTGCCATTTCCTTCTCCAAGGCAGCACTCTACACTTCCCATGACCCACAGAAAACACACATTATAACCAGAAGTTTCCATGGGTCATGCTGAGGGACGCCAAGACCTGTGGTGACTTTTTCTCTTCTTTCACTATACACTTGTCATGAATGATTTCATCTCTTCCCAAGTTTTGCCACTTTCTTCTCTTTCCTGAATGGCTATTGGATTTTCCTAGTTTCTTGTTTATAGCTGGAGTTGGTTATATTATCAAACCCAAATTTATCAGCCTCCCTTAGAATCGGCTCAACAGCCCACTTTGTTCATAATCTTGACCCCATTCCAGCTTTCCATTGTTCCACAAACATTGTTCTTTGTCAGGCCAGTGCTGAGGGCTGGAGATATAAAGGAAATGGAATGCCCTCTGGAAGTTCAAAGGCAGCAATAAGAATTAAAAAGACAAATAGTTAATTCAACACACGGAATAATTTCTTAACGTGTTTGCTTCTAAAGTTGAATGGCCTATTCTAAGAAGTGGTGAGACCTTATTTTTACTGTATTATTCAGGCCAAAGCTAAAGACTACCCTGTTGTGGCAAGAGAGAGAGCAAATAGTGTAGCCTCTAAGCGTAGATGATCCTGGTTACCAATCAGGACACTGAAGAGTCAGCTCCAACCAGAGTAAGGAGATCAACCTTGCAGGTTGATGTAAAGATGAAACTTGACTCCTCTCTCTTCCCATCTCAGAGAAGAGAACAGGGAGATGGTAACTGGAAAAGAGAGATAAAAGGAGATATCCTTTATCCTGATGACTCTTACTTATTGATTTCCACAGAACTAAAAGAGTCCAAACAAAATTTCTTTTGGGGAGCACAAGATTTAAATTCATATCCTCTATCATTAGACAAATATTTATCCAGTGCCAGCCATATGAAGTGTTTAGTACTGACTAAATGAGAGAATGTTTGCTATGGACATAGCGCAGTCAGCAATGAATAGGAGCTCCCTTTGGCCATCAGTGCTGTGTTCTTACTTATGTTACTCTGGGAAAGTCCTGCTATTTAATTTGAGGAGTGGCAAACCTTCAAAACGCAGTTTCTGTCCTGCTTCTTGAAATGAGAAATAAAAGCTCATCTGATCCTGAATGTAGTGTCTGTAGCATAACTAATTTCTGTATCACCACTCACAGGAATTCTATATCTGTAATTGATGGCCACTCTTTAGCAGTAAGGAGGTATTTATGTGTTCCCCCCACATGTTCCAAATATTCTGTTACTTCCTTGAGGACAAGGAATATCTCTGGATTTTCCTTAAGTCTAGCCCAGAGCCAAATATGTTAAATACTTATAATGCTTTTGAACTGTGGTGTTGGAGAGACTCTTGAGAGTGCCTTGGACCGCAAAGAGATCAGACCAGTCAATCCTAATGGAAATCAGTCCTGAATATTCATTGGAAGGACTGATGCTGAAGCTGAAACTCCAATACTTTGACCACCTGATTCGAAGAACTGATTCATTGGAAAAGATCCTGATGCTGAGAAAGATTGAAGGCAGGAAGAGAAGAGTACAACATAAGATGAGATGGTTGGATGGCATCACCAACTCGATGGACATGAGTTTGAGCAAGCTCTGGGAGTTGGTGATGAATGGGGAATCCTGGCATGCTGAAATCCAGGGGGTCGCAGAGTCGGACACAACTGAGCGACTGAACTGAGCTGAAAGACATCCCTAAAAATGACAAACAGGGGACTTTCCTTCATGCAATGCTTGTCATTTTTGTCTTATTCTAGTTACAGATGAAGAGCAAAGTGTTCCATCCATCTTCACTCCAGTTTATACTGAAAAAAACATGTAAAGACTTAAACTAAAGACTTAGCTGTACTTGAAGAATTCTTATCTGAAAAGGACGATGACAATGCTAATGATGAATTCACGGAGGAAATGTATTAGATAAAGTAGATTGTCATCTTTTGTTTCAAATCACACGGAAGGGATTGGGGGACACTCCTAACCATAGTATGTCAACCATGAGTGTATTTTACAGGTTCTCAGATCTGATATTAATGATTGTAACTGTTTCCTAGCAGGCTGAAACCACTGGTTATTACCAAAAATAAAAAAAAAAAAAGAAAGAAAAATGAAGATGTCCAATTTTATGGTTAATTTATTATATGATCTCCAGCATCTCTCCTGTCAATATTTCTTAGTGGACAGCACAGCTATGATGACCCTTGTGTCTGGCTACCTCCTGGAATATCACTAATGTCAGTGACGTGATATTAGCAAAGGACATCCAACTCTTGGTCATCAATTTCAAAGAAACGCAGCCTGGGCCATTGGTGACACAATCCAGATGGCATTAGTGATGGACCACAACAGAAAAAGAGGCTGTGAACTCTGGCAAGTGAAGCAGGTGAGAGGTTCCCAAAGGCACTGCATCCTGATGTCTCAGAAGCCTGCCTTTCAGTAGGAGTCACATAAACATTAGTTGGTGGCCACTCAGGTTTCTCTGTTGCCCTGGTCCTCCTGGCCATGCTGCTGGCTTATGGCTTGACCTCAGGACCTTGTACAAAACCATGAGGATGGAATAACACTTCTTGTGACTCTTTTTCTGTGTCCTTTATTTCCATTTGTTTCTCCCTTTAACCAGGACCAGATAAATAATTTGGGGGCTCCATGCAAAATAAAAATGCAGGTCCTTTATTCAAAAATTATTGAGAATTTCAAGACAGTGATAACAGATTAAACCAAGCATGTGCCCTGTAAGTGTGGGGGTCATGTATAAACGTACTGGTCTCACATCCATGAACCATCCATGTTCCACACTCCTCAGCAACATCCTTGATCTCCTTACACTGCCTTGAATCTCTGTAAGAAGCAGCATCCTGGTTATTCCAGGGGAACAGCCTTTCCTATAACAGCCCTTGGAGCTCCTGTCTATTTTATTTTCTTTCTCTAGAATCCCGCTCCCTGTCCTCACTCAGCTGAATTCATCTGTGATAAAGTGCAGATGCCTAACAAATAATGAAGAGCAAGGAGTTTGCACTGGACCCAGGGCAGGGTCCCCTGTGGAAGAGTCTGAGGCCCTGGGGACAGGCTTCTAGAGGAAGATATCAGGCCTTTTCAATCAGACACCAATTCCTTGCCTCTTTTCACCTGTGGTTTGGCCATGAGTGTTTGGATATTTTTTAATCCATCTAATGTGTATTGAGCACCTACTATCTGACAGACGTTGTGCTCAGTTCTGGGAATATAAGGATGAATGAGATTTTTTCCCCCAGCCTTTGAAGAGCTCCCTTGTACTAGGATTAATGGAGACAGAGGAGATAATCATAGAACTGATCCCTGTCTCTCCCCCAGAAACTTAGAAAAGAGTGAAGAGGGAGTAGGGAAAGATTCTCTAAGTGTATTTACTCCTCACCAAATTATATTTGATCTGGGCAATGACTGAAATAAAAAAGTATGTGAATTTGGATGAAAAAAAAATCTAGTTTTGGGCTGAGTGCCACAGAGAAGGAAAGACTTTTTCTTTACTCTGTTTGGTTCTGTGGCTGGGACTGAGAATTAAACAGACAAAAGATAGCGGAACAATCTCCTGAGCTCATAGAAATCTGGGGGAAATTTGAGCACCTACCAGCAAGAGTGAAAAGGCCTCACTGAATACCCCATGCATTCAGTGGAGAGCACAGAAGGATCATGCCTTAGTAATAAGGTTAAATTAGCCCTAAAGCAAAAATTCATTTAGACCCTTCATAACAAAGCTGAAAATTTAGTCTCAAAAATCAAGCTGATGGCAAGTAATGTAATTGCCTCTTAAATAACAGGATGAGATGGCTGGATGGCATCACCGACTCGATGGACGTGAATTTGAATGAACTCCGGGAGTTGGTGATGGACAGGGAGGCCTGGAGTGCTGCAGTTCATGGGGTCGCAAAGAATCGGACTCGACTGAGTGACTAAACTAAACTGAAAGGAAGATAACAAAATCCAAACACTCAAGAACATAACATTCATAACATATGGCATTCAGTGAAAATTTACTAGATTTGCAAAATAAAGCAACAAGTCCTATACCCAAGAGGGAAACCAGTCAGTAGAAATAAAGCCAGCATGGGTGATGGAATTTGCATATAAGGATTTTTTTTAAGATTTCTTTTCTGACGTGGACCATTTTTAAAGTATTTATTGAATTTGTTGCAATACTGCTTCTGTTTTATGTTTCGGTTTTTCGGTCACAAACTATGTGGAATCTTAGCTCTCCAACAAGGGACTAAACTCACATCCCTTGCATTGGAAGGTGACATTTTAACCACTGGACCAATAGGGAAGAGCCAACATCTAAGGATTTAAATACATTCCCGTATTTAAAGAAGGATATAAACACAATGAGTCTTTCCATAATTACACTAAATATAAATGGCCTCCATTTGACATTTGGATTTTATATTTGAATATACTTCAACTAAAAGGCAGAGATTGCTAGACTGGATGAAAAATAAGACCTAGTATAAGCTGCTCTGGAAAATACTCTTAAACATGAAGACAAGGATGGACTTCCCAGATGGTGCTAGTGGTAAAGGACCCGCCTGCCAATGCAGGAGAAATAAGAGATGAGGGTTCAGTTCCTGAGTCAGGAAGATCCTCTGGAGGAGAGCATGGCAACCCAGTCCAGTATTCTTGCCTGGAGAATCCCAGGGACAGAGGAGCCTGGCGGGCTAAGAACCATAGGGTCACAAAGAGTTAGACACGACTAAAGCAACTTAACATGCATACATGAATAAATACAAGGATAGATAAAAAGTAAAAGGATAGAAAAAATTATTATATGTCAACACCAATCAGAAGAAAGTTAGAATAGCTATATTAATATCAGACAAATGGACTTCAAGAATACTGTTGCAATCAAGAAGGTCATTTCAAAAACAGAAGTAGAGTCACAGATGTAGAAAACAAACTTATGGTAAGCAGGGGATAAAGGAAGGGATAAATTGGGAGATTATACAAGAAATAGATAACTAATAAGAACTGCTGTATAATTCAGGGAACTCTAGTCAATACTCTGTAATGGCCTATATGGGGAAAGAATGTAAGAAAAGAGTAGTTATAGGTTTATGTATAATTGGATCACTTTGCTGTACACCTGAAATTAACAGAACATTGTAAATCAACTATACTCTGAAAAAATTTTTTTGAAAAGATCATTCCATTCACAACAAAAAAGTTCAATACATCAAGAGGACATAAAAATCTTAATATACATATTTTTAATATTAGCACTTCAAACTGTGTAAAAAAGTTAAGTAAAACAGGAGAGACATATTCAAATCCACAATTATAGTTGAAGATACTTCTCTCTCACTACTTGATTTAAAAACTCAAAAGAAAATTGGTAAAGACCTGGGGAACTTAACAACATGATCAGCCAACTTGACCTAATAGAGTGCTGCCCTCAGTAACAGCAGGATACACAGTCTTTTCAAGTGCATGTAGAACATTAGCCAATATGTAGCATATTCTAGACCACACAACAAATCTTACCACATTGAAAAGGACTTAAATCATATAGAATATGTTCTCTGCTCAAAATTGAATTAAAATACAACATGATAAAAAAATGATATCAGGAAAATTTCCAAATATTTGGAAATGAAGCACACTTTTGAATAACTGATAGGTAAAAAAGAAAACACAATAAAAGCAATCCTTGCTTTGCACAGGTTCCAGTATACACAGATTTCAGTTACCAATAATAATACCAGTCCCCCATCAACATGGTTCAAATTTCAGTTACCACATTTCAATTATACTAAATGCAAGTAACCCTATAAAGTATAAACTTTAATGTGAACTCATCAGTCCATAAATCACTATACAAATAACAAATGAGCATCATGATGAGTGACTGATCACATCACTTCTTCCAAAATCTGTTGGTGATTCATCGCTGTGCATCTATTATTCAATTCACACACACATAGTAAAGCTGTTTCCTTCTTGTCTGCCAGTAATAAACCACATGACATTTTACAGAAATGGGTGAGCCAAAGACAGAACTGGCTAACAAACACGAAAGTGTATCAGAAACATTAAGAGTGATCATCTTGGAAGCATAATTTGGATTGAATGCAATTGGAATTACTGAAGAAATACCTAATGTGGGAATGTTACCATTGCTGTTTTTCGAAAGACTCTAGATTTGTAATCAGAGGAATGTGGTGATGGTGACATAAATGAGGAAGTGATACTGGCAAAAATGTAACATTGAAGGAACTCTCAGATACTTCATACCATTGAATATACAAAGGATAAACAGTAAGAAGTTGATTCCAACTTAGAAAATTCTATGTATATCAATTCACAGGGGCATAGAAAAAGTGCTCACTCACTCCATATCACAACCTATACAGTGAAGAGGCGGCAGCACTGTTCAAACTATTCCTGATTATTTCTTTTTTCAATTGTGCTTCAGTTCAGTTCAGCTACAACTCTTTGCCACCTGATGGACTGCAGCACACCAGGCTTCCCTGTCCATCACCAACACCCAAAGCTTGCTCAAATTCATGTCCATCAAGTCAGTGATGCCATCCAACCACCTCATCCTCTGTCATCCCTTTCTCCTCCTGCCTTCAATCTTTCCCAGCATCAGGATCTTTACTAATGAGTCAGTTCTTCGCATCAGGTGGCCAAAGTATTGGAGTTTCAGCATCAGCATTGGTCTTTCTGATGAATATTCAGGACTGATCTCCTTAAGGATGGACTGGTTGGATCCCCTTGCAGTCCAAGGGACTCTCAAGAGTCTTCTCCAACACCGCAGTTCAAGAGCATCAGTTCTTCACTGCTCAACTTTCTTTATTACATCCATACATAAATACTGGAAAAACCATAGCTTTGACTATATGGACCTTTGTCAGTAAAGTAATATCTCTGCTTTTTAATATGCTGTCTAGGTTGGTCATAACTTTTCTTGCAAGGAGCAAGCATCTTTTAATTTCATGGCTGCAGTCACCACAGGCAGTGATTTTGGAGTCCAAAAAAATTACGTCTGTCACTGTTTCCATTGCTTCCCCATCTATTTACCATGAAATGATGGAAATGAATACCATAATCCTAGTTTTTTGAATGTTAAGTTTAAGCCAACTTTTTCACTCTCCTCTTTCACTGTCCTTCAAGAGGCTCTTCAGTTCCTCATCGCTTTCTGCTATAAGGGTGATATCATCTGTATATTTGAGATTATGGATATTTCTCCCTGCAATCTTGACTCCAGCTTGTGCTTCATCCAGGCTGGCATTTCACATGATGTACTCTGCATAGAAGTTAAATAAACCAGGTGACATATATAGCCTTGATGTACTTCTTTCCCAATTTGGAGCCAGTCTAACTGTTGCTTCTTGACCTGCATACAGATTTCTAAGGAGGCAGGTAAGGTGGTCTGGTATTCCCATCTCTTAAAGTATTTTCCACAGTTTGTTGTGATCCACACAGTCAAAGGCTTTAATGAAGCAGAAGTAGATGAATTTCTGGAATTCTCTTGCTTTTTCTATGATCCAACAGATGTTGGCAACTTGATCTCTGGTTTCTCTGCTTTTTCTAAATCCAGCTTGAATATCTTTGCTTACATATACATAATATGGAATTTACCATTATAACATTTTAAAGTGTGTAGTACAGTGAGATCAAGTACATTCACATTCTTATGCAATCATCACCACCATTCATCTGCAGAATTTTTAAAAATTTTCCCAGACTGAAATTCTGCATCTATTGCCTCAGTTTTTACAAAGAAGTCAAACACTTTAATTCACAAAGTGTTTCATTAGAAACATTAAAGTGTTTTTAATTAGAGTATGCTAAATAAAACTAATTTAAAATTTTTCCTATATGTTTATAACAGAATTTTTAATGTGATAATAAAAACTTTCAAAGTCGCAGAACAGTTGTCATTTTTCCATTGATTATTAAGATTACTTTGCAAGATTATTAAGATCACTTTGGTCATTTTTATTATTTCACTATTATGTAAAGCAAAAACTGCCTGTATATCAAAATTTGTGAAGTCAAAGTGATCTTTAAAGGGAAACTTGTAGTTGTATACACTGACATCAGGTCCCTGGTGACTCAGACAATAAAGAATCTGCCTGCAACGCAAGAGACCTGAGTTTAATCCCTGGGTTGGAAAGATCCGCTGGAGAAGGAATGGTAATCCACTCCAGTATCCCTGCCTGGAGAATTCTAATGGGCAGAGGAGCCTGGTGGGCTATGGTCCATGGGGTCTCAAGCAGTCAGATAAGACAGCAACTAAAACATGCATGTTTACATTAGAAGATAAGAAAATTCTTGTAATATACACATGTAGGCAATTATCACATTATATTATATATCTTACACTTATGATGTTACCTGTCAATATCTCAATAAAACTGGAGGAAGAGAGAAAATTCTCAAATGCAATTGTCTAAATTTTGACCTTAAAAGCTAGAAAAAGAAAAGCAAATTGAACACAGAGTAATTAAAAGGAAAGAAATTATAAACAGGAAAAATTAATACAATACAAATTCATAAACAACAAAGAAATATCAATGAAATCAAATGACCCAGCAATATTATTCCTACACATTTGTCTAAAAGAAATGAAAACATATCTACCCAGAGACCAATAGACTAATGCTCATATGTTGCTGTGTATGTGTGTGCTTGGTCATGTCTGACTGTGTGTGGCCCCATGAACTGTAGACCACCAGGGTCACTGACTGAAACTTTTCAGGCAAGACTACTGGAGTGCGATGCCATTTCCTACTCCGGGGGATCTTCCTGACCCAGGGATTGAATCCACGTCTCTTGCATCTCCTGTACTGGCAGGCAGATTATTTACCACTAGTGACACCTAGGACCCCCAATACTTATATAAGCCTTGTTAGTAATAACTCCAAACTAAAAATAACACAAATGTTCATCAAGAGGTGAATGGACAGATACACTGTGGTAAGTCTATTTTAATGGAATATTAATTTGCAGTAGAAAGGAATGAACTGTTAATATATGCAGCAATATGGATCTTTGACATTTTGAAAGCATTATGTAATGTAAAAAAAAAAGACATAAAAATGCAAGCTCAGTCACTAAATCATGTCCCATACTGTGACCCCGTGGACTGTAGTCCACCAGGCTCCTCTGTTCATGGAATTTTCCAGGCGAGAATACTGCAGTGGGTTAACATTTCCTTTTCCAGGGGATCTTCCCAACCCAGGGATTGAACTTGTGTTTCCTGTGTCTCCTGCATTGGCAGGTAGATTCTTTACCACTGAGCCACATGGGAAACTTCCAAAAAGGTATATACCACATACAATTCTAGTTATTTAAAAGTCTAAATAGGTAAATCTGATCCTCTCCAGGGGATCTTCTCAACCCAGGGATCGAACCCAGGTCTCCTGCATTACAGGCAGATTCTTTACCAGCTGGGCCACAAGGGAAGACCAAAAATACTGGAGTGGGTAGCCTATCGCTTCTCCAGGGGATTTTCCCAAACCAGGAATCACACCAGGGTCTCCTGCATTACAGGTGGATTCTTTACCAACTGAGCTATCAGGGAAGCAATCTATATTGACTGAAAGTAAATCACTGGATTTCTGGTGGCTGGAGTGAGATAAAGAGATTGACTATAAAAGAGGAAAGGATTTTTTTTTTTCAATTTTAAAAAAATGTACTTATTTCTTTTTTTTTTGGCCGCACAGGGTTTTTGTTACTTTTGCACGGGCTTTCTCTAGTTGCAGCAAGTGGGGGGCTCTTTTTCATTGCAGTGCACGATCTTCTCATTGATGTGGCTTCTCTTGCTTCAGAGCACAGGCTCTAGGCATGTGGGCTTCAGTAGCTGCAGCATGCAGGCTCAGTAGTTGTGGCACTTGGGCTTAGTTGCTCCACGGCATGTGGAATCTTGCTGCACCAGGGATCAAACCTGTGTCTCCTACATTGGCAACCAGATTCTTATCCACTGCACCACCAGGGAAGTCCCAGGAAATTCTTCAAGGTGATAGAAATGATCTGTATCTTGATACGGCAGGAACTGGGTATCTCTATTTGTCAAAAGTCATGGAGTTTAATATGTGTGGATTTTATTACAAATAGAATACATCATAATGATAACAATCATGAGAGATACTAAACTGTGAGTATGAACAATACATTATGTAACTTTGGATTCTTGGGAACCAAGAATGTTGACAGTGGTGTAGGACAGGTAGACACTTTTACAAGGATGTGTGGTTCTGTTTGTGAGGGTGGGTAGGCGACAGAGGGTGGACAGTCCATTCTCTTCGCCCCCCCTCACTCTACCCTAAAGGAAGCACAACCCCGCCCCCCCACACACACTTTGCTCTCACTTACTTTTCAAAGTGATTATTTTCCAGCAGACAGAATCTTTACCATAGAAGTATTTACAACACAAAAATTCAGTCAACAGTAAGGAGAGCTGCAGCTTTCTCAGTTCTCTGCATTAAATGCCTGCTACTGCAAATGGCACCCTACTCCAGTACTCTTGCCTGGAAAATCCCATGGATGGAGGAGCCTGGTGGACTACAGTCCATGGGGTCGCTAAGAGTCAGACACAACTGAGCGACTTCACTTTCATGCATTGGAGAAGGAAATGGCAACCCACTTCAATGTTCTTGCCTGGAGAATCCCCGGGCAGAGGAGCCTGGTGGGCTGCCATCTATGGGGTCACACAGAGTCGGACACGACTGAAGCGACTTAGCAGCAGCAGCAGCAGCAGCAGCAGCAGCAGCAGAGTATTATTCTCTCCAAGTTCCCAAAAAAATACACCACCTACTTCTCTTCAGGGTTTTTTCTAGAAACTAGGTCTTTCAGGCATATTGATTGATGGGTAATAATACACACAGAGAGACGCGCGCACACACACACACACACACACACACACACAGTGCTGTACTTCCTGGGGGAATTCAGACCCAGTCTGAACTAGTTGAAACGTCTGGCAGTTCCTCCGCTGCCTGCGGCTTAAGAGGATGTGGGGCTGCCACTAGCAACCAGAAGCCAGAATGAAAAGCAACGGGACCTCAAAAACTGTCCCTGATAGCGCCCAGTTTCCTGCTTTGAAAGACAGCTCCGCTTTCTGAGAGCTTTGGCCCCAAAGCAAAGGATAGCAGGCCTTATTGCATTTCATGGGTCATGTTTCCTGGTATCTGATTGGTTCCAGGGCCCGCGGGGATACCAAAATCTGGGGATGCTCAAATCTCTTATTCAAATAGTGCAGTAAAGTCAGTCCTCCTTATCCACGGGTTCTGCATTCGTGGATTCAACAAACCCACAAAAACTGAATCCGTGGATACGCAGGGCCAACTATACAATCATTTAAAATTAGTTTGTGAAGGTGTTTAAGAAGCTGGGTACACAGCTTCTGGGCTTTACAGATGGTGCTATGTGGAAGAATGAACAGAAGCAAAACAGCAAGGATTAGGTGGGGCAGAACCCAGGACAGCACACACGTGCCCGGAGCAGCAGAGAGCTGGAACCGACTTCCGGTGCCGGAGGAAGCGGGGCCGGGACACTGCCTTTGGAAGGGGTGCTGCCAGATAGATACTGCCTAGCCAGTCTGCCTAGTTTTCTGAAGCTTGTTTTCTCAAATTTTCTAAAGTTGCCAATGACATAGGGATTAAGTTCTAGAGTAGGATAAACTACATCTACTCCCTGATAGCTCAGTTGGTAAAGAATCTGCCTGCAATGCAGGAGACCCCTGTTCGGTTCCTGGGGAGGGAAGATTCCCTGGAGAAGGGAAAGGCCACCCACTTCAGTACTCTGGCCTGGAGAATTCCATGGACTATATAGTCCATGGGGTCACAAAGAGTAGGACACAACTGAGTGACTTTCACTCACTTTCACTCCTCTCATGTAGAAAATTTTATCATTCAAATTGATCATGCCTAACACTAACTATTCAATGAGTTCCTCAAATCAAAAATGCTAAACATTGCTTTTTTCCCCTCCTAGTTCTAAGTTTAGGGATACCATTGTGTCATGTGAAAAACACTGGTCTGCCTGCCAGAAGCTTGTGCAAGGGAGAACAGCGTGCCTGTCACAGAAGCCAGACCAGCAATACAGAGATCTGGGCTAAGAGGTTCTGTCTCAAGCCCCTCTACAGCCTTCTACTGGGATCTGAACTTGACTTCGGAGGCTTCTGACACACCCATCAAATGGAGCCCATTTTAATGATTTCCAACTCCCCCCTACATGTTCTTTTTGAGAATGGATATAGCAAGGCAGACAAATGACTGACACATTGGGTCTGAAAACTCAGGACCTAAAGAAAGTCAGAATTCTGAAGTTTAATCTAAAGCATAAGCTAATTGTCTTAGTTGCAGAAGAATTTACTTGCTCCCAGGAATGCTGGCCAAAAGATGTTAATCAAGTTCTAAACTGAACCAAAGGTCAAAAATAAATTTTTAAAATCTACCTGTCAAAGAAGAGATCTTGTACTCTTCTGTTCACTTACACTGTTGGTTAAGCCTTGAACTTGAAAAACATTAAAGTTGTTTCATTTTTAAGAATTATATATCCCATGAAAATCATGTGTGCTTTGAAAACACCTCTTAAAAAAATTCCCTGTGCTGCCTTTGTAAGTTTTTTGGAAATAAATCAAGTTAAAACCACTTAATCTTAAGGAAACATCTGATATGGAGTCCTAGATTTGAAATGATAAAATTAGAGTCGTTTTAGAATCTGACTAAACAGGTACTGTTGCTCACAAACATAAATTCCCATCAAAGTTAAAAAAAAACTTATAGCTAAGTAAAATAAGAACAAATAAATAGAGTATTTAACAAGACAGGAAAAATTTCCCCTCTCTGTATAGTACATTAAGTACATGACAGGAGGGTTTTCTTGCCCCAGAAAATTATCAGACTAAACATTAATGGTATTGCAGACAGCAGCAACTGTGAACTTACTAGGATTATTGTCAACAATTTCCCCCCCAATGAGTTAACATTTTCCTCAAAATAAGATATGCACTGATAGCACCAAACAAGAGTCCTCTAACATTACCCTGACAGTGAGCTCCAACTGAGTGCTAGGGTGACTGATGGGAGTGGAGAGTGGATGGAGACAGGAAGAGAACCCCACCCTGACTCATACCTTTGGAAGCACTGATAACTAATAGACCTTTCAAACATTATTAAAATTTAGAATAAGGATACTAGCAAAAAGAATACAAACCAGCCCAGAACAAAAGTTGCTGTGTGTGCCAATTCCTCACTGAAGTAAGTGATTGATAAGGTATTGATAAAAGAGAATTAACTAGAAGTTAATGTTGGCCCCTATAAAAATGTGTTTTAGTACCTAAGTCCATGATTGAAATGGTTCTGGACCATGATAAATTTCCTACTTAGGAAATATCATATTATATTCTGGAAAATGCTATTGTTTGTGTATAGAGATGCAAAGGCTTACAGTCACTTAATAGGCAGATAAAATTTAGCCTTTCCCAATGAACTTCAAAAGTTCCATGAAATTAAATTTTCATCTAGCTCATGAAAGGAAATCCAAGAAGTAGGGTCCTGACTTTCAATATAAAACAAGAAACAAGCCAGCTAAGATCTCTGGGAAGAAGTGTTGTGCATCACGACAGAGCCACATTATGAAGACTAAGGCTGGCTTGAGTCATCTGTCACATGAAGACCCTTCCTCGATACAACTGATAGTTTGTTATTGGGTCAGAATCACATCCCAAACAAAATCCTATATAAGATACTATATGTGTGGTTAACATGGGCTTCCCAGCTAGCTCAGTGACAAAGAATCCACCTGCCAACCACTGGACACAGGTTCAATCCCTGGGTCAGGAAGATCCCTTGTAGAAGGAAATGACAATCCAATCCAATATTCTTATCTGAAAAATCCCATAGACAGAGGAGCCTGGTGGGTTACAGTCCTTAGGATTGTAAGAATTGGACATGACTTGGTGGCTAAACAACAACAACAATATGTGGTTAACATTTGCTACCACTATGCTATTGGGGGAGGGGGCTTCTCAGGTGTCTCAGTGATAAAGAATCCACTGCCAATGCAGGAGACACAGGAAACACGGGTTCAGTCCCTAGGCTGGGAAGATCCCCTTGAGAAGGAAATGACAACCCCCTCCAGTATCCTTACTAGGATAATCCTATGGACCATGGAGCCTGGTGGGCTACAGTCCATGGGGTTGCAGAGAGTTGGACATGACTGAGGGACTGAGCATGCACGCACGCAGCTATTAATATTATGAGCTATTCTTCAGGAATGAAAACAGGCTACTCTCTGTACAAGCGTCCTCGTGATGCCAGGGCAAAATACTTAGGGCACTGGTACCTGTCCAGAAATGAAAGGAAGTTGCTAGAAAACAGCCAGGTCAGTCAATCAAGATCTTGGACACATTTTCAACTTTCTGTAGTTTAATTCAGTGACAGAAATGTTACCTTCAGCCAACTCTGGAAGTGAAACCACTTCAACCCACTCCTTTGACTATTGCACCTCTGTTCCACTCAAGACAATGCTTTGGAAAGAAATCTCACGTTGCTAGCATGCTTACAGCCCTCAGTGTGAGCTAGGTCAGGAGACTGGGTAGGGGTGGGGAGAGGGATGGAAGTTCCTCTTAAATTCAAACTTCCCAGAAACTTTTTGCCTGAAGTTGTTAAAGTATTGGTAATTTTTTAATGAATTTACTCTATGTTTTGCAAACATTAAACTCTTGAGAGCCCTGTCTTATCAGAAGCAGAAGTACTTGGTTACATGGGATAACAAGGCCCCCAGGGTATTTCCAACCAGACTGGTAGTGAGAAGCAGCATAACCATCTAGCAAAGGAGACATCATTGTTGTACATTACCCAACAATTGGAGTTTAGCCCCAACAGGCTTAAGTAGGGTGCAGAAGTTTTAGAGAGTGATGTGGAGGCTGGCCGGCTCCCAGAAGAGACCCCACAACTCAGCACTTTCCTTGGAGAACCCACTACTTCCCCAAATCTTGTTGGTAATCTTGTAGGTGTAGAAATGATCTTGTAAGCATCCTAGAGTCGGCTAGATTTGAAATGCTGACTCATTCCAACAAAGCCCAGAAGTCAATGATGAGTAAAGCTAGAATGCTCATTTAGAAATTAACATTCTTGATGGCCTGAGTAGCCTACTTTTTCCTTCCAGACAAGCTACATTATCACCAAAGTGGTTGGTGAGCACGGGTGCCAACCAAGTTAATCAAGTGTTAGCCACTCAGTCGTGTCCAACTCTTTGCAACCCCATGGACTATAGCCCACCAGGCTCCTCTGTCCATGGAATTCTCCAGGTGAGAACATTGGAGTAGGTTGCCATTTTCTACTCCAGGAGATCTTCCTGACCCAAGGATTGAACCCGGGTGTCCTGTATCGTAGGCAGATTCCTTGCTATCTGAATCGCCAGGGAAGCCCAAGTGAATCAAATCACTGGGCAAAGGCATAGTCCCTGACAGAATACCTTCTTCTCACATGTATGTTGGTGAGTCTCCTTTTCCTCTGTGTTCATTGCTGATGAATTTCTTTTCTGGGTGACATTCCTTTTTTTTCTTTATGTGACTACATTCCCTTCAGTTTACCAATAGTCCTAGTGAATGTATAGGATCACTCGCTATGGCTGTGCTGGTCAGATGTGCTGATTTCTTTTCTTTTTTCCACCTTTGAAAATGGATATTCAGGGACTTCCCTGGAAGTCCAGTGTTTAAGACTTCTTCCAATGCAGGAGGTGTGGATCCGATACCTGGTCGGAGAGCTAAGATCCCACATGCCTAGCAGCCAAACAAACAAGACGTAAAACAGAAGCAATAGTGCAACAAATTCAATAAAGACTTTTAAAAATTGTCCACAGGGAAAAAAAAAATCTTTAAAAAGTGTTCATAGAAACAATTCCTCATTTTCTGGGACTCAGGAGAAAAGATCCATTTGAGGGGAAATCAACAGTGGAGACAGGTGTAGCTCCATCTTCCAAAATCACCTGCCCAGGTGCCAGGCCAGGTTTGGGCCAGTGCTGACAGTCTCCTGAGCCTAATGGGCCTTTGAAGCCACCCTCTCCTGCCTGGCATTGATTTCTTAATTTAAAGCAGTGTGTAGTCTCATGTCAAGTTGTTAGGGACACCTTCCCAAGTGCTTACATTAGCAAAGGATGTGAGGATATTAGGTGAAATCCTGAAGACACTGTGATTCCTTGAGGGATGGTGGCTCATGGAGGGGCTCATTCGCCTTTCCCAGAAAAGGGTAGAAAATGTGTCACCGAGATGATTGTATATCTGGAGGGTTTTATCCTTAAAGATGATTGGTTACTGGATCACTAAGGTGTGACAATTGAAGGAGGAAGGAGGAAGGGGAAAAGACAGACATCGATGCCTGCAGTCTGGAGGTGTGGCCGCCACATGGTGGTTCTGACCTGACTGCTCCTGGCTCAGGTGTGGTCCCTGACTGAACACCTGTCATTGTCAAGGTACAGAGCTCTGTGCTACGGGGCTCTCAGGGAAAATGAGGACGACTTGTCACAAATGATTCATGAACTTTGCTCTTTGGGCCTTGTCGGGGCGTTCGTCTTTTTATTCATTGCCCTGGAATATCCAGTGGAGAGAAAGGCCAGACACAGCAGGAGGAGATTAGGGAGATTACTAGAAGGAACCCAAGGAGATGGAAGACAATAATCACCCTCTGGTATTCCATAACAGGAATCTGCAGCATAACATCAACTTTACAAACTTGCCTAAATCCGTGAGGAAAGTTTGTCCCCAGGTCTTTACCCCTTTAGCTAAGCTGCGAGCCTGCCTGACCAACTAGATCACAGAGTTTTACATGAGGTATCTCAAGAACAGGAAGTGGGTAAGTGAAGGGCAGTGTGTGTGGTGGGGAACAGGCTGTCTTTTTCTAACCCTAGAGAAGCAAGGAACTAGAAGAAAAAAAGGAAGGGAGGCACATAGTCAAATGAGTGTTCCATTTGCCCCTTCTTGGCTTTTGGTTGAGAGTGGGACTATATCTAGTCAATTCTTACTCACTGCAGTTCTGTTCTATAAAATCACTGCAAACACTGAGTTAGCAAATACTGGACCATTGCTTCTGGGGAAATACAAGATTATGATCTTGTGAGTCTATGGTCACACTTTTTTCCCCCTTTTAAATACATTTTATTTTTAGAGCAATTTTAGGTTCACAGCAAAACCAAGCAAAAAGTGGAGTGTGCATCTGTGTCCTCCCCCACTCCCTACACTTGCAGGCTCCCTAACTATCGACATCCCACACCACAGAAGTGCATTTCTTACAATGAATGAAGCTACACTGACACATCATAATTATCCAAGGTCCAGCGTTTACTTTATATCTCATTCCTGGTATTGTATATTCTGTGGGTTTTGATGAATGACACTTAGCTGCCATTACAGTATCTGATAGGATAGTTTCACTACCCAAAAATCTGTCTGTCTCTCTCCTCTAACGCCTGCAATCACTGATCTTTCTCTGTCTCCATAGTCAGTCATGTAGTTGGAAACTCATTATGGAGCCATTTTAGCTTGACTTCTTTCACATAATAATATGCATTTAAGGTCCTCCCATGTCTTTTTATAGCTCAAGACCTCATTGTTTAATGCTAAATAATATTCCATTGTTTGGATAGACCTCGGTGTTATGGACTGAACTGTGACCTCTCAAAACTTGTATGTTGAACACCTAAGCCCTAATGTGTCTATGTGTAGCAGTGGCAGTATTAGTCACTCAGTTGTGTCCGACTCTTTGCAACCCCATGAACTTTAGCCCGCCCGGCTCCTCCGTCCATGGGATTCTCCAGGCAAGAATACTGGAGTGGACTGCCATTCCCTTATCTGGAAATAAAGCCTTTACAGTGGTAAATGAGGTCTCAGAGGTGGGGCCCTAATGCAATAGGACCGGTGTCCTTATCAGAAGAGGCATGCTCACACAGAGAACAGGCCTAGTGAGGACAGAAGAAGATTTTGGCCATCTGCAAGCCAGGAATAAATTTCTCACCGGTGACCAAAGTTTTTGTTACTTTAATCTTGGACTTCCAGCCTTCAGAACTGTGAAAAATAAATAAATTTCTGTTATTTAGGTCATAAGGTCTGTGATACTTTATTTTAGCAGCTGAAGACTAATACACACAGTTTATTGATCTTTTCATGTACTGGAGGACATCTTGGTTGCTTCCAAGTTTGGGCAATTATGAATAAAGCTGGTACCAACATCCATGTTGTCGACATAGATGTTTTGTGTGGACATAAATTTTCAACTCATTTGAGTAAATACATTGAGTAAAGGACCATGACTGCTCAATCGTATGGTAAGAATATGTTTAATTTGTAAGACACGACCAAACTGTATTCCAAAGTGGCTGTACCTTTGCATTCCCATCAGTGATGATGAGAGTTCCTGTTTCAGCCTTGCTAGTATTTGGTGTTGCATTGCTCTGGATTTGGGCTATTCTAAATAGGCATGTGCTGGTGTCTCACTGCTGTTCTAATTTGCCTTTTGCTAATGATATATGATGTGGAGTGTCTTTTCATATGTTATTTGCCATCTGTGTATCATTGTTGGTGAGATGTCTCTTCATGTCTTTTGCCCATGATCTAAACATGTTGTTCCTTTACTTATTGTTGAGTTTTATGAGTTCTTTACATGTTTAGAATAACAGTCCTTTGTCAGATATATCTTTTAAAATACTTTCCCCATACTATGGCTTGTCTTCTCATTCTTTTGATGGTGTCTTTCATGAAGCAGAAGTTTTAAGTTCATTAACCAATCAATATATAACCCTGTTAAATGTGTGTATCTGTTTAAAAACACATTACTTAATAGATATTATTAATTCAAGAATATTGAGCTCACAGCCAACAGCTCTATAACACATGAAGGAAGCTTATTTAAAGCTTGTTGTCTTAGTCAGCTCAGGCTGCCATAACAAAATACCACAAACTGTGTGACTTAACAGAAATTTATTTTCTCACAGTTCTGGAGGCTGGAAAGTCCAAGACCAAGGTTGCAGAAGACTTCTGGTGAGAGCTTTCTTCCTGGTTTTTAGATGTCCCCTTTGTCCTCACATGGCCTTTCTTCTGATTGCAGAAAGTGAGCAGTCAACTCTTAGGCTATCAATCAAGTCTCCGCCCTTAAGGTCTCGTTTGACCCTCATTACTTCCTTAGATAGCTTCACATACAATGGCACCAGAGGTTAGGATTCAACATATGAATTTTGAGGACACAAGCATTCAGTCCACACCATATTTTCTCATGTATTCAGTCCTTATCACACGTATTTTCTCTATTAAGGCACTTCACAGCCTTCTTGGCTTCCCTTGTGGCTCAGCTGGTAAAGAATCCGCCTGCAATGTGGGAGACCTGGGTTCAATCCCTGGGTTGGGAAGATCCCCTGGAGAAGAGAAAAGGCTACCCAGTCTAGTGTTCTGCTCTGGAGAATTCCATGGACTGTATAGTCCATGCGGTCGCAAAGAGTCGGACACAGCTTTCTTGCTCTTAGAAAAGCTACACAGCACTTCAGCACTACACTAGTGGGCCATTTTAAAGAGCAAAATCACCAATTTAAAGCATAAAAATATGAAAAGTATGGCACTACGCCAAACATGTAAAGAACACTTGTTTACAGTGTGAGCACTGAAATAAGAAGGCAGAGTATCACCTTACAGGACTTCATCTGGAAACATATACAAAGGGCAACTCTAATTTTTTACCACTCTGCACATGTCTACAAATGATGGTGCAAGCACAGGAATGTTGATTTGGGAGTTAAAAATAAATCTTAGCAAGTGGGCCAGTTCACAAATATGAAATCTGCTAATAATGAGGATTGACTGTATATATTTTTGATAAATTGAAGGAATCACTCAGAGGAAGGGGCTCCCCAACCTGCCCATTCGGATCTTAGGGAGATGATTATGGTGCAGAAGGCCCATGACATCATGTGGCCATATAGGTACTCAAGAGAGTGAAAGGACAAGAGCAGATAAGAAAGGTCTAGCTAGAATTCTGGAACCTCCCTTGTTGCTTTTGCCCCACAGGTTGCTGAGTTGAATGTAGAAGACCAGCCACAGGCAAGGTGACCCCACAGCAAAAGTCATGGGCAGAAAGCCAAGCCAAGAAGCTGAAGGGACAACAGCAGAAACCTAGGGGGTGTAGATCATTAGCATTGAAGAGCAGCAGAGTCAGTGAACAGGAAATGCATGACAAGTTCTTCTCAAGAAACTTGCTGGAGCCAGCTGCAGATTCAGAGTTTGCCAGCTGCAGATTTAGAGTTTGCCAGCTAAAGATTTAGTCCTGAAATGCAACAGGGCATCTTAGACAAGGAGCTGCCTACTGGAGATGGGCAGATTCCTGGTAGTGCAACCCATGAACCCTCATGAGGCCAGGCGCCTGTCCAAACCCTTCCTTCCCTCCAGCCCCAAACAGAACAGAGAATCAGTAAACCATGCTCTAGAATCCACCATTTCAACTAGGGGAAGACCAGTCTAATTGTGTCACTGAGCAGTTTTATCCAAAAGTCACTTAAGATGCTAAGTGACTATTAAAATCACCGGACCTTTAAATCAGACTGGACATTTAGCTTTTCTCCTACTTACCAGTGGGTGGGGACTTGGAAGGGGAGCTACTTTAGTTAAACAAATGATAAATTCATTTTTCTGTATGTATCTCAGCTGTACTATGAGCTGAACTATGTCACCCAGTTATGTTAAAAAAAAAAAAACACTTTTTCTCAAATTGTGATTTTGTTGGGAATGATGATCATAATCCAGTGAAGGAAATAGATATTCCATCATTAATCATAATGACAAGGCAGTTTACGGTGAGTGCTCTAAGCATTGGTTACATTCATTGGTTTTATCCAGAGGGCAGCAGTGAGCTTTGGCAACACTGTTAGTAAGAAAGGCACTGGACTGGTGCTCGGGAGAGCTGATGCCATGCAGTCTGGCTGCCTTTGGAAGGCTGCTACAGTACATGTGGATGTAATTCTCAGAGTTTTCAGTGCGGAGAGTGACAGAGTAACCTGTCAGGTGTACAAGCAATAGATCCCTGCCCCTCCTCTTTTCTCCTTCTCATGCAGTCTCTTACCTCCACATCCCCATCCTGGGTCCTAGGCTGCTGACCTGGAACACCTTATAGAACTAATTCCTCTAGCAGTTGTTGCTTCCCTTGTGCTCTACGCGCTCTTTTAATTGCCCAGCAACTCTTCATGTTGATGCTGATTGTGTTCTCCAGATTGAATATGTGCTGCTTATTTTTCACTGCCACTCCTGCCACCATTCCCATCCATTTACTGTCCTCCTCTGCCCAGTTTGGTCCTCTTGAAGCACTTGAGGGAAGGCGTTCAGGATTCTTGCCAGACTGTTTCCAGGGGGGTTCCACCTTGGAGGGCACTCTCCCTCCTCCTCCCTGTACCTTCCCTGCTTTCACAGAGAGTCTGTCATTTGCTGCATCCCTACTTCCTTGAACACAGACTCGGCTGGGAGCCATCCTCATCAGCCCTACTGTTCAATGGGACTTCGTGACACTACTGCCCTCCTCTAGCTCCTGTGGTCCTGTGGGTGATGACTTCCCACTGTTGCCAGCCTCTGAGTGCTTAACAACCCTTACTCCTAAGTGCTTACCACTGCCCTTAAACCTGCCCACACTCCTGTAGTCTCTTCATTGAGTTGTCTTTGTTCAGTCTCAGAAGTTGGATTTTGCTGCCTGATACTTCAAGTAATCTCCAAGTTACTATTTGCAATAATTCTTTCAAGCCTTGAGTTTTCCCTAATGCAGCCCACAGACCACCTGCTCTCAGAATCATCCATAGTTGCTGGTTAAAAATGCAAGCTCCTGGGGCCCATCCCATCCCAAACAGAATCCCTAGAAGAGCTGGTAAAGATCAGGGCACCTTCATTTTAAGCAGCTCCTGAAGCCTTCATAGCTAAACTGAAACCAAAGAACTTCGTACCAGGCGCTCTCAGCTAGCACCTGAGTGCTTTCTTGGGCATGTCAGTAGCTTTCCAGAACCTTTGGGTAAAGCCCCTTCTTATTCTTCAAGATGAATCAGAGATTAATTACATGTATTTCAAGTGATTTAAACTCCTAAGAGAAAAAGTATCTTTAAGTAAGATATTTTTTCAGCCAAGCCCACTAAATGTTTGGAGGCTTGCCTGTGTGAATTCTTGTCTACACTCTTAGGAACACCCAAGTGCATCTGTTAAAGGAGAGCTGAAGCGTTTAGTCCAGTTTGCTCAGTCGTGAAATGGTTCCTATTATAATACAAAGGCACCACCATTTCTGCCAGGCTCACTGTTTGGGATCCTGAGAAGATTCAGAATAGCAGTAAACAGAGCAGCCTGGTTGCTGTCTGGTTTAACTTACTCACTTCATAGAAAGGAAACCAAGCTGAAGGGACTTGCCCAGAGTCTCACACCCAGTCGGTTTGTTTAGTGTATTTTTTGATAGGTTTTCCTGCTTCAATAATGACTTTAGGTGTTGCTTACATATAGTTTGTGACGGAGTTGACCCCCTGGATCCGGTCCTTCCATTGACACTTAGTTGGTGACATAAGATTGAAATGTCACCTTTTTGTTTGTTTTTTTGAGGTCTATATTAGTTTCCTATTGCTCATAACAAATTACCACACGATAAGTAGTTTAAAACAGCAGTCGCTTATTATCTCTACAGTTTCTATAGGTCAGAAGTCCAGGCCCAGCTGAGCTACATCCTTTGCTTAGGGTTTCATAGAACTGAAATAAAGTGTTGGCCATGCTACATTCCTCTCTGGAGCTTGAGGTCCTTTTCCAAGTTTATGTGGTCGCTGGCAGAATTCAGTTCCTTGTGGTTGTAGGACTGAAGCCCCTGTTCTCTTGCTGGCTCGCTGCCAGGGTCAGTTTGTGCTCCAAAGGTTGTCTTCAGTTCCCTGTCACATGGTGGCCTTCCCCATAGGCCTTCTTTTGCTTCCAATCATTTTGTTTTTTCATGTCACTGACTTCTAGACCCAGTTGTAAAATACCAGTGTAATTCCACCAGGCCCACTAGATTCTCTCTCTTTTAAAGAACTCAGAGTCAACTGATGAGTAACCTCATTACAAGAGTGATGTGCTCTCAATTCAACAGTTCTGCCCAAACTCAAGAGGAGGGAACTACACCAGGAGTATATCCTAGGGGTAGCAATGTTGGGGCCACCTTACATCTCTGCCTATCACAAGGCCTTAAAGCAGCAAACATTTATTGAGTGCCAAACACTGGTTGGAACCTTGTTGAACATAAACTGAAGCATACTTTTAAATTTTAAGAATTTATTTGAGCAAACCCCAATTCCAATTGGGGAGCATCAAACTGGAAGTGGTTAAGTGCTCCACCCGCGGGAGCCAAAGGTAAGACTTTATAGAGAGGGTACAGAAGCAAAGAAAAGAAATTATTTGATTGGCTATAGCTTGAAGTCTAGTTGGGTATGATTAGTTGTCCTTAGCATTTTGATTTTGTCACCTTGAGACAATTACAGGCATGGATTGTGGTTTGTTTTTGTAGGCCACCAGCAGCATGAGAGCTACCTCATTCTAATGGTCTCCTTGTTTAATTAATATACCAAACCTATACATGTCATGTTTTAATTCATATGATCCTTCCCTGGTGGCTCAGTGGTAAAGAATCTGCCTGGCAATGTAGGAATCACAGATTAGATCCCTGGGTTGGGAAGATCCCCTGGAGAAGGGAATGGCAAACCACTCCAGTACTCTTTTCTGGGAAATTCCTTAGACAGAGGGGCTTGGTGGGCTACAGTCCATGGGTCACAAAGAGTCAGACACAACTTAGCAACTAAACAACAACATGTCATATTTTAGTTCATGTAATCCTTACAACAGCTCTAAGAAGTAAATACTATTATTACTATTATTATCTTCTTTTTATAGACAAGTAATGAGGTATATGAAGGCAAATACAAATTGAAAATAGGAAATTTCATTCCCTCTGTTAAAAAATAAGGGGCAAGACCCACACCTCTCCTGTTTCTTTCAGAATTTCTTTGTCCTCTTCAAAGGTACACAAATCTTTTTAATGGCTAAGGAAACCTCTAGGCAGTCTCACAACTCAAGCACTGGTAGCCATCTCTTTAAAATATAATCATTAAGGAAGACAGTGCCCAGTGTCCTAGTATCCTGGGAGGAGATAGGCTTACTGGCCACTGGGATCCCAGTTGCAAAATCCCCCTAGTTTAATGGGTTGGATCCCCTTAACTATATGAAGGAGTGAGATTTCTTTCTGTCTTTGAGATTCCTTTAGCAGGTTACCTGTGATGTGTATCACATTCTGGTCTAATGTTTATTCAGTAATAAAATTGTTTTTTCTTCTATCTTTGTAGCAAGGTATTCCACTTTGGGGGTGAATTTTTTTTTTAATTATATTTTACCAGCAGGTAGAGAGAAGGTGACTAACTTGTCAATGATTTCTTGCTTAGAGTAGTAGAGTTGGGACTATGAGCTCAGTATCTACCCATCTCACTATCTTGCTGTTTTACCAGAAACAACTTGTAGTTGCTAACTGTTCCTTAATAGAGGCTTCTCCATGCCCTGTTCTGTGACCAGTGAGGCCTCAACACATTTAACCCTTTAGACCAGGGTTCCTCAACCTTAGAGATATTGGCATTTTTTAGGCTGTGTAACTGTGTTGTGGAAGCTGTCCTATGCAAAGGAGGACATTTAACAGCATCCCTGGCCTCTACCCACTAGATGCCAGTAGCACACCCATTTGTGACAAACCTTGTCAATGGGAGGAACAAGGTCAAAATCACTCCAGGCTGAGAACTACTCCTTTAGTGGAAGAAATAAGAAACACACACACACACACACACACACACACACCATTGCTTGCCAGGGAGCAGGGAAGGGACATAGGAGAAAGACATCAACATTCACAGAATGGGCTGAGAGCCAACAGCCTGGTAGTAGATGCTGTAGTTTTTTAATTCTTGATTTTGCCCAAATAGTAGAGACCAGCTTTGGTCTCATTTTTTTTTTCATCCTATTCTTTTTTGCTGGTTGGGTTGAAGAAGTGCCAGAGAAGAGCAAGTCACAGTAAAAAGCATCCTCCTTACCAAAGATTTGGGCAGCTCTAGTTTGTTCATGGAGACACATAGAACCAGACATGACTGAGAACTCACACCTACACACACACACGTTTATCCTGTATTTCCCTGCTTTGATAAAATTTAAAGTTCTGTTAAATTCCTTAAAGGATCTTGTTGGGGGTGGGGAGGGGGATGGGGGAGGTTAGTGAGCTGGGTCAAGGACTGCACTTTAGTTTTTACCCAGCTGCAGACCACAGCACGAAGGTGACTTCATCCTGGAAATTTCTCAACCTGAAGCCTGGGAACAATTAAATAAAAGACTTTAAAAAAAGATTATTTCCTGCTACATTCGAAACCCTGTTTCTTTCCTGTTAGTAACAAGAAACTTAAGCATGCACATGTGCATGTGTGTGCATGTGTACACACAAACACACACGCACTCTCATATATATCTCTCTTGGAGCGAGATTAACTTATGAACCAAAAACCAACCCCGTGTACTTTCACCCCTTTGCCTGAACATTCTGTACTTTAAATACACTTAGAACTATTGCTGCCTTTGTTCTGCTGTCATTTCCTTCCCAACTGTATAAAGGACTATTCCTTTCAAGCAGTCAGCAAAATAATATGTACCAAAGATCTGCTATCTTGTCAGTACTTCAGGGAAAACAAAGAATCATAAGATCCAGTCTCTCCACCCCACTCTCGAGTTAGGTCACTGCTGTGAGAAAAACCAGTTCTGTATCTGAAGTGGGAAAGCATTTGCAAGATTTTCCAATTCGGGAGCCCTTCTGTTCACAAGCAGGTCAAATTTCAAAATTTTATTCATTGATCCTTTTGTTTATAAGTGAAAGGAGGCCAAAAGGTATTTAGCATTGTCTTGCTTCTTGATGTATTTCCACCAAATAGACAGCAGAATGATTTCGTTCATGTTTTAGAATTTAGACAAACTGTTTTCCTCTTTACTTGAATATGTTGCCATTGAATTAAGTATCTTTTTTCCAAAATAAAGTAACTTTAACTGAAATGAAAATCTATTGAGGGAAATGATATCTCATTTGGTGATATTTCCAATGTTCTATGAAACCCCTTAGCAACTACATTTTGATGTTATGCAAATCCCAACAGAGCCCGCCATACCCATAAAAGTATGAAAATCTTAGTTACATTTTCCCCATGCTAATGTTTGGAGTTATTGAATTCACATTCTAGACTTCTAAATTAACCTTGGGCTATGGTGTACCTCATCTCCGTGCCTTACCTGGGTGGCCAAGTGGATCCTGTTTCATTTCTGCCACCACAAGCCTAATCCTGATCCTTGACACCAGTCCTTCCAGTACTTTCCATTATGTGCTGCCAAGGTCAAAGTCTGCCTTCAAAGTCTCAAACACAGGAACCAAAGGAAACGTCTCACCTTGGGAAAATCCCTGCTAAATTGACTATGACATCATAGACATTAACACAAGGAGAGGCTGACCTGACCTCTCTATCTCTCAAGTTCCTAGAGGGCATCATATAATCTAGGGCAGGAAAAACTTTTCCCCTATCCTCTCAAGTTCTGTTTCTGCAGGCTGTGAATTAAAATGACTGCAGGAAACCAAAATATGTTACTCTAAAATATGCCACTTAAGTGTATTGATTATTTTGAGTTATAAACAGTTAAGAAACAGCAAGTTCAAGAAGCACACTCTGATCCTCCTTTCTCTTTCTGAAAGCTAGAGATAACCCCCCCTTGTGAAAGGTGCCCTCCCTGTACCAGAAATTCTTAACAGCCAACAGAGATGGAGAGCTAAGAAACCTATACAAACCAACCTTGTTTAATTAACCCTCATTTTCCAATAGCTTCTTCACCATTTACTACCCCCAGCCCAAACCCCTGTCTTGTGTGAATTCTTCACAAACTTGTTTCTTTGTCTAAAATGTATCAAAGTTTCCTGCTTTTGTCACTTAGGGCTTCATTCTCTTGAGAAAGCTCCTGTTGCTGCTGCTGCTAAGTCACTTCAGTTGTGTCTGACTCTGTGTGACCCCATAGAAGGCAGCCCACCAGGCTCCCCTGTCCCTGGGATTCTCCAGGCAAGAACACTGGAGTGGGTTGCCCTATCCTTCTCCAATGCATGAAAGTGAAAAGTGAAAGTGAAGTCGCTCAGTCATGTCCAAGCGACCCCATGGACTGCAGCCCACCAGGGTCCTCCGTCCATGGGATTCTCCAGGCAAGGGTACTGGAGTGGGGTGCCATTGCCCTCTCCGAGAACGCTCCTATATACCTGTAAAAAATCTGTTCCAATATGTACGCTTTTCTCTGGCTAATATGTCTTCTTGTTGCTGTTTAGTTGCTAAGTCATGTCCAACTCTTTTGAAACCCCATGGACTCTAGCCCACCAAGTTCCTCTGTCCATGGGATATCCCAGGCAAGAATACTAGAGTGGGTTGTCAATTTATTTCTCCAGGGGATCTTCCCAATCAAGGGATTGAACTTTCATCTCCTGCTTGGCAGGCAGATTCTTTATCACTGAGCCACCTGGGAAGCCCGATATGTCTTATCATGGTTTAATCCATAGACCCAGTCAGAGACCCAAAGAGATTAGGGGAGAATTTTTCCTCCCCTACTAGGCAAAAGACTGAATCACAGGAGAAATGTATGCAAATTTATTTGATGTTCACATCAAATAACGTTTATTTTATGTGACATAGAGGTGGGGGAAGGACTTTATAGAGAAGAAATTTTAAATTCCCAAAACTTGGGGACTTAAATACCATTTTAACAAGGAGCAATAAATTGTGGAGAAATGACTAAGCAAAGGAAAGGAGTTTAGGCTTCTATGGGTGGTTAATTACGCAAAATGAGGGAAATGTACTAGTGAAACTAATGGGAGTATCAGGGCCCAGGGCACATCATTGAAAACTATACCTCAATGGCATATGATGAACTTGAATTAAAATTACTAAAGGAATGTCCAATGCAAGAGCGACACTCTGACCTCCTTTCTGTCACCCTGAAAGCAGGAAATAAACCTCTCGTGTGAATGGTTCACCCTCTGCATCTAGAGGCAGAAGGACACCCTTATCACCAGAGGTAGGATTCAGGCTGAGAAGCCTGGAGAGACAAACCCTGCCACTTCTTTCACTGACTCCCTCAAGCCCAGACTCTGTTTAGATTCTTCACTAATTGAGCACCTAAAGCCTAAGTTTCTTTGTCCTGTCCGCTCCTCACCAATTTATTGTTTCTTTGTCTAAAAAGTGTAAAACTACCTGCTTTGGCCACTTCTTAGGTCCCTCCCTTTTCTTTGAGAGAGTTAAAGTTTGTTTCTTTTTCTCCTGTTCATTTTTACCGTGCAAGTACCTTACTCGTCCAGCCACAAGAACTCAAGAGGGTTGGGGGAAAATTCCCCTCCCCAACAGAAGAGAAACATTATTTTCCTAAGGTTTGTTCTGCAGACTCCTCTGAACATTAACTTTATCTCCAATGATAAGAAGTTTCTCTTCTTCCTGGTGCCACGAGGGCACTTTTCTCATGGGAAATGTATGCCTGGCTTTGGGGCAGAAAGGAAAAGGGCAGAGAGGCCTTCCTGAATACTGTATTTCAGTTGTCTTCAGTTCAAAATCATCAATATGCCAAAGCGATGTCTTCGGGGTGGTACGTTCTGATCCCCTTCCATGGGCTTCAGGATTTTCTTATTGAAACATGATTTTCCTGTCCAGACAGGGGCAGGTTGGATGTCTGAGTAATTTTCAGGATGTACTTGGGGATGGCCTCTGGGTGTGGCTAGGAGGTCCTCCACCTCTTGCTTCATTTGCTGTATTTTAGAGAGGGAAATGGTATTGGGTTTCAGGCATGAACTCGAGAGCTGACTTTCACATTTGCTGTACTGGCCTGCCCTGTATGTCCATTTCCTCAGTCCTTTCTTCTCTCTAGTACTGATTACCGAGGCAGGCACAGATGGATCATTTTTCTCAGGTGGCGCGATTCACTCTTTTCCCTTTAAAACATTTGTTCAATTTTGCCTGCAATGCTTGCCATAATCTCACAAGTTTCAATCTATTATCTGTACATTTTTGTCAGAGTGACACATTTCTTCTGGGATAATGATCCTATTTGCAACCAAACCTCATTAACAGAAAAATATAATGGTAAAACATGCACAATGCCCGTCGATAGCATCTTTAGGTGCAGGCACAGTTGAAGTGCCTCTTCTCTGGAATAGTTTGATTCTAAGATTAAAAGTTATTTAGTAGAACAGGCTGCTGTGGTGTTATTTGGAGGCAATTACACAGACAATTCATTGTTTATCTTCACCTAGTCTCTTAGAAAATAATGGGGTATAAGGGCAGCAAGGATGGGCTGGGAACAAAGGTCCTTGCCCCACTCCATAGCTTATTTGTTCTTGGATCCAGGTCTCTGCACATCCATTTGGTCTCCTTGAAATGATAGAATAGACTAGATTATTTGAATTTTGCATTCCAGTGCTTCAGTTCAGTTCAGTTCAGTTCAGTCGCTCAGTCGTGTCCGACTCTTTGCCACCCCATGAATTACAGCACGCCAGGCCTCCCTGTCCATCACCAACTAACTCCTGGAGTTCACTCAGACTCACGTCCATCGAGTCCGTGATGCCATCCAGCCATCTCATCCTCGGTCATCCCCTTCTCCTCCTGCCCCCAATCCCTCCCAGCATCAGAGTCTTTTCCAGTGAGTCAACTCTTCTCATGAGGTGGCCAAAGTACTGGAGCTTCAGCTTTAGCATCATTCCTTCCAAAGAAATCCCAGGGCTGATCTCCTTCAGAATGGACTGGTTGGATCTCCTTGCAGTCCAAGGGACCAAGAGTCTTCTCCAACACCACAGTTCGAAAGCATCAGTGCTTAGATTCTATAAAATACTATTCAAAGCCTGTTTTCTGTTCATCAAGAAAACTTTATTGTGTGCAGTGTACCGTGCTGGGTATATTATGCAAAGGGGAATCAGAAAAGTTGCCACTGTTTGAGAGTTAATAGTCTAACAGAAGACATCAGTGCATAAATAATAACAACAATATACAAAAGGATGGGCACTCCCAGAAAGGAACAGATAGAATAGCATCTGCTTCAAGTTGGTTGTTCATTTTTGGAGAAGTGGTTAAGCAGTGAGACTGCTTATATGAATGGGACTAAGGGAAGGATAGAAAGTGATTTAGTTCTTTTTGTTTGCATAAATGAGAATTTTTATGATTATAAAAAGTAATGCGTGAGAAAACAGGTGAGGGACTTGAACAGGCACTCACAAAAGGCCAGTCAACATATGCGAAGGGGTTCGACCTCTTTAGAAAACAGGAAAATGCAGTTAACCATCCTGAGATACCACTACACACCCTCGCAGAAGGGCTACAATAATACCTAGTGCTCATCAAAATGGGCAACAATGAGAATTCTCTTAAGCGGCTGCTGAGTGTGTAGATTCATCCAATCACTTTGGCACACTATTTAGCATTACAACTGAAGCAACTGAACCTGTAGACACTGAAGGACACATATAGTCCACAGAAATGTGTGCACTTTGAACAAAAAGATGTGGAACAAAAATGTTTGTAGCAGCATTATTCGTAACAGCCCCACACTGAAAACAATCTAATGTTCATCAACAGTAAAGCAGGTAGATACATTTTGTAAGATTTATAATTTTATTTATATTCACATACTGTGGTATTTTTCTTTACAGTCTTTTTTGTGCATATGTAACATTAAAGATACACACCCTATATCCTTTCATTAAAAATGTAATAACACAAGAGTTTCTTCCCAAGATAAAAAGTGATCTGTAAACATTTTAGTGGTCACACAGTAGTTGACCATATTCTTGTTGCTGTGATAGCTAACATGCACTGTATGCTAAGCACTGTTTTCCGTACTTTATGTTCCCTGTTTAGCTCGATCCCAGAGCACTATGCTCCAACCCAATCTATTGTTTCTAACCATCATCACCTATGACTAAAGTCCAAGCCAAGTGCTTCTGCCCAAAGCAGGCCTCTGAGGACTCTGGTCCACTATCCCTCAAAGCATTCCTTTATCTCTTTACCAAACCATTGGCACCCAGGGCTACCACCTCAGGCCCATTGACTAACCACTGCCACCTACAAGAGCAACACTAATACTTGGGACAAAGCAGACGTGGTACCACACTTGCTACTGGTACAGCTATCCTCCAGTTTATCTATTCCTTTCTGGAAATTTCGGTCATATTGTCTCATCCCTACCTTCACAATTCGGCCTCAAAAACTTGACTGAAGACAGGAGATTAAGAACCCTAACAATGTACTTCCATAATCTTCCTATTCTTTTTCCCTTGCCACAATCCTCCAGGCAGGATGGAGCTGACATGACATTCATCCTCTTCTTGGCAGGAACTCCTCTTCCTTAAGGCAGCAAAATTGTATGGTCTAAGAGAGATCAGTAGGAATCTCTTCCATGCTATGGTAGAAACTCTATGGTCTGAGTCCTCCAGCCTTAGTTCTTGATATGGAACCAGAAGACAACACCAGAAATTGGTAAATACCTCAAATAAAAACACTCTACTATCCAAAAATTTACATTTATCTTACAATTACTAGGGCTTCCCTGGTGGCTCAGACAGTTAAGAATCCACCTGCAATGCAGGAGACCCAGGTTCAATCCCTGGGATGGGAAGATCCCCTGGAGAGTGGAACAACTAGTCACTCCAGTATTCTTGCCTGGAGAATTCCATGGACGGAGGAGCCTGGCAAGCTAGAGTCCATGGGGTTGCAAAGAGTCAGACATGACTGAGCGACCAGCACTTTCACTTTCACACTTAATGATTGCTATTTTTATTGTAGAGTGAATGTCTGTCTCACATCTCTCCTGACCTATATTTATGGATTTTTTTAATCACCCCTTTATAGGCAAAAGAGAGAAAAAGAGAGAGAGATTAAAAAAGAGAAGTAAAAGAAATTTCAGTTACTTTAATTAGCACATTTTAAATTTCTAACATTGAAGTATTTTACATTTGTTAGCAATTTTGATTATTTTTATCAATGCTATATCTTTTGTTTATTTCTTATATTGGATTTTTCCTCAAAGATTTTTATGACCATTAACTTTTAAAAATTAAGCACCAACAAAATGAAGATACATTTCCCAATTTATTTGCCTTTTAATTTGATTTCCCTGGAGAAGGAAATGGCAACCCATTCCAGTAGTCTTGCCTGGAGAATCCCATGGACAGAGGAGCCTGGTGGGCTACAGTCCATGGGATCGCAAGAGTTGGACACGGCTGAGCAACTAAACCTAATTTGATTTACCTAGTTGATTTCTAATAGTTTAAAATGTCATATTAGCAAATTGATCAGTTTTCTGTTTTCCATGGCTTTTAAACTTGAAAAGCCCTTCCACATTCCAAGATCCATCAAATATTTACCAACACCTTCTAAAATGTTTATGGTATGATATCTTTATAGCTAAAGTTTAAGTGAAGTTAAAAATCTGAGTACAATTACTCTTTAAGTAAAATATATTTCTAAATTGGAAACTGGTATTTTATTGACTATGTGCTATACACTTACTATACCATGAAAGTTTGCTGATGGATATTATTATTTTCCCTCCAAAGATGATACAGCTCAAGATGAGAAAGGTCAAAGTCAAACTTGCCCATGATAATACAGACAGTGACCAGTGCAACTAGATTTAAACATAGACGGTATTAGCTGTGAGATGTGGCTGGCTCTAAAGACCATGCTATACATTGTGGTATTAGCTTAGTGTCTAAAATGTCAGCTCACAGCTGCTGGTGTTTAAACTTAACTGATTTCTCCAAGTTTCCTTTTCAGTTTCCAAACTCACAATGCCACTCAACATAATTTAAATTAGGGTGAAGGGAAAAATTATGCTACATTTTCTGAAAAAAATGAATGATGTTTTTCTCTTCTTTTAGTCTCACTCCCACTCCAAATTTTATTAATAAAAAACAAAAAAAATAAATATCCTGAATTGTTTTTCTATCTAACTATACCATTACACTAAAGTCTGTACTAGTACCACCCAGAATTTTCTCTGATGATATAAATCTTCTATTTCTTCCCTGCCCAATAAAATACTGTGTCACTGGCCACATATGGCTATTGAACACTTTAAAATGTGGCTAGTGTAACTGATTAACTAAATTTTTAATTTACTTTAATGAACATCAGTTTAAGGAACGACTGGCTACTAAGTGGCCAGTGGCTAGTGTTTAAAGCTCTGTGTTTGAAGAACAGAGCTGATCTTTAAGTCCTTACAATTAAGTACCAAAGGCTTTCAAACCTCAAACTTTAAACCTAGCATATCTTCCCTGATATTAGTCCTTTGTCAGCAAAATAATTGCAATTTGCCATCTGGTTCACTTTACCAGAACAGAATTACTAGTGACATCTACCAGTTAGTGCCTCCTCCTGGGCTATCATTTCTAAAACAGAAAATGTATAGACTTACATAGCACATGCATGATTTATGTTAAAACTGCATGCAGTGGGTCTTGCCAAGTGGGAAGGACTATGGGGTCTGCATCATTGAACCCTAATTTTAACCTATCTGGGTCTTTCACATCTCTATCCAAATCTCCCTGAAATCCTTAATAAAAATGGGAGGTACCACCAGAAGTAATTGAAGGTCTAGAGACTCCGATTTCTCTTTGAATATTCACCAGTCACTTCACACTTTTAGAAAACAAAGGTCATAAAACCCCCAAATAAGAGTGAAAAAAAAAAAACAAAAATAAGAGCCAAGATGAAAACAGAAAAAATACACTTTTCTGAATTGAACTGGTTACCAAAGAGTCCTTTGATTCAAGGTAAATGAGGTCATTTCTGTATCTTGGCAATTGTAAATAATGCTGCTATGCATATTTGGGTGCATGTATTGTATCCATTTAGTGTTTTGGAGGGTTTTTTTTTTTAATATATATACCGAGGAGTGGAATTACTGGGTTATATGGTAGTTCTATTTTTTTAGTTTTTTAAGAAACCTCCATACTGCTTTCCACAGTGGCTGTACCAATTTACCTTTCCATCGACAATATACAAGGGTTCCCTTTTCTTTACATCCTGGCCAACAGTTGCAATTTGTGGTCATTCTGCTGATAGCCATTCTGACAGGTATGAGGTGATAGCTCATTGTGGTTTTGATTTGCATTTCCCCAGTGATTAGTGACATTAAGCATCTTTTCATGCACCTGTTGGCCATCTGCATTTCCTCTTCGAAAAAAATGTCTAGTCAGTTCTTCTGCCCAGTTTTCCCAGCACCAATTATTGACGAGAGACTGGCTTTTCTCCACCATATATTCTTACCTCCTTCATTGTAGATTAATTGACAACAAGTAGATGGGTTTGTTTCTGAACTTTCTGTCCTGTTCCACTGATATGTGTATCTTTTTTGTGTCCATCAATAGATACAAGGATAAGGAAGATGGGATATGTACATACAATGGAATACCACTAAGTCATACAAACCAGAAGATTTTGCCACTTGCAGCAACATGAGTGGACTTGGAGGGCATCATGCTAAGTGAAATGTCAGACAGAGAAAGACAAATACTGTATATTACTTATATGTAGAATCTAAAATATACGATAAACTAGTGAATATAACAAAACAGAAGCAGACAAAGATATACAGAATAAACTAGTAGTTACCTGGGAGGGGGAGGGGCAACACAGGAAAGAAGGAGTTGGAGCCACAAACTACTGGATATAAGATAGGTTTGAGGGTGCATTGTACAACCAGGGGAATACGGTCAATATTTTGTAATAACTCTAAATGGAACATACCTTTAAAAACTATATAAAAAATATAAAGCAAAAAATTTGATATAGCAATTAAAAAATAACCCACTCCAGTATTCTTTCCTGGAGAACCCCATGGACAGAGGAGCCTGATGGGCTATAGCCCACAGGGTCACAGAGTCAGACATGACTGAAGCAACTGAACACACACACAAAAATAAACACACACACACACATTTAGGCTGAAAAACAGTAGATGAGGTCCCTCCTTGCAATCCATCCCACCTTTCCCTCCAAGGTTGGCCTGCCAGAAACTTGCTCTTTCATTGCAAATGGCCAGCCAACCATTTCCATCCTACTGCTGCCCCAGAGCCTTTAAGGTTCGCCTCTGGTCTCTAAAGGTAGGAAGCATTTCTGTCTGGTTCCCAGAGAATCCATCTTTGACTTCGAACTGTGGTGCCCTGTTCTGACAAGGCCCTACTTCACTCCTTTTCCAAAGTTTTTCACTGTTTGTGGACTCTAAAATTCTCCCCACGTTTCTACTCCATCAGTCTTTACACTGGATGGTTTACCCATAGCATCTTTGGAAACCAGTTGTGAAAAATGTAGTCTACTATTCTCAAGGCAGGAATGAAGTAGATGCTGAACAAATGTTTCGTGAATGACTCATAACCCGGGAACATTTAACTTGCTGAATGAACAGTTAAGCCCCTCCCAGCCAGGGAATTGATGTCACCATCACCCACTTCAGGGCAGTGTCACAACTACTAAAATACCTTAAATATCTGTGACAGGAATAAGATTTTTGAGGCATTAAGTCAATATCTTTTTTGTTTCTGGTGATTTTTTTTCCCTAGTTGTTCTGGAAGTTACTACTCATTTTGGACCCTGGACCAGAACTTGATGAGAACAAGAGCTATCACTGTACTTTGTTTAAAAATGAGGTCTTAAAATATTATAGTTAGACAAAAGTCTAAAAACAAACACTCCAGTTTTGCAAAAGCTCAGTCTTGCTGAGAGAAAAAGAAGAGGTTAAAAAGGAAATACATGTGTGGTCTGATGAGCTGGATGTCAGAGGACTGGTTCTGGGGAAGAAGGGAGAGATAAGCAGTTCTTAGCCCAAGAAGGGATTAGTTGCTAAGCCCCCATGGCAGCCTTCCTGTGCTGTGAAAGGAGCTAAATGAGAGATAAGGGAGAAGGGCCAGGGCTAGACCTGGGCCCAGGAATAATCAGACAGGCTTTGGGGGAAATGTGTGAACACAGTGTGAATGGGGGAAATAGTCAGCCACTCATGGATTTCCAGCAATCCTGCCCCAGGGGAATGGACCTGGGGCCACTTCAGGCCCCATGGGTCTCACACGCTGCAGTGTGGTACTAGGATGGTAAAGAGAGAATGGGACTAGGGAGAAGGCAGGATATAGGTGCCAAGGGAACCATCGGACTGGATGTGGCTTGGAGACAGAGTAGAGAAGCCACAGACCCATGGAGACTACGTGAATGGACCACTGGACATATGCAAGGGACACCAGCACATTATCTGAGGTGCATGGGGTTAATCATACCTCAGTGAACAGCAGACCCTGGGGGGAGTTGGCTCCTATGCAGAAGTCTGGGGGTGTAGAGGGCAACCTAGGGACCAGAGGTTCTCCTCCCTTTACCTGGCACATAGTCCTCTAGTCTAGAACAAGAAAAGAGAAGGAGATTCTTGAGACAGGAGAAACTGTCCTGTAAGAAGGTTTGAAATTTGAGTGGACTCAATTTTACCCCAAAGAACTTTTTAACCTGGAAAGAATGAAAATTCTCATCACTGCAAACAGGGGCTCCAAGTAAGATGAGCTCAGTGAAGGGGGAAAAAAATAAGATGCATTGCTTCATTTTTTTTAATGTATTCTGACTCATGGCATGTGAATTTTTATCCCACTGCAAATACATCACTATTTTTCTATCAAGGTTAAAAGGAAAAAGTGCTTCCTTCTCCCCATATTATAAGCAATGATTACTGGATTGCATCTTAAATCTAGAAAACTCACTCATTCAATGCACACTGGGTTCTTACTATGTATCATGCAATGTGAAAGCTCTGTGCATCCAAATTTAAAATATAATGTTCATTTGGGACATTGTCAACAAAATATCTTCACTGCCAGAGAAAATAGAAAAATCCTTAGAAAGATGACACCTGTATTAATAATATATATTGTGCTTTATAATAGTAAAGAACAAAGGTCTTCACCTTGCTTCTAACAAAACCCCAAGCCAAGCTTATGCATGTACTCACTGGTCAGCAACCAGTGAGTTATTTCTTTTTTCTTGTCTGACTGCTGTGGCTAGGACTTAAAATATTATGTTGAATAGAAGTAGTGACAGTAGATATCCTTGTCTTATTACAGATGAATGGATGTCTAAGTCACTACTTTAGTCCTTAAAATTAAGTAGTATGTCTACATGTAAAATTATTCCTAAAGTCATAATACACCACTATTAACAACTTAAGTTTATTATGTGGGTTACAGTGAATCACACTACTTCACTTAATGTGGATGGCAGACAGGACATTTATTACATCCATTCTACAGATGAAGAAATGAGCTTCACTGTCCCACCATCTTTCTGAACCAGGTCTAACTCATATCTTCAGGTTTTCATACCTATACCACTCTTCATTGGCTATTACCATTCCTGGGATAACAGATTTAATCTTTGCCCCTTATGTAAAACGGATTCTGTCTACTTTAAAGTGGAGTATAGTTCCAGATCCCTTTGTACAAATTCTCCCCTGATCAACAGCCTTGTCCACACTGATTGCACCTTCCTCTCAATGCTCTCAGCATGTCTGTTCTCTTGACATAGCTATTTGATAATCTATCATACTCTTCCCTGAAAGAGCTCTTTTTCTGGTACTCACCATTCAGTGTTTACAGCTTGTTGCCCTAACTAGACACAGCTCCTCAAAGATCTTTTTCTATCCAGCCCCCTCATACTCCTTTACAGAGTAGTTGGCATACCACAAGACCACATATATTTCCAGATCCTCTGAGTGGCTGAAAGAATTCTCTTCCTCTCCTTTGAAAGGAAAAGGGCCCCTGAAGATCCCTGAACCCCGGGATAAGAGAAGAACTCTAAAAAGCAGGCAAGCGCAGTGAGAGGGAAGATGTCTTGCTGCAGTTTTTCTTATGACTATCCCTGTTGAGACCCCAGCAATCAAATGTCATTTAGTCCAGTCCAGTGAACATTGGATGATTTCATCCTTCTGACAAGAGTGTTGTTCTGTATTTAATGGTTAAAATATACACGCATGGGTTGCAAATATTATAGTAATGTCTTTATATTAAATCAATGCATTCTCAGACTATTCCTACGTCTTACACAAAACGATCAAATGTAATTGGGCTTTCTGACTTTGTGACACAGCCCATCAGCTCCAAAGTGCCTTCTTTATTTCCTTTTCTTAAAAAGTACATTCAATCTACTCTGGACTTTCCCGTCTGTCAGAGTAGCTTGAGGTGACTTCCTGCCAAGTCAGCTGACCGTGAGTCACGTCACTGCTGCACATTAGCGAGGCTGCTTCTGCATCTTCAGCAACTAGGATGGACATGAGCTATCAGACATTCCCCCTTCCAGGGGGACTGCTTTTTTTTTTCCTGTTCATTTGAACCTCATGGCTATAAGGGTTGCCCTCCCACTCCTGGCTTTGTGATGATGCTTCAAAAGAAAAGGAAAACCAGTTTCCTCCTTTCCAGAAGGAAAGTACATTAAAAAAAAAAAATCCATCTCCGTAGTGCATGAATCATTTATCTGGGCAACCCCTTTCTCGGAGGGGGTCCTTTCTTTGAGCCACACTCCGGGGATGTCTTCAATGAGGCAAATGCTAATGACTGAAGTTCTAGTTCTGGGACTTAGCTTAATGCAAGTAGAGTTTAAAAAGAAATTTCAAAATCACAGGAAGGAAGCTATAAGGGTAGATAGGGTAGATGTGAAATACAAAGAAGACAATTTCCTGGATTGGGGAAGCTCTTGGAGCAAAATTAAGATTAAGTAACTTTTAGGAAGTTGGAGGAGTTTAGAGACTGCTTTTGCCTTCTACAAATATCTTGCATACTATTTAGCTACTTGAGAATTTAAAGTCTTCTTTCAAAGAGAATAAGGGAGCTGTGACACTAACCTATCCCATCTGATGCATTTGAAAAAAAGCCAACAAAACATTATCGTGATGCGCTTAGCAGATGTAGATGAATTTTAAAATGTCCCCCCACCCCCTCCAATTAGGATAGTGACATAACAATCCAGTTACACTGTCATCACGTTTGATTTATCCAGAGATATGGCTTGTTAGCAATGTCAGGATATTGCTTTGGATTTCTGTTTGTTTGATTTTGTTTTTTCCCCCTTTCCAGGGGTTGCTGGCACAAAAATGATTTGGAGGAGAAAAAAGCAGGTAAATTAGAGGTGGGAATAGAAGAGTGAACTTATGCTCTCTTTTATGATCCTAGCAAAAGGTGTACTTGTAGATGGGTGGGAAGGAATTGGTCAGCCAAAATCCTCTTGAATTTTAAAGTAGGGGAGATCACTGACCCTGACGTAGTAAAGCTGAGAAAATGTCTATACACTTCTCACAGTAAAATACTCTATCAGCATTCTGCTTGTTTCAGTATCACTAATGATTAAATTACCTGTAACCATTTTAACCAAAGCACCACCAGCTCAACTATTGATATATGTGTAATAGGAACAGATTGCAAGCTCCCATTGTGGGTTTTTTCTATGTCATCTCAATTTGAAACTTTCTTGTCCATTTACTGGACCATACATCTGATTATATAACCTGATACTGATTTTAGAGAAAAAAAAAGTGTCAGTTTTGCTTTTTTTTTTAATCAAGGAAAATCAGGCTAATGTCCATCAAAGAAATAGGTGATGATTAATGGAAATTGGCTATTAATCATGGTTTAATTAATTAATTATGGTTTTAAAAAGATAGAAGTTTATGGTCTTCATATAAAAGTCCGAAGGTAGAAACCTAGATCGGCAATGGCAACTTTGATCCCCAAATATGTCAGGGGCCCAGGTTCCTCCCATCTTTTTCTTCTGTTCGTCCAAAACTGTGGCCCCAAAGTTCTGGTCCAAGACATATATTAGTAGCAAGGGAGGGGAATGAAGACTAAGGGGCTTGGATGCCTATGACATTGGTCTGTAAGGAAGGTTCCCCGAAGCTACCACCCACATGGCACTTCCCCTTGTTTCCCGTTAGTCAGAAGTTCATCACTTGGATACACCTAGCTACAAGGGAGTCTAAGAAATGCAGATTTTTTTTCTGAATAGCCATGGACCCAGCCAAAAGCCCAGCACTGATGAAAGCTATTTACTGGAAGTAATTTAATGTCTCAGCCACAGAACAAAAGGGCATGATATATCATGTAGACAGGTTCTACACACTTCTACATAATATGCTAGTAAAGTCATCAGCCTTGCTATGAAAGTTTGAAGACAGAAGTAATAATTCACACTCAATACAATAACCTATGGATCATTTGAGAGTTGTAGATAAGACATAGCTATCTATTAGTTCTATAACATCATAGGTATATATAACTGCTTCTTTAGCCCAACCTTTTCTGGACTGATAATACTATAGATTCATGTTGGTGGGATAAATGTAGCCATTAGCATCTTAGATCAGTGCCTTTAAACATAAAAAGAAAAGTATATAGGTAGATCAGGGTTATATCTTTAGAGCATTCATTGAAGTTAATTCATAGCATCCTGTTTTGGAGAAATTTTTATCAATGCTTTCATGTATACTTATATATCATGCTTAAATAAAACATTTCAGTTATCTGTATTCCTTCCCGTAAGATCTAGTGATGTATGGGTACTTCTCAAACACCCATTTCATCTAAGTTAAGAAATTTCAGTAATACAGATTTGGGATTCAGTACTAATGGAGTAAATTGGAAAGTTCAAAATTTTATTAAGGAGTGTTGTGTTAGTCACTCCCACCACTTTCCTCTGTCCATGGGATTCTTCAGGCATGAATACTGGAGTGGGTAGCCATTCCTTTCTCCAGGAGATCTTCCTGACCCAGGGACAGAACCTGGGTCTCCTACTTTGCAGGCAGATTCTTTACAATCTGAGAAGCTTTACCAATTATTTAGAGTAATTTACTCTAAGATTATCCCTGGCTCTCTTATAGAAATACCCTAAAACCTCTGGAATTTAGACATCTTAGCTATCTTTGAATGGCACATGGAAACCTGGTGATCATGCTCTAGGGCTGAACCTGTCATTCCTAAAAAGGAAAGGAATAACTAAACTTAAAGTGGAATCTTAAGGAAATAGTTTCCGATTCTTTCCATTAAAATGAAACTACCTTTTCAAGACAACATTTCTGCAGAAAATTTTTACAGGTCCTTAAACATGACTAACAGAGAAGGCAATGGCACCCCACTCCAGTACTCTTGCCTGGAAAATCCCATGGACGGAGGAGCCTGGTAAACTCCCAAACCAGGGAAAAGCTAAAATTCTGTCCTGACTCAAAGGCAGAATTCCACTACGTGAGTCACCTACAGAGCCCTGAATTTTGCTGAAAGGAGCTCCAGCCAAGGACTGGGCAGGTTGGGCCATGTTCTTTTATGAAATCAGTTGATGACACAGTCACAAGGACTACAGCTCAAAGGTTACGGGTTGGGTTGATGCCAACCCTGGTAAGATGTCCTCCATGCGGTACAGGGAACTGTAATCTCTCTAGATATCAAGACACTCCTTTAGTTCAAACATCTATGTCGTCTGCTCATGGTAAAAGCACCACTTTCAGCTCTAGCCTTTTGTGATAGCTAAGAGTGTGTAGTCTACTTTGGCTCAGTTCTGTCCTTTCGTGGTATTTATGGAAAACCCAAGTTCATATTCGGCTGCATTTGTTCATTTTTTTTTAAATCCTATTTCTCTCTCTGGCTTGCTTCTAAATTAAGAATCATTCTTAAAACCACAGCATGAAAGTCAGCCTAAAGTATCCATCATCTAGAGGAGCCTGAGAATCTTAGACTCAAACCATGTTAGAGCTATAAAGGCATTTAAAGATCACCTCATTCAAACTCAGTTCAAAGGAGTTAGCATGCCCAGTTCAGTGCTCATAAGAAAAAATGCAATGAGACCTGGACCTCAGAAATTTTCAATGCAACTTTGACCCAGTAATTACATAATCTAGGGATCAAGTCTTCAGATACTCTGAGAAACATAAGAGACGTTCATATACAAGCACACTCCTCCAATTAATAAGGCAGCATATCAATAAAAAGATGATCTTATAAAGTGATGGGGTACGTGTAAGTGAAGGAAACTCAGAAAGAGAATGCCCAGGAGCCTATTTCACAGTGGAATAGGATTGGTTGACTAATAGGAGAGGAGGAGGGCCATTCACATTTAATTTTATATACTCTTATCAATATATTTTTTCAATGAAACTGGTTAGGGGTAAAAAGAACACAAGTGTGATTCCCCGACTCTCATGACCATCCTCTCATTGAAAGCATCAGTGTTAACATTTTCCCACCTTAATAAATATGTTTACCAGTTTGCCTCTTTCCCAATATTCAGATAATATAAGCATATTCAACATTCTTTCCTGTTAGCTAATGCTAGAAATGTGAATTTTTAAGAAAGATTCAGTCTAATAGAAAATAATCTGTTTTCCCCACCAACATTCCCTGCAGCCTGTGGAGGTCATGTGGATGACGACATGGGAGTTGATAAAACTGGGCTCTTTCTTCTCTTATTGTAATACTCTGTCAATGAACTAGTTATGAACCTTTGCTTGAGAGTCTTTTGTTGAACCCTGCACATAGAGATGAGTTCTGGCCATGGTAATATGCATATTGTAATTCAACTTTCCTCCGGGCTTACCCAACTGCACAGATAACAAGAACAACCCCGATTCAAGTTTCCCTGGTTCTTTCCATAGCCTGGGGTCATGGGACCTTTAACTCCATGAAAGGTAACTTTCAAATATTTCTGACGGTTCCTAGAAGGTGTCTTCCATGCGCTGCTGAGTAAGATCCCTCCACCAAACTAGTCTAAAGCTCTCCTGGCCATGTGATGACAATCACTGTCCCCTGCTTGGCACTTCCATCGACTTTGGCAGCCAAAGCCCTGGAAATCAGAGGTGTTCAAGTTGCTTGGCATTTTCTTTTAGGTAGGAGGTGTGCTTCCTCCTTCCCACCCCCACTCCTGCCCAATCCCAGTGATGGTACCCAGCAGTACAGCTTCTGCTCCAGTATGTTATAGAATTATTAGTGATTCAGAATTTCACTTTCTCTTTGTAGTTCCCCTCCCTTTCAAAGGACTCAGGCTTTCATTCTTAAATGTGTATTGCCGGCCTGCTCTGTGCAGACTTGTATAATATGTACAATGACACATATTGCTGAGGACACTGCGAGCATGGACTTTTCAGTCACTTCATGGAGAAAGACAATGAACAAGGAAATAAAAGCAAATAAATATATAATTGCAAATGGAGACAGGTGCAGTGAAGGAAACAGAGAAATAAGGAAGCAATTTCTTTAGGTAGGATGGTCAGAAAAGACCTCCAAAGTAGTGCATACATCCTCAGTTACATCTGACTCTTTGCCACCCCATAGACTATGGCCCACCAAGCTCCTCTGTCCATTGTATTTCCCAGGCAAGAATACTGGAGTGGGTTACCATGCCCTCCTGCAGTGGATCTTCCCAACCCAGGGATCAGTTGAACCTGAGTCTCCTGTGTCTCCTGCACTGCAGGTGGATTCTGTACCTACCTACTATTCTTTACCTCCCCAGAGCCATCTGGGAAGCACTCTGAAGAAGTGATAGTGTACATAACAACTGAGACATTGAAATGCCTAATTTGGGCAAAAGGAGGAAAGGAGATGGGGGAGAGAAGAGAAATAGGAAATAGAAAGCAGAGGAAGGGCTAACATTTTTTAATTATTGGGAAGCAAGAACATTCTAAGAAGTTTACATATGTTATTTCCTTTAATCCTAACACAATCCTATGAAGCAGAATGACTGTTAGCCCCACATCACAGATGAGGCAAATGAAGTATGAAAAGGGTAAGTAAGCAGAAAGGCAGAACTTGACCCCAGGCAGCCCAAGACCCTAACGGAAGAAAGACTTTGGGATATTTCAATAACTTACAGGCCAGTGTGGCTAAAGCAGAAGGCAACAAGGGGAAAGCAGCACATAATGGAGATGGCAAGGCAGGCAGGACTAGACCATGTATGGTACATGTTCTTATTTCATTCCGTGAGCCTTTCATGGTTGGCAATACTCCAAAGGAACAGTACTGTGCTGAGGAACCAGCTGTGGGCGTGAAAACTACTTATATTCTTTTTGTATGCAAAGGTATTAGGAAATGAGTGCGCTTCCCTTCTGTTGTGCCTAAGACAGGACACTTAAGATCCTGGAGAATGAATTACACTTTCTGGCACATATGTTGACTTGATATTTAACTTCGAAAATTGCAGTGTCTCCCAGCACTTACCTGCAGCTACTCATTCTCTGTGTTACAGAATTATGGGGGGCCAAATTAAGAGCATTCTACTTAGGGCTGAATCCTGAGTTAATAAACATAAAGATGAGGAAGAGCAAGAAGAGGAGCCAGTTGTCAGAGTGAGCTGACCCTCTGCAGGCAACCAGGAGTTCTGCCGCGATGTGATCAGCTCTGAATAACAGAGCTTGTCCACGGCCACAGGTTACCCCCTGGATCTTCTCTTTACACTACCTTACTTGGGCAATAAGCCCTGGAGATGAAGATGTACTAGTGGACCCAGTACAGGAGTGAAGTGACCTCTTTTCAAACTCCAGTGAGTTATATCAATGGGAAGAAAGAAAAAATTGCCATCTTTCCATCCATAAGATCAGCTTTTTTTTTTCTTGCTCTTCTAAATCCTTTTAGAGAATTCTTCCACCTCACAGGAAAACCCAAATTTGCCCCCCCTCCCCAAATGAGAAGATGAATTCAATTTAATCACATGAGCTTGAGCCTAACCTCAGCTCTAGTCACATAAATTAGGAAGATCAGACAGGGGATTTCCCAAATTCTGTTTGCTTGCAGTGATAAACCCTTATTGGTTAGAGTGTTCTTCCTTCTTGTTGAATAGTGTAACCATTCATCCACCATGCCCACCTCTCCAGCAGGCCCTCAGTTTCTGTTTGGGGATCCATGTGATTCCTGAAAGACTGATTCCATCTTGGTGGGAAGGAGGGAATATGTGGCCTGAGCTAAGCCATCAGCACATCTATCCCTCATCACCATGACTGTGACTGAGCCAGTTCATTCAGAGGACCCCTTAGGACTTTTGCTGGAGTTGCAAGATGAAGCTTCCCCATCCCTCCTGCTGTATTTGAACTAGAAGCCCTGGAGTTAGAGCCACCAGGGGCCCACAAGAGGAGCCTGACTTAGGATAGCATAGCCTCTAAGTAAAACAAAATTGATAGAGAAAAGAGGGAAGATCTGGGTCCTGGATGACATCAATGAGATGAAGAACCCCACTCTACCAGAAACCTGGACTTTTCAGCGACAGTTCAGTTCAGTTCAGTTCAGTCGCTCAGTCATGTCCAACTCTTTGTGACCCCATGAATCGCAGCACGCCAGGCCTCCCTGTCCATCACCAACTCCCGGAGTTCACTCAGACTCACGTCCATCAAGTCAGTGATGCCATCCAGCCATCTCATCCTCTGTCATCCCCTTCTCCTCCTGCCCGCAATCTCTCCCAGCATCAGAGTCTTTTCCAATGAGTCAACTCTTCACATGAGGTGGCCAAAGTATTGGAGTTTCAGCTTTAGCATCATTCCTTCCAAAGAAATCCCAGGGTTGATCTCCTTCAGAATGGACTGGTTGGATCTCCTTGCAGTCCAAGGGACTCTCAAGAGTCTTCTTCAACACCACACTTCAAAAGCATTAATTCTTCGGCGCTCAGCTTTCTTCACAGTCCAACTCTCACATCCGTACAGGACCACAGGAAAAACCATAGCCTTAACTAGATGGATCTTAGTCAGCAAAGTAATGTCTCTGCTTTTGAATATGCTATCTAGGTTGGTCATAACTTTTCTTCCAAGGAGTAAGCATCTTTTAATTTCATGGCTGCAGTCACCACCTGCAGTGATTTTGGAGCCCCCAAAAATAAAGTCTGACACTGTTTCCGCTGTTTCCCCATCTATTTCCCATGAAGTGATGGGACAAGATTCCACGAACTTAGTTTTCTGAATGTTGAGCTTTAAGCCAACTTTTTCACTCTCCACTTTCACTTTCATCAAGAGGCTTTTTAGTTCCTCTTCACTTTGTGCCATAAGGGTGGTGTCATCTGCATATCTGAGGTTATTGATATTTCTCCCAGCAATCTTGATTCCAGCTTGTGCTTCTTCCAGCCCAGTGTTTCTCATGATGTACTCTGCATATAAGTTAAATAAGCAGGGTGACAATATACAGCCTTGATGTACTGTTGATTAAATTGAGTTCAACAAAAATTCACTGAGTGACAACTTACATGCCAGATATGGTATCAAACACTTAGAATACATGAAATAGACAAGAATCACCATCCTTATTCAGGAGACAATAGACAATAAACATAAGTAAACTGGTAGTGTGTTAGAGGGTGAAAGACACTGTGGGAAAAGGAAAAGAAGAGCAAGGTAAGGGGATAGAGGGAGACAGGGTCTCTGTGGTTTAAACTGGAATGAGGTGTGTCTCTTTGTTACTTGCTATCTATTTATTGCTTGCAAATGAACACCTTCTGCATGCATGGTCAGTTCTTCAGTCGTATCAAACTCTGCTACCTCATGGACTGTAGCCCACAGCTACTCTGTCCATGGGATTCTCCAGGCAAGAATAGTGGAGTGGGTTGCCATTTCCTTCTTCAGGGTATCTTTCCAACCCAGGGATGGAACCCGAGTCTCCTGCATTGGCAAATGCAGCTGCCTGGGAAGCCCCAAATAAACACCTTGCTGTGCTGTGCTTAGTAGCTCAGTTGTGTCCAATTCTTTGCAACCCCGTGGACTGTAGCCTGCCAGGTTCCTCTGTCTATGAGAATTCTCCTGGCAAGAATACTGGAGTGGATTGCCATGCCCTCCTCCAGGGCATCTTCCCTACCCAGGGATTGAACCCAGGTCTCTCACACTGCAGGTGGATTCTTTACCATCTGAGCCACCAGGGAAGCCCAGATAAACACCTTAGGACAAATACTTGAAATACCCTCATGCCCACCCAAGCAAATACGGAGATGCAGAAATTATAACAAACACCCCAAAGAAATAAAAGGAAGGTTAATTATATTTGTCTAAGCATCGGGAGGGGGAAAAGGTATCTGAATTCAGGATAAAGATTGAACTAGTTCATTTCAAAACACAGATCCACATTTGGGGGCAGGATGTGGGGAAACCCTTGAAACGCTTCCATTTCAAACCTGTAGCACTTTGATACAAATGACAACGGTTTCCTAAAGCAGCAAGATACTTGTACTCCCACTGTTTCTGCTTCTTGACATACAAAAATGGTCACTTGTCTCTGTTTCCAATTTTGATTGATGGAAAACCCAGCAAATGAATGTCAACAGTGCTTCATAACTTAAGATGTTAGATTCTGTGATTCATTTTCCCAGGGACCAACTTGTAAGAACTATGATAAAGCCAAACTTTATCACAGAACTAAGCTGAAAGCTAAGAAGCAAGAAAGCAAAGAAGAAAGAATGAATGAGAAAGAGAGCAAATTACCTTAATAAAGAGATGTCTGCTCCCACCCACCTTTCTGAGTACGTGGCTAGTGGCTTCCTGTAAAGGAAACTTTTTGTCGACTCTTGTCTTCATTAGTTAAGACTGGCATTCCCCCCTTGTACTATTGTGCAGTGTTGTGTGAAAGAAGAAACTATCACCATAGAGACTCTGGTCACTTGAACGCTAGTCAGGGTGGCAGATACTCTGTCTTTGACCACAGCACTTGCTTTTCAGTGGGTATCTGTTTGCAGGCTGCATGTTTTTAGATCCTATGCCAGACAAACTAAAGTTATGCTCTGGTAATGCCAAAAGACATTTATAAATATTACTAAATTGGTACAGTGGGTTTTCATGCAAATGCATTGTGCCCTTACCAGTTTCATATCTTAGGCACCTGCTTTCTCTAGATGCCTCAGAGTTTAGCCTCAGTGAAGCTAAACTGTGGAACCCAGTAGGCAGAGCCAGGGAGAAGGGATGGGGTAGGGAGAGAAACACAGATGGTTTCCTCCTCATCAAAGTCTCTCCCTAAAACCTAAATGACAAAAAAGCACATGACCACTTCAGGAATACACACTGACACTAGAATAATATTGTTTCTATGTTTGTAAAAAGAGGCATCTTCAATCATTGGGAAAGGAAAGATTATTCAATAGATCATGTTGAGACATTGGTCAGTCTTTTGGCAAAAGAAGATCCTCCCAACCTACCATTAAATTCCCAGTGGCTTCCAGAAAATTGCAGAGGAAGGTAAACTGCCAAACTCATTCTATGAGACCACCATCACCCTAATGCCAAAACCAGACAAAGATGCCACAAAAAAAGAAAACTACAGGCTAATATCACTAATGAACATATATGTAAAAATCCTCAACAAAATTCTAGCAAACAGAATCCAACAACATATTAAAAAGATCACACATCATGCCCAAGTAGGGTTTATCCCAGGGAGGCAAGAATTCTTCAGTATTTCCAAGTCAATCAATGTGATACACCACATTAACAAATTGAAAGATAAAAACCATATGATTATCTCATAGATGCAGAGAAAGCCTTTGACAAAATTCAGTGTCTATTTATGATTAAAAAAAAAAAAAACCCTCCAGAAAGCAGGCATAGAAGGAACATACCTCAACATAATAAAAGTCATATATGATAAACCCACAGCAAACATCCTCAATGGAGAAAAATTGAAAGCATTCCCCATAAAGTCAGGAATAAGACAAATGTGCCCACTCTCACCACTATTATTCAACATGGTTTTAGAAGTTTTAGCCACAGAAATCAGGGAAGAAAAAGAAATAAAAGGAATCCAGATTGGAAAAGAAGAAGTAAAACTCTCACTGTTTGCAGATGACATGATCCTCTATGTAGAAAACCCTAAAGATACCACCATAAAATTACTAGAGCTAATAAATGAATATAGTAAAGTTGCAGGATATAAAATTAACACACAGAAATCCCTTGCATTCCTAACAAAGAGAAAATAGAAAGAGAAATTAAGGAAACGATTCCATTCACCATTGTGATGAAAAAAATAAATTACTTAGGAATAAATCGACCTAAAGAAACAAAAACCTATATATAGAAAACTATAAAACACTGATGAAAGAAATCAAAGATGACTCAAATAGATGGAGAAATATACCATGTTCGTTGATCAGAAGAATTAATATAATGAAAATGAGTATACCACCCAAAGCAATCTATAGATTCAATGCAATTCCTATCAAGCTACCAATGGTATTTTTCACAGAAATGAAACAAATAATTTCACAATTTTTATGGAAATACAAAAAACCTTGAAGATCCAAAGCAATCTTGAGAAGGAAGAATGGAACTGGAGGAATCAACCTGCCTGACTTCAGACTATACTACAAAGCTACAGTCATCAGGACAGTATGGTACTGGCACAAAGACAGAAATATAGATCAATGGAACAAAATAGAAAGCCCAGAGATAAATCCACATACCTATGGACACCTTATCTTTGACAAAGGAGGCCAGAATATACAATGGAGGAAAGACAATCTCTTTAATAAGTGGTGCTGGGAAAACTGGTCAACCACCTGTAAAAGAATGAAACTAGAACACTTTCTAACACCATACACGAAAATAAACTCAAAATGGTTCAAAGATCTAAATGCAAGACCAGAAACTATAAAACTCCTAGAGAAAAACACAGACAAAGTACTCTCTGACATAAATCATAGCAGGATCCTCTATGACCCATCACACAGAGTGATGGAAATAAAAGCAAAAACAAACAAATGGGACCTAATTAAACTTAAAAGCTTTTGCACAATGAAGGAAACTATAAGCAAGGTGAAAAGACAGACTTCAGAATGGGAGAAAATAATAGCAAATGAAGCAACTGACAAAGAATTAATCTCAAAAATATACAAGCAATTCCTTCAGCTCAATTCCAGAAAAATAAATGACCCAATCAAAAAATGGGCCAAATAACTAAACAGACATTTCTCCAAAGAAGACATACAGATGGCTAGTGAAGTCACTCAGTTATGTCCGACTCTTTGTGACCCCATGGACAGTAGCCAACCAGGCTCCTCCATCCATGGGATTTTCCAGGCAAGAATACTGGAGTGGGTTGCCATTTCCTTCTCCAGGGGATCTTCCCAACCCAGGGATCGAACCCAGGTCTCCTGCATTGTAGGCAGACTCTTTACAGTCTGAGCCACCAGGGAAGATGGCTAATAAACACATGAAAAGATGTTCAACGTCACTCATTATCAGAGAAATGCAAATCAAAATCACAATGAGGTACCATCTCACACTGATCAGAATGGCTGCTATCCAAAAGTCTACAAACAATAAACGCTAGAGAGGGGGTGGAGAAAGGGGAACCTTCTTACACTGTTGGTAGGAATGCAAATTAGTACAGCCTCCATGGAGAACAGTGTGGAGATTCCTTTAAAAAAAATGGAAATAGGACTGCCTTATGACCCAGCAATCCCACTGCTGGGCATACACACTGAGGAAACCAGAACTGAAAGAGACTCGTGTACCTCAATGTTCATCACAGCACTGTTTACAATAGTTAGGACATACATGTCCATCAGCAGACGAGTGGTTTAGAAAACTGTGGTACATATACACAATGGAATATTACTCAGCTATTAAAAAGAATTCTTTTGAATCAGTTCTAATGAGGTGGATGAAACTGGAGCCTATTATACAGAGTGAAGTAAGATCAGAAAGAAAAACACCAATACAGTATATTAATGCATATATATGGAATTTAGAAAGATGGTAACAATAACCCTGTATGCGAGACAGCAAAAGAGACACAGATATAAAGAACAGTCTTTTGGACTCTGTGGGAGAAGGAGAGGGTGGGATGACTTGAGAGAATAGCACTGAAACATGTATATTACCATATGTGAAATAGATCACCAGTCCAAGTTCAATGCATGAAACAGGGCATGCAAAGCCAGTGCACTGGGACAACCCTGAGGGATGGGATGGGGAGGGAGATACAGGGGAGGGAGATTCAGGATGGGCGACACATGTATACCCACGGCTGATTCATGTCAATGTATGGCAAAAAAAATACTACAATATTGTAAATTAATTAATTAAAGTTAATTAATTAATTTAAAAAATTCCCAGTGGCTGACACCCCAGGACACATGCACATAAGTGTGTGCACACACACATACACACACACACACACACACACACACAGGCAAAGAAATCTAGCTGTATATATGCCAGAAAAAAAAAATAGCTGAATATTTGATCACTGGTGGTGAAAGGATTGTAGGAGTCATGCACGAAATCTCAAGGAAAATGAGGACAGACCCGATCATATGAAAATATTAAACTTAAGAATGTATGATTTAAAAAAAAGAAAGAGGAAAATGCAAGCATCTAAGCAGAGAGGAAATTCTTCAGTGAATATCATAATAATCTGACAACTTTAAAACATGGTGTATAAAAAATGATTGTAAAAACATGAAAGTTCTAGAATAAAAATGGGCAAAAGACACCAAACAATTCACAATAGAGCAATACAAGTGAGTTTTAAAATAGATGAAAAAAAACGTCCATCTCAAGATTTAAGGCAAAATTGAAACAGCTGAGGGGAAACTTTCTTAATACCAAGTTAGCAAAAAAAAATCATTTCTAATAGTTCTGATAAGAGTACAGTGAAACAGGAAATTTCATTCACTACTAGTAGGAATGTACAACTTTCTGGAAAACAATCTGTGTTTTCTCAAGAGGGCTCAAAAATGTTTATATCCTTTGACCTAGTAATCCTACTTCCAAGAATTTATCATCAGAAAGCAATTTTTAAATTCCAAGATAAAATTCCAAATAATCACTGCTTGTGAAAACCAGAAGCAACCAAAAATACCCACTATTCATTTCAAGGGACTTCCCAGGTGGCACAATGGGAAAGAATCCACCTGCAAATGTAGGAGCTGCAAGAGATATGGGTTTGATCCCTGGGTTGGGAAGATCCCCTGGAGAAGGAAATGAGCTAGAACAGAATCCAAACACAAAATAGACATGGCCCTCATCCTTGCAGAATCTGGGTGGAGATAAGTAGTTAACCGAGTAGTTACGACATTTGCTACAAGACCTCAGAGGAGAGGGAACCTAACCAGAGGAAGTGACATTTAATCTAAAATGAGAAAAATGTGTGAAGTTAACCAGAAGATGGGGATGATAGAGGGAAGAACATTTCAGCAAAAGAAAACAGCATATGCATGACCTAGAGGAAAAATCGGCTAGAGAGTCTGGAAGTTTAGTAGAACTGGAGCAGTGGGGCAGGAGCCAAAAGGTAGCAGGCTGCAAATCAGGTTAAAAAGTTTAGATTTTATCCTTAAAGCAATGGTTTGAAAATTATGTCATATTTATTACATAAACACTGAAGTTATTAGGAGAATAGTTTCCATATTGTTTATCATCTGCTGTTTGTTGCTTTTTGTTGCTTAGTCACTAAGTTGTGTCCAATTCTCTGCAACTGCAGCCCTCCAGGTTCCTCTGTCCATGGGATTCTCCAGGCAAGAATACTGGAGTGGGTTGTCTTACCCTCCTCCAGGGGATCTTCCTGACCCAGGGATGTAACCCAGCTCTCTTATGTCTCTTGTATTGGCAGGTGAGTTCTTTACCACTAGCACCACCTGGGAGGTCCAGTGAAGCCCTGAAGAGACTCAAAAGAATACCAAGGGTAATTTTACTCTCTTCACCTTCTCAAGCACATGGAAGTCTGCAGATCCAGGCTTTGCTCATCTTCCCCTCCTTGAGCAACTCTCACCCTTCCCTTCCAACTCAACTTAGAGAGTCTTTGTGTTTCTAAGTGACAATAAAGAGAACCAAGACTCTATTGGCAGAATTGGACCTAATAGGAAACAAACTAGAATTACTTTCCTGGGGAAGGAAGAGATAGATGTGAGGGAGTGGGTTCCATCAAGAAGAGATCTTTCCAGATTGAGAGAATGGCTGTGGTGGTGATAAGGGGAGCTAAGTGCTCAATATTAGGTACCAGGTCTTGAATTCCTTAGTAAAGATGTGAAAATCTACCCAGTAGGAGGACATTCCATGTGTATCACTAGGGCATGCAAGGAGCATGGGCACAACTGTCAAGGGGGACTGAAAACCGGAAGCCCACATCCCTGGGTTTAGCCTGTGTCGGGCTCCAGGGTGATAATATATGTGTGTGTGTGTGTGTGTTTATATCTCTAAGAGAATGATAGAATCATCTAAAACACAAGGGAGGTTAACTTTTCCAAAGAACTTTTTCTGAGTGTGGTCAAGACAGACTTCTGACTTAGAAATGGAATCTGTGATCCATGCAGGATGCTTATGAAAGAAAAGAAAAGAATGTTGATCTTCTGTTACAAATAATGTAAATGTTTTATAACAAAAAAGTTTATTTATGAAGAGCTTGTAAAAATTAAAACAAAAAAAAACCCAAATTGTATAAAGAGTATATTGCCAGCTTTGCTTAAAATATACACACACACACATGCACACAGAGTCAACAAAATGCAAGAATATAGGCTATTAATGGCAGTTATCTCTCCCCTCTGCTTTAAAGCATGTTCCAAACTGCTGGATAAGTGTATATATATATATATTTCCATATGCTTTGTATATATTTTAATCATTTAAAAATGTTAAGATCTGAATAGAATAAACCCAGTTAATTTTTGGCCTATAGTAGTACTACATAAGTAACATTCATCAATAAATGAAGCAACTTCATTGCAATAGTGTACACAGATTATGAAAACTATTCAAATGTTTTTGACCTATATGATGTGGGCATAGTCCCCATTGACTGTTCTCAATAACTAACCTGTAATCATTTTCCTGTTTGGGGGGTCGAATGAAAACAAGACTGATGCTACTCCTTTGCTCTCAACAAACAAATAAGAAAAACTACAAAACATTTATTGCTTTAAAATCTGCATATCTGCAGTCTTGTCACTACTGAGTTTTAAGGCCTGAGAAACAGGGACACAAATTTATATTTACTTTCTTTTTTAGATTATTAGTCATATGAAAATTTAGCAAAATGAATTAAGAATATCCAAAAAAATTAAAAACTTCACTTCCAAGGTCCTTTTAGTCTAAGCTAAAGATAAAAAAGCATCAAGGAGGTGCCACAGTTATCTGGCTGAATTGACAATCATGAGAAGTATGGATAGTTGTCTACAAGTTCAGAAACAGGAAGCAGTGCTTGTGCTGCTTGCCGGGGCATACAAATCGAGGTCGTTGTAACGTAGGAAATCAAGATAAGAGGATGAGCAGCGGTCTTCGAGAACAAAACAGTCCTTGGTGAGAAACAGTGACGTGAAGTTGTGTTTATGTGAACACAAGCCATTCTCATCCCAAGTCTGATGCCTGGAGTGTTTTCTTTCCCCCCTCAACGACGTTATGGTCAAATGACATCGTGATATTCATGCGGAAGCATGTCTGTCACTAATAACGTATCAAGCAGAGGTCTTGATACGATCTGCAGCTGATCAGTTGATTAGGTTTCACCTGCAGGAAAAGCCTGGCCACAGCCTGCCACAGGCTTGCCAAACATGACGTACAGAAACATCCTTGTCGTAGCCCCAGTGAGAGTATGCAGGCCTGAAAAACACACATGATTCCATCCCTCTCCATGGCAACAGAGTCAGATAATAACGATCCATTAGCAGGAAGAGGGTGATCCCGTGACAGGAGGAGTTTTCAAGGGCAATGCATGAACAACAACACCCCTGCAGCACGTTTGTTTTGGTGGTAGACACGGATGCACAGCCGGGCAAGGCTGCCAGAGGAGCTTTCAGAGGGAACCCAATATTCCTGCCCTGGAAGAAGGAACAAAGATGTAAATGTTCCCTGTTTCCTGGGAGGAGGAGGGCAACTAGGCATCTGCTGAGTTGGAGCCTCTCATATTTATCAGATGAACAGAATACTGCCCTTCTAAACCTCCCAACACCTTGCACAGAACTTCAAATCTCTTCCATTTAAGCTTGTTAGTTGTAAGTAGAAGAAATCAGGGAAGTACCTGGAGGAAAACTAAATGAGAGAGGAAAGGAGTCATCTACTGTGTACCCTCCCCTAGGGCAAGGTGAGTCCCTTACCCACTGGAACTCTCTATTGGCCTTTACTAGGGGCTGTTTGGGATTTTGTTGGCTTGTTTGCTTTGGGTGTTTATCTCCTCTACATTTCTCGAGGGCAGTCCTACCATCTCTTTTTCATCTTTGTATCCATGTTACCTGGCATGGAACAGAAGCTTAATCAATATTTACCAGTTGCTAGGGGCGATGCTCAGAGAAGTCAATGGCAACCTACTCCAGTACTCTTGCCTGGAAAATCCCATGGACGGAGGAACCTGGAAGGCTGCAGCCCATGGGATCGCTGAGGGTTGGACACGACTGAACAACTTCACTTTCACTTTTTACTTTCATGCTTTGGAGAAGGAAATGGCAACCCACTCCAATGTTCTTGCCTGGAGAATCCCAGGGACAGGGGAGCCTGGTGGGCTGCCGTCTATGGGGTCGCACAGAGTCGGACGCGACTGAAATGACTTAGCAGCAGTAGCAGGGGCGATGTTGGTGATAGTTATATGAAGTACAGCTAAGTGATAGGACATTCTCCTAGCCTTAGACAGTTGTGACATTCTCTGGGAAATTCCAGTCCGGATCTTGGACCCTCTAGTCAGGCTATTCAAGAGTGGGACATCTCCTACTGTCTGCTCTAAGAGAGATGCACAAACCTTATAATTGACAGAATGGGCTCTGGAGCCAGATGGCCTAGACTAGAATCTGGTTCCACTTCAAGCTGCATGAGCTTGAGTAAGTTATTTACCTTCTCTGTGCCTCTGTGGGACTGAAATGAACCCATTAGAATGGTGCCTGGTGCCCTAGACGAACTCTTGTAAGTTGTCACTATTTTCAGTATTGTTGCTCAATTTTAGGGAGAGAAAATTCGAGGTGATGAGAGCCTTCTGCTTCAAATTTTGTGTTTCACATGTAACTCTGCAGTATTATCCCCTGGGAGCCCCTGCCTAGATGGAAGATGAATTAGGTATCTAAGCTTCTTCCTTAAAGCTATCAGTTCAGCTACTGCCAATCCCCAGGGGGACCTATGAGACCCTCACTAAGCTCCTGCAAATGTATAGTTCAGTCACTTGAAAAGGAAAGATAAATGGTCCAAATTGACCAGTCCATTGTAACTGTACATGGGGTATTCAGTTTCCCCTGAATCAGTATTATCTCCTTACCAGGTGTGATTGCTACTTATTGTCTGGAACCTTCTCAGATACCATGGCAGGAACTGTAAACAACAAGCACCCAAAAGGCTGAGGGGACCTAAAGCCAAGTTGGAGATGCAATGTGAATACTGGGTGATTAACAAACATACGGGTCCAGAGAGTGGTTGTGTTATGCAACCCCTCCCAACATATACACATGCACACCATGAGCCCACAGTGCAGTGTTCCCGGACACTTTAAAACTTAAATGATACAGGAGGAATTTGATAAAGTTCACTCTCAAAGTCAGTGAAATAAGGTCACCCATAACTACAAACCAGCAGCAAAATATTGTCTGGGGAAAAGACTCTGACTCCCCTTCATTTCAACCACCACATTGAGCACATTGTCTTGGATCTGCAAAAAAAGAAGGCACGGAAAGAGAGAGATGGGTCACCATGGTGATGTTTTCCAGATGAGGAGAATCAAAGTGTTGGAAATTTCTACTAAGAATTTTAAGTCACTGGGACAGTTGCCTTTCATACTAGGATTATATTCCTACTGTGTGGCTGTAGTGTGAGAAAGGAAGAGGAGTCATTTTCCCATGTTATCGTATTACAGTACATTTGTCACAACAAATGAATCAATATTCATGCATCATTCTCTCTAATTTTCCACAATATCTCTTTCTGTCCCAGGATCCCACCCAGAACACCACGTAACATTTAGTTATCTAATATCTCCTTAGGCTTCTCTTTCTATGAGAGTTTCTCGAACTTTCCTTGTTTTTGATGATCTTGAGAGGTTTACTTGTCAGGTATGTTGTAGAGTGTCCCTCAGTTGATATGTCTGATGTTTCCCCTATGATTAGACTATGCTTAGTCACTTCATCATGTCCAACTCTTTGCAACCCTACGTACTGTAGCCCGCCAGGCTCCTCTGCCCCATAGAATTTTCCAAGCAAGAATACTGGAGTGGGTTGCCATTTCCTCCTTCAGGGGATCTTCCCGATCCAGGGATTGAACCCACATCTCTTACCTCTCCTGCATTGGCAGGCAGGTTCTTTACCACTAGCGCCACCTGCGTGATACACTAGGTGAGTATATTTCTGCAAGGAAGACCACAGTGGTTAAGTGCACTATCCCATCCTCTCAAGGCTGCTGCATACTGTGACTCACCTTCCCACCATGAGGAGGTTCTTTGCAGGTCTAAAGTAAACCCCTTTTGTCAGGCAGTGGTTCTCTGACAGTGCTCCCCAGATCAGAAGTATTGGCATCACCTGCAACTTGGTAAAAATGTTAATTCTTCGCCTGGTCACAGACTCACTGAATCAGCAACTCTGGGGGTGAGGTGCAGTCATCTATATTTGAATAAGCCATCCAGGTGAATATGATGCACCTGAAGTTTAAGAAGCACAGTGTTGGAGGCTGCCTGACATGTTTGGCTCCATGTACAACAGAACGCTTCTCACAGCTCACCCATGGAGCCCATGGCTCTCAACCTTGCTGTGTTTCATGAATAGCTATCACCACACAGCATCCCCAGAGACTCTGATTGATTGCAAGTTTACATAGGGTTGAGGGCTCCTGCATCTTGCCCTCTGCTGAGAGCAGCACCCCCTTCCTCCTAATCACATTTTCCATCCCTTTCACAAACTCCTTCTTTGCCACCTCAGACTTCGGAAAAATGGATCAATCAGTAGCTTTGTTTCTTAGAAAACATCAAACAAGATTAAATACTGTAGAATTTCAGAGCTGGTAATAGTTATAAAGGTCAACTAGTTGAGTGACTTTAAAGTTTTTTTTTTTTTAACAGGTTTCTTCCTTCAAAGGAAATCTTATGGGGAAACCCAATATTAAAAAAAGAAAGTTTAGCTGCTCTGATGTAGGGTGAGGGGCTGAATGATGCTTCTGGTCCTCCTGGCACAGGGGGCTCTCACTGGCCAAGTTCAACCTTCCCAGGTGATGGTTGTCCATCTTCTCCTTGACCACCTCTAGAGATCAAAGCTTCTTTACCACTAAACTACTTCCATTTTCAGTACAGCTCAAAGCTTTTCAAATAGTCTTCTTTCCTTTGAGCCCAGATAAGCCTTCATATCACCCCTTAGCACTAGTGCTGATTCTTTTCTTGGGGTGAAGCGAGGAGACCTAGTTCATTTTACGTTTGAAGGCTTTCCTCATTTCACAGGCAGGCCTACTGCCCCCTAAACAGGGGTTCTCAGCTCAACTCATCCGAGGAGCTTTTAACACTCCTGGTGTCCAGATTGCACTTGAAGTCCAGGTAAATTCAAAGTGTCTCAGGAAGACACAAGGTACAGCCCTGGCTGCTAATGAGAGCCTGTGCCATAGCCTCCGCTGCCCAAGGCAAACGTGACCACCTTTTCTACCTGAGCCTTAGTTGACATCATTTTATAGTTTCTCACCATCCGCTCTGCTTTCTTCTCAGAGTGCTACATCATCCAGGTACAAACGTCAGTCATAAGAGCACAATAATTTGTACCAGCTGTTTTTGTAGAAAGTGAAAGAAAGTGAAAGCGTTAGTCGCTAAGTCATGTCCAACTCTTTGCGATCCCATGGATAATAGCCCATCAGGCTCCTCTGTTCATAGGATTCTCGAGGCAAGGATACTGGAGTGGGTTGCCGTTCCCTTCTCTAGGGAATCTTCCCGACCCAGGGATTAAACCTGGGTCTCCTGCATTGCAGGCAGATACTTTACCATCTGAGCCACCTGGGAAGCTGAATGTAAAAACTAAGTGCTGGATTGATATGATATCAAATGCTTCCTTGCCCAAGGAAATTAAAGTCAACCAGTTACGTACTACTCACCCATTTCTGATCAGACATAGCCCTCCTACCTTTCTCTAAGCAAGCTTGAATTTGATGAAAAGGAGCAACCTTCACCTCCACAGCTAGTATAACCACTGTCTTAGTTATAGGAGACGTAGATGGTATAATGACTTTTGATGAATGACCCAAAGCCACTCTCCCCAAATGGCCCAGTTCTTTGGTGTGGATTACTCTCTCCTCTATCCCCAAACCTGTTAGCAAATAACTTAGCTGTGTATAGGATGTCAAGTTTACCAGCCTCTCTTCTGAGGCCTCTTAGGCAGAATTTCCTGAACAAAGCTAAGATCATACAGGCCAGGAGCCAAGGAGTTTTGCTAGAGAGGGAATGGGTAAATCTCACTTAGAGGAAGCTTTGAAGTATCTCTATTCTCCAGAGCCAATGGCAATTACTTGTCTCTACCAGGCTGAAGAACATATTTCATCGGTTCCTATCTCCATGCGTTAACTTCTCTTTATTGAGTGACTCATAGCCATCAAGTCCAAGGAAGCATGAAGGGGATAACATCTACGTAAACACTAGTTTCCACCAACCGCTCCGGGCTGCAGAGTGTTATTGAGATAAACATAGTAACTGTGTTGAAAGCTTCATCTCAAACCCACATGTTCCGTCCTCATTTGGACCCTCAATTCTCCCCTGTAATTATTTTGTCTTACTTAACTCGCCACCCCCATGCCCTACATCAGTGTCTCAGAACCTCCTTCCACAGCTCCAGCTTTCTCATCTCTAACATGGGGATAATTATAGCATCTACTTAGTAAAGCCATTCTGAGTGTTAAATGAAAATAATGAGCATATGGTTATAAACACATGATATCATAAGTACCTAATAAGCGCTGTTATTATTATTATATTATGTATATACTACTACATATTATATGCTGTTATTATTATGTAACATAAATAATTATAAAATGACAAAATAATAATTGTGTAATTTTCTACTCATCTCAGAGTCAGGAAACATTTTTCAATGCCAGCTGTATGCCAATTATTGTGACAGGTACTGGGATTTTAAAAAATTAGTAAGACGTAGAATTTGTTCATCACATAGGGAGAAAGAAGTGTGGGATTTAGCATTGATACAACATTTTGATATATACTCTCTGAAGAGCCCAGCTTCCTCGCTCTAGATTTCCCTCATCTGATGGCTGTTTCCATCTCAGAGACGGTTTCACCCTTAGCCTGTGCTGTGAGCTCTGAACACTGCAGCCCAAGATTTAAAGCTGAGTTCTTGTTCCTGAACAGATTAGAGCAGAGCTGAGGCTACAGAAGAAAGAAAAAGAAAGAAAGAAAGGAGGAAGGGAGGAAGGAAAGAGGAAGACAGAAGAGAGAACGAAAGAAAAAGGAAGGAAGGAAGAAAACCAACCTGGAGATAACTCATAGCCTCATAGCAAGCGCCATATGAGTCATTAAAGAAAAAAAAAAAAAGAGACACCACAACCTTCAGCAGAAGAGAACCATTGAGCTCCAGTTGGAAAAAAATATATATGTGTGTATATATATATATATACACACACACACACATACCCACATACCTTTCCCAATAGGAATAAAGCTAATTCTCCAAAACTTTGTAATCACATTCATAACACTTTAATATCTTACAGTTTTTATAAAATAATTTCACATGCACAAAATTTCGTTTCCTTAAACCACTTAATTCGGTGAGGAAGGTCAAGAAATATTCTGCCCATTTTATAAATGAAAAAACTGAGGCTGAGAGAGAAGGGGGTGGTTAGGAGAACTGAGTCAGCTAGTAAGTGCTGGAAGTGGACTTTCAGCTGGGTCTTGGGGCCCTGCTGACCTGCTTTTCCTCTCAGTATGTTAACATTTATTCATTTATTATGTGCCAACATTATGCTGGGAAATTAGCATTATGTTTTCTCACCTCCACTGTACAACTCTGAAAGTTGTCATACTGCCTGCTTTTTAAGATCAGGATAACCTCATGAGGAGGGCCTGGGTAGGAAGGGAAACTGTTAAGTAACTTGCTCCAAATCCCACTTCCAGGAATCTGAAGTTGGTATATAAATCCAAGCTTATAAAACCTGAATTCTACGTATTACGCTATATTCCTTATCTGTCAAGGACTTTTGCTTGGGAGAGCAAAAGATATATATATATATATAAAAATGAAAGTCAAATTTAGAGCAGGTGGCAGTGGCAGCAGCTAAAACTGGATAAGATGACTGTGGTCAGGTAACCTGTGTGCCGAGACTGGCTGTAGAGCAGGATGGAGAGGGGAAGACCCTCTTCAGTAATGGCCAGAAATACTCAGTTATCTTCATAAACACTAATTCATAAGTTATTTCTGGAAACATTTTTAATTTCACTCTCGGTTTGTATTACTCTTTATGATCACATGAGATCCCCTGCTAGAAAGTCTTCAGTGACCCAGGTGCATGGCAGTGATCTGCACGTCCATTCATTCTTATTACTCACACAGACAACCTCTGACAAATGATATGATGGCTTATGTTGTTCAAATAAACTCAATAGTTTATATTACACTTGACATGACATCTTTTAAAAGTACCTTAATTAATTTGAAGCTTAGGATATCAGCAAAAAAATCTCTTTTGAAGAAAAAAAGAACTGAGGAAGAGGTTATGAACAAGTTTAAAGAGTGTGTGTTCAACAAAATATGTTAAAAATAGCACAATATAGTGTAGCAAAGTTTATGGCAGATGCTTGATATGGCAGCCTCTTTGGAATGCTAAGTGTAAATATTTCAGTGGGTTGGATCTCAAAATTCTGAAGCGGCACTGAATAATTTTCTACTGGGTACACTGTACTTTTATGAGGATTTCATCCTTTTTTTCCCTTTTTGTATTCAAACTGAACTGGTTGGTGACTATGACTCAGACTAACTGGCTGTGGTTTGAAGAGTATCCAGTATCGCTTCAGAATGCTAATCTCCTTTGTCATGGACCATCCCTGGGGATTCCAAAGTGTTAACCACCTTAAAGGAACTCCCCTTCCTCAATAACCACAACTCCCAACAAGAAATGAGCAACTTCTGGTATTGAAGTATTAACCTCATTTTAGAAGTATTAACTAAAAGTAAAACCAAGTCAAGAAAACTCTCTCTGAAACACACTATTTGCCATATTAGGAAATAAGCTTGGGAGATAGACAAAAACTTCCTAAGAAGTAAACTGAATTAATTTTATCAAAAGCTTCTCAACCAAAGATTTGTATTATTATTGCTTTTCACCTATGATATATAGTGGATAGAAATAAAGAAAGGATAAACTATAACCTACATAAGGACTGAATACCCCACTTTTGGGGCTCAGACACAGAAAAAGCAACAATTCCTAAGAATTTTTAAATCAAGTTGAGATCTAATCAATATCTATCAATACCTACTAAGTGCCACCCTGTCTTATCAGATACTGGGGAGTTAGAAATACAAGGTCTTTTCCTTTAAGAAGTTTACTATCCAGTGGAGGAGTTCCTACTATATTCACAAACTTTTTAATATCTATTATCAGAGTTATTAGGTGATACTCCCTGCTAAGGGCTTTGATCTGTCCTCAAGATGAATCTGGGCTTCCCTGATAGCTCAGTTGGTAAAGAATCCACCAGCAATGCAGGAGACCCCAGTTTGATTCCTGGGTCAGGAACATCCCCTGGAAAAGGGATTATTCCATTATTCCACTATTCTTGCACTTTCTCTGTGGCTCAGATGGTAAAGAATCTGCCTGCAATGTGGGAGATCTGGGTTCCATCCCTGGGTTGGGAAGATCCCCTGGAGAAGGGAAAGGGATAGTTATTTATACTGGATAATACCCACTCCAGTATTCTGGCCTGAAGAATTCCTTGGACTGCGTCCATGGGGTCGCAGAGTCAGATATGACTGATGACTTTCACTTTCATTTTTCATGGAGAAGGAAATAGCAACCCACTCCAGTATTCTTGCCTGAAGAATCCCCCTGGACAGAGAAGCCTGGTGGGCTACAGTCCATGGGGTCACGAGAGTGAGAGGTGACTTAGGGACTAAACCACCAAGATGAATTCTTGAGAGGAGCCGGAGACACGTGGAGACCTCACACAATCCATGTCCAACATACATTCTCACTGTAAACTATAAACCATTTGTGGTCTTATTTTTCTTAATCCATTTCAGGCAGAGACATATTCATTTACTAATAATACCATAAGTACAATGTACAATGCATTTATATAAGTACATCTTCTATATATGCATCTATTATAAGTACAATGCATCCCAGAAAATACAACATACTTATTTTCAACTTGGAAACAACCCTCAAAAAATAAGAGACTAATTGGAATCAAAAAGGAGCCTAGGAAGTGAAGGGGCACTGGGAAAACCATCAGAGGGCCAAAGTTACTGTTAAAGCCAGATTTCCCGGATGTGGCTTAATGTCAATACACTGAACACGCAGATTGAAGAGTGTAGGGGTTTGTACAGATGGTTTTCTAGAAAGATTGTATCATACATAAAATACTTGAACTTTTCAGATTCAAAATTCCCAAATGGAAGAGGGATTAGGGACTTTTTAAAGGGACTCAATGACTCAGCTTGACTCCCTTTGTTTCATGAGCACTCAAAACCAAACAAACAAAACAAAGCACACATACACACCCCAGACGTGCCTAATTCTGTATTAGGTAATACAGTCGAAACACCCAAGTAAGTTTGCAAATTTGTGAAACATCAAACAGTGGTATGAAGAGTTTGAGACTGAGTTTCCCATTTCCTTTAATTCCCCCACAGTGATGAGCAGAGTCTTACTCCCATCATGGACATTCACATTTAATGACTATGCCTTTTGAAAGAATGAATGAGTAAATAAATAAATGAATCAATCAATCAGTGCCTCCATAGGCCCAGACATATGTGTTGATATATAGGTGTGAGGACTTGTGGAATTTACCTTCTAAATTCCACATCAGGATATTATAATGAATGGATTCAATACTTTTTAAACTTGCCTGCTTCTAAGTCAGGGGCCATGTGTTAAAAGTATCCATTTCTAGGTTTCTGTCCAGAAGATTCTGATAGGAAGGAAATCTAGAAGTCTGTATTGTTAACACATAGCTTCTGTTAATACTTGTTATCCAGCAGGTGTAGGAAATACCAGACTAACTGATACATGCTGCTCAATTATAACATTTTATTTGCTTAAATAAGGGTTTTTTTTTATTCCTTTTTATCATGGACATTCCCAATGTTCCCCACATTTTCATTTTTTGTTTCTGAGAGCTTCATTTACTTTTGTAAATGTTGGCCATGGAGCCCTATTCCTATCTTTACCCTTAACCTAAATCTCTATTTCATTTCTACTCACACAGTCATCATACTACTCCCGTTAGAATTCTAATTATCAGAATGATAAGTGTTCATTTCAAGAACTTTTAAAACCTTGGAGGGAGAAAACAATTTCACCATTTCAATAGACTTCAGGAAGATTTGAAGAAAAAAAAAAAAAAAACTTGAGGAACTGAAAATGTCTGAGACCTGTAGTCAGGGAATATACCTAAGGAATAAACCCCAAAATGTCTTGTTCACACTTCCTCCAGACTCACTTGTAAATTATTTGCATATTCCCACCTCAAAGTAGGTTATTTTCTCATTTAGTCAAAGTGTAAAACATTGTAGATGACATTCATGTGTCCTGACCATAGCTGGTTGGATACATGGATGTATATGTGTCCCACTCCCTCTAATGTGGGCCCACATGAAGAAATTTACCTATTTTTCATTTTTTATTCATTCAGTAATTTACACAATGCAAATGCCTACTCTATGCCACAGGCTAGTATCTGAGCTAATACACAAAGACTAGTAAGAGGTTATCCTCACCTGTAACTAACTCATAGGTTATTGGAAAAATAGACATATAAATAAGTAATTATGTTACAATAAGACTATTCTTAATATATGAGGGTATATATGTAAGATGCTATGAGAACATAGAAAAATATATCGTGGGTATGGAGTGGGGTCACCTTTAGAAAGGAGATGAAATTTTTTTGCAAGTATCTGTTACTATGACTATTTTTTAATTGTATAAATAATATAACACTAAGAAGGTTTTTTTTTTTTCATCACTTTGCACATTAACAGTCTTTCTTTTCTGATGTTCCTATCCAGTCTTTTTGTTTATATGTAAATATATATGTTTATGGCTTCTCTAGTGGCTCAGCAGTAAGACTCCACCTGCAATGCAGGAGACATAGGAGATGTGGGTTCCATCCCTGGGTCAAGAAGATCCCCTGCAGGAGGAAATGGCAACCCACTCCAGTATTCTTGCCTGGGAAATCCCACGGACAGAGGAGGCTGGCAGGCTTCAGTACAAAGGGTCACAGTCAGACATGACTGAGCACACATACACACACATATATATATGCAATATATATGTACACATTAGAATATATAACACACATACATGTATGACATAATATACATAGGTAAATGTATATTTATGTGTTTTTTTATTTATGTGTATATTTATGTATATTTATATTTTGGAAAGCTGAAATCATAGCATCTATGTGTATTCCAAAGCTTTGCATAAATATATTTGGCTGTTTGAAACCTAAAATATTTCTCCTATTAAAACAAATTTATTTTCAGGTTTCAGACAATTTATTAATTAGTGTAAACCCCAACATACCAACATGATTTTGTACATTTAGAGGGGAACTATTTCCTGGTTAAGTGGAAAATTGTGCAGATGGCTTCTGGAAGACCTTCATTCTAAGCAGCTTATAGTGAAACATTTCATTTGGAGGTCTGGACCTTCTTTCTTTGGTTTCCTTAATCTACATTCACAGATCCCCTGGAGAAGGGATAGGCTACCCACTCCAGTATTCTTGGGCTTCCCTTCTGCCTCAGTTGGTAAAGAATCTGCCTGTATCATGGGAGACCTGGGTTTGAATCCTGGGTTGGGAAGATACCTTGGAGAAGGGAAAGGCCACCCACTCCAGTATTCTGGCCTGGAAAATTCCATGGGGTCACAAAGAGTTGGACACGACTGAGCAACTTTCACTTTCAGATTCACAGAGTAGAACTTGTACTGATCATTAGGACCCAGCTGGTTCCAGCGTCCTGGGTTATTCTTTCCGTTCCAAGATAAGATGCTGCTTGGCCTGACCAATGATCTGGCAGATTGCAGTTGCAACAGAGACCTCGAGTCCAAATGGAGAGAAAAACTAATCTGCAAGGCCCTGGATTAAACACTCTCTGCTAAAAACAAAATGATTAAAGGTTGTGAGCTTTCCTGGAATAGCCTATTTAATACACACCACTCTACCGCTATACTGTTATGGCTGTACGGTGGTAAAGTAACTGTGTAGTCATTAGACAAATATATTGCTTTTCTAATGCATTCCTCTAGTAAAAAAGAAAACAGTAAAGTGATTTTAAAATATTTTAAAATATATTCCAAATGCTCATTCATCCTCAAGATGGGAATTTAGTAGATAGCCCATGGCCTGGTTAGGGAGAGATGGCAACAAGATGGTAGGGGCATGGGCAGTTCCGTTTCCCTTTGATAACATTAAAACTAGGGGTATGAGGAAAGGAAGCTCAGAGCGAGTGGAAGAGGGGATACAGCTTGATTTTCAAATTTGGAAATAGATGCTCTCGCTGTTATAGGAAAAAGCTGAACAACTGCAGGTTGAGGTTAGCTTCTGGCTAACTGGGAAAAGTAGAGCATGTGTATAGCAGAGTGGGAAGAGAAAAAAAGAAAGCAAGTGACTGGGTCCACACCCCAGATGATTGACTGTCACGAGAAATTGTTTGCTCTGCCTGCGCTTATAGTGAAGAAAGCAGAATGACAGACTGCAGGCATCCCCCATTCTCTGGATCCTGGACCTTGGACCCTGCTTCTACTTGCCCTCATGTCACTTGACAACCATTTTTGGTGTATTGCTTCTTGCATTCCTCATTCTAACCGGTTTCAAGGGGCTTCCCAGGTGGCTCAATGGCAAAGAATCCACCTGCCAATGCAGGAGATGCAAGTTTGATCCCTGGATGGGGGAGATCCCCTGGGGAAGAAATAGCATCCTACTCCAATATTCTTGCCTGAAAAGTCCCATAGACAGAGGAGTCTGGCAGGTACAGTCCATAGGGTCCCAAAGAGTTGGACACGACTGAGCGATTAAACGCAGCTACTTTCACGCTTTATCCTCCTAACCCCAAGCCTGTGTTCCTGTCACATTTGCTTCCCATTTCTTTGATTAGCTACCCATCCATAAGTCACCCATGCCAGGAGCCCAGGGGTCTTCTGGACTCTTTTGTCTCACTCTCACATTCAGACAGTCTGCTAAACCCCATTAATTGTGACCTTGGTTTCCCAGTGAAGTTCAAGTGAGGAGCAGGGAAAGAAGGCTGATCTTTACTCTGGAGTGAGGGGTGGGAATGTGGGAATCATAGAAGGTCAAGCAAAAAAACAGAGCTCAGGTACTAAGAAGGGTTTGATTGAAAGTGATTGCCCCTGAGCTCTGTACTGGGGGAAGAGGTGTGAAGTGGGAGAAGAGCCCAGTGAGTGAGAAACAGTCAGGAACAGTGACAGGAGTGGAAGGTGCTCAGAGGCCCAACAGCACCTCAGCGGGTAATGGAGGAATAAGTGGCCGTGACCACTGAGAGGATTTCAGGATTTAGGATAACAGATGAAGCATTGTCAGATAGTAGACTTTATTTTTTTAATATCTATTTATTTACTTGGTTGCATCAGGTCTTAATTGTAGCATGTGCCATCTTCTCTGCGTCATGTGGAATCATTCATTGGGGCCCACGGACTCTCTAGTTGTGGCCCATGGGCTCAGCACTTGTGAGGCACCAGCTTAGTTGCTCCCCAGCATGTGGGATCTTAGTTCCCTGACCTGGGATTGAACCCATGTCCCCTGCATTGTAAGGCGGATTCTTAACCATTGGACCACCAGGGAAGTCCCTTTGTGGTTCAGTCACTAAGTCGTGTCAGATTCTTTGCAACCTTGTCCCTCACCATTTCCCAGAGTTCACCCAAGTTCATATCCATTGAATTGGTGATGCCATCCAACCATTTCATCCTCTGCTGCCCTCTTCTCCTTTATCTTTCCCAGCATCAGGGTCTTTTCCAATGAGTTGGCTGTTCCCCAGTTGACTTTAAGTTCAAGGCGTGGCCATGTTCAGCTGCATCTTACTTGCGAAATTGATGTGAAATGTGGATGCTGAAGTCATTGGGTCTCCTGGCAGGGGAGGGGAGGGGCACATGTTGAAGGAGACTAGTGATGGCCTGAAAACCCTTCTTGTGGTTTTTGAGGCCTAGTGCCCTCGGTCCCCTCCCAGTCTGTCTCCATTCTGCGCAGGCTCTGCCCTACCACTCAGGTCCAGCTGGCCCTCTTTCAGTTCCTTGAATGCTCTGGACTCTGTTTCACCCCAGGGCCCCCACAAATGTAGTTTCCTCTTCTTGGAATTTAGAACACACTTCAACTCCTGCTCTCCCTTCCTCACTCCAATCAGATCTCATTTTGAATGTGACTTCCCCCAAGAGGCTTTCCCCAAGTCCTCAGGCCATAAATCTGCGTTGGAATTCTGTTAGACTTCCCCATGTTATTCTGCCCTTCTCAGTACTTACCACCATTGTAACTAGTTGTTTCTATCATGATTTGCTTACAGCCAATCTCTCTCAATGGGCAAGATTTCTGAGGGCAAACAGTGTATCCACCCTCTCTACCAACACAGTTCCATTCCTAACACAGTATGCATTTATGTATTTGTACTTACTCTTGATCCAAAAGATGGTACAAAGTAGTACAATTGTATGGAATATTCTGATATTGAAACAATGTTGCATTAAATAAATTTCAATTATTGGATAAACTGTCTAAATGAATGTGAAGGTAAAGGATTCACTGGGTGTTGAAATAGTTAATTTCCCAAATTAAGACACTAAGGTATATAAAAACAGGAGGAGCTTCTACCAGAAGGACTACCTCTCAGTCTTTAACAAGGTCTGCCGCTGCCACGTCAATCTTCTTTAAATACCATTTTCATTATAGCTCTTCCCTGCTTCAGGTTTTCTCAGATTCCTTTTTCCCTCCCCTAAACAAAGCTGAGGTCCTATGGTGATTTGAAGTGGCCCTTATTGAGTCCAGTTTTTTTCTACTCAAATCAGGCAAGTTTTTTTCACTCTCACATTAACTTTCTGCACTCATTTCCACTTCAGTGACTTCATACATATAAATTCCCTCTCATGGAAGGCCCTTGCCCTTCTCCAGAACCTATCTGACATTGACCCTGTCATTTAGGACCTGATCCTGATGAGGAGGTCATTTCAGCCTTGTTAGTGTATCCTCCTTTGAATTGGATAACATTTGATCACTGGAAGCACAAAATATTAATAGTACTTAACTATATACAGTCCTGAATTGCTCAGTATAGATTTTGGTAAGTTACACGTGTCTCAGTGTCTCCTGCGCTATGCTGGACTCAGGTATTCAGTCGTCTTCAACTCTTTTGCAACCCCATGGACTGTAGCCTGTCAGCTTCCTCTGTCCACGGGATTCTCCGGGCAATAATACTGGAGTGGGGGGCCATTAATAAATTCCTCATCTAACCAAAGTGATGGAGAAGGGCCTGCCAACCCACTCCAGTATTCTTGCCCAGAGAATCCCATGGACAGAGGAGCCTGGCAGGCTACATCCATGAGGTCACAAAGAGTCAGACTCAACTGAAGTGACTTAGCAACCAAAGTGAACCAAAGTTTAAAATAGCCTAAATTACTTTGTATTCCCCAAACTATGATGTTGGTCAGGTTTCCTTTTTACTGAACGTCCAAACCCTCGTAAAAGTCATTTGCCTCAAAAATTTCTTTTCAGATTAAAAAATTTTTAGGAAATGTCTTTTAGCAACTTTTTTCCTGTGGTTTTTCTAGTCTAGTGTAAGCAAATATTAGTTGACAGGGCATTTTGAGGTTGAATTATGAACAATATCCGTCTGGAACACAAAATCAACATTTTACTGCCATAAGGATGGGTCTCCAGTCACTTACTAAAGATTATATGGTGTTTATGAGTGATGCCAGACTGAGGCTAGGAATTCCTGGTGTTCTGCACTCTCAAAACATATTAAGAAATTGCTGCAAAGCATGTTTAAAGCAATGCAGGACTTTTTTTGTGACTCTCATTTAACTAAATAACTCCAATTATTTTCTTGGCTGTGTATTTCATAGAAATGATGCAAGTGCTGCCTTTTATCCACTATGAGGATATTTCTTATACAACTGATGTAGATTTGATTAAAACATCTCTAGCTGTTTTTTTTTTAATTTTAAATAATGCCTTTATTTTTATTTAAGCAACACCTTAGCGGGCATAAAGATCTCTAGGTATTAAATCACTAAAAAAGAAAACTGTCAGTCAATCTGGCATCACAAATGCCAGTTATGTATGAAGTCCTTATATTCATGATTATCATTATAATAGTAAAAATATTATCATTATATAGTATTTTCTATGAATAAAATATTAATTATGTACTGGGCTAGAAGTCAAGACTTACCCATTACTCTACAATGCAGAGATATACAGTCACCTGTACACAGTCACCTGAATACAATCACCTGAGTGATTTCATAGAGAATTTAAAGAAATTGAAAACATTCTGGTTAGCTGGGAAAGCTGACGCAAGTTCATGGTCAAAGCTTATGAATACAGTTTTTTATAACCATAAAGAGATTCAGTTCTTTATCCTTAAGAAAATGTAATAATTTCCCTAAAAGATAAAGATTGGTACAGAATAGACTAAGTTATACAACCTGAGGATGTACTGGGCTATACCTAATGGAAGTTCTTAGCTTAATTCTTACTTATGACTTTAATAATACCGCTAGCTACGTAAAAAGAAAAGGTAACATAATATATTCAGGCTCAGCGTTCTTATCACAAATTAAAAAATAAAAGTGGTAACGATAACCCTGTATGCGAGACAGCAAAGGAGACACAGATGTATAGAAGAGACTTTTGGACTCTGTGGGAGATGGAGAAGGTGGGATGACTTGGGAGAATGGCATTGAAACATGTATAATATCATGTAAGAAACGAATCGCCAGTCTAGGTTCGATGCAGGATACAGGATGCTTGGGGCTGGTGCACTGGGATGACCCAGAGAGATGGTATGGGGAGGGAAGTGGGAGGAGGGTTCAGGATTGGGAACTCATGTACACCTGTGGTGGATTCATGTTGATGTATGGCAAAACAAATACAGTATTGTAAAGTAAAATAAAAATTTTTTAAAAAATGGTAACAACAATTCTGGAATATCCAGGAAATCTGATCTCATTGTTGAGGAAGCTACCAAATATGGGCGTACAGAGGGATATAATTTTCCAGGGCAAATTCTCTGGGGTATATAGAGTTGGGAATACCCTTATTAAAAATTCCTTTTCCAAATTGAATGTAAAAAGATCTGCTTAATTGTTAGACTGTAACTTATGGGAAAAGCAGTAGTCATGATATGGGGAATCACCCAGAGTTTTCTATAGACTCATAGGATCCAAGTAATCAGAAGCACTCATTTCGGGAGACCTGCTTCAAATGACATTTCCTTCTGATCCGCGATGGGTTTCTTTCTGTTTCGTGTTGTCTGTGCACAGTCTACACTGAACCCAGAGTTGTCACCCATAGAGAAAAGAGGCAAAAATGTGTGTGCCGACCCACACACTTCTGAAAATGAAATCTGCATCAATATATAGACTAGCCTCAACACTAACTGTACACCGTATGACTATAACAGAACTCTGGCTTCAGTGGTTAGTAAATGTGAAATACAAAGAGAAAAAGAGGGTTCCCATTGCCACACGAATCAGATTTACTCTCATACCCTCAAGGCATAAAAGAATTGTAAAAGTCTAGGACCCCATTGGCTTCCTGGAAGAGCTCCCCTACCCCCCACATCTCCATGTCCTGCCCAGCTAATATCATTGAGAGACCCTAGAGCTCCAGGAGTGAACACTTCCAGGGCGGTGATGAATAGCAAGGATGCTGGAACCAACCTGAGCTGCCACTTAAAAAAAGGGTGGCCTTGGGCATGTTACTTACCCTCTCTTTGCATAAGTTTTTGTATCTGTCAAATGAGGATAATAATAGTGCCTACTTTATTAAGTGATTTATGAAGATTAAATAGTTACTGCTTATAAAACACTAGACTATTACAAGGTCAGTGCTGTCAGCTATTAATTGTTACTATTAAATTAATACCAAAACACTAGAACTTGACCGAGCACATGGTAAGTGCGGCATCAGTTATTAACTGTTATTATTAAATTAATACCAACCATGCCAACAGTTCTCTTGAGGGTTTCCCTGTGTGTGTTTGTCACCCAGTTGTGTCTCTTTTGTGACCCCGTGAACGATAGTTCACTAGGGCCCTCTGTCCATGAATTCTCCAGGCAAGAATACTGTAGTGAGTAGCCATTCCTTTCTCCAGGCGATCTTCAGACCTAGAGATAGAACCTGGGTCTGCAATGCAGGCAGATTCTTTACCATCTGAGCCACCAGGGAGGCCCTGAGAGCTTCCCTTGCCTGTCTTAAATAGACATCTCCATACAGGCCCTGCATTGACCTCACCCCCACTTTATATAACCGTATTTAATTCTCACTACCTCAATGTGCTTTCCTCAAAATTGGATGGTCATTTATACCCATGTGCTTCCCTGATAACTCAGTTGGTAAAGAATCTGCCTGCAACGCAGGAGACCCCGGTTCAATTCCTGGCTCAGGAAGATCCACTGGAGAAGGAATAGGCTACCTACTCCAGTATTCTTAGGCTTCCCTTATGGCTCAGCTGGAAATGCAATGCAGGAGACCTGGGTTCAATCCCTGGGTTGGGAAGATCACTGAAGGGGAAGGCTACCCACTCCAGTATTCTAGCCTGGAGAATTCCACGGACTGTATAGTCCATGGGGTTGCAAGGAGTCAGACATGACTGAGCAACTATCCCACCCTAGGCTCTGGGATAACCATGTTCACTTCACTTTACACTCATAGTGTGATCAGGAAATTCTCTCTCATGTAATCTGAGCTGATCAGCTCTGAGGTCTAATCAGGTTCTGGTAGGTCCTTGTCTTCACATCCTGTTTCAGCCATGGATGCTAACATTGTAATTCTAACATTTTAATTCATCCCTCCTGGGTATCACAAAAGCTTTCTGTAGTTCATTTCTTTGTGTCTTCACAATAACTGACTCTTTTTAGTCCTACTTTGCACATGAGGAGACTAAGACACTAAGATATAAAGGTTTTTCACTGAAAGTGATGAGGCCTGTGACAGAGGTGGGTCTGACTCCAAGGCCTTCGCTGTCCCATCTCAGCCACCCATCTGCCAACTCTTGTGGATGCTATCCATCTCTGAAAACCTCACACCCCAGGCCATCCTCCTTGGTAAGTTCTTCACCTCCATCAGAGTAACATCATTACATTTCTAGACTGACTGGGAGACAGGAAACAATGGTCTATGAGCTGATCGTGTTTTTCACATTTTTAAATGGTTGAAAGCAAACCAAAGGAAAAATAGTACTTTGTGACATATGAAGATTATGTGAAATTCAAGTGTCAGTCTTCATAAATAAAGGTTATTGGGCCACAGCAACAATCATTTCTTTATGTATTATCAATGGCTGCTTTCACTTTCACTCTTCACTTTCGTGCATTGGAGAAAGACATAGCAGCCCACTCCAGTGTTTTTGCTTGGAGAATCCCAGGGACGGAGGAGCCTGGTGGGCTGCCGTCTATGGGGTCGCACAGAGTCAGGCACGACTGAAGTGACTTAGCAGCAGCAGCAGCAGCAGCTTTCACGGTATGCTCGCAGAGCTGCACAGATATTGTGGAGACCATATGAGCCACAGAACCAAAGCTATTTACTATCCTGCCATCCCTGCTCTAGACCCTTGCTACTGACTGTGCACTTCAGAGACCAAGAGCATCAGCAACACTGGGGAGCTCATGAGAAAAGCAAAGTCTTGGTCTCCATCTCAGAATCTGAATTTTAAACCCAGTAACCCATCTGCATATGAAAGTTTGAGCAGCACTGGTCTAGGGAGAGGACCATGTCAAAGAGGTTTGAGGAGGGATGAGGTGTTCTGAGCCTGACAGTCCTGTTCCAACATTTCTTGTCTATGTAGCCTTGGGCATAACACGGAATTTAATCCTCAGGTTTCACAGCTGTAAACTGGATACAAGACCATCTACCTTCAGGTATCAGGTAGAGGAGTAGAGCTCCTCTGTATAGTGGACCTATCCCAGTGACAGTCACATAACAAGCAATTAATTAACTCCAAAGATTATGAACCCTGAACATTTGGGTCATGTGACTTACTTAAAAAGAGTCCACCATCTTGGCTTCATGGAAACTGGGGAAACTGGCAACATTTTTCAATGGCTTTGATCAAAATTGTAGACCATTTCAATATGTGCTATGGATTGAATATTTGTGCTCCCCCCCCACACACTGAAATGTTGAAATCTAATCTTTAATGTGTTGGTAATTGGAGGCAGCGTATTTGGAAGTGATTAGGTCTTGAGGAGAGAGCCCTCATGGATGAGATTACAGCCCTTATAAAAGAGGCCCCAGAGAGCTCCCTTGTCCTCTCCCCACCATGAGGGCACAATGGTCATTTCTAAATCAGCAAGAGAGTCCTCATCAGACACCAAATCTGCCAGCACCTTAAGCTTGGACTTTCCTGTCTCTGGGACTATGAGAAATAAATTTCTGTTGTTTATAAGCCACCATCCTTTGGCATTTTTGTTATCACATCCCTAGCAGGCTAAGACAGTATATTTGATTAAAAACGAAGACCTGATAACAATGTAAAGCTGCCAAAGAAGTACGGAACTGCCTGCCTACTCCTTATTCTCCTAATTTCCCCACTGGACCCTTGACCGCCACCTGCAGGCTCGGCCCCACCCTCGGCTCTGGGATAACCACGTTCTTAGTGTACAGGTGACTCAACATCAGGTCACCTCCACTGACAGACCTGCTGGCACCATGCGTCCTACATTCAGAAACTGGATGCCTGCCTCATGACTCATATATTCAAACCACAAATACTTAGGTGAATGGCTCCTATGTGCCAAGCAGAGGACCTCCTGAAAACGCACACAGAGCTCCTAGGAAGAGTCTTTTCCCTTATGCCCCTAGTTAGTATTAATTTCACCTGAGAACCTGCCTTGCTAAAATGCCAAATACTTCAGTTTCTCCAAGACCATGTCCTAGACTTTATCCCCCCAGTTCCTCTGGGACTGAGGTCCTCTGCCACCTAGTCCAGCCAGCATTTCCTGCCAGTGCTGTGACCACGTGGATCTCCATGCCCGCTGCTCCCAGACTCCAGGCCCGTCCTCCTGTGGGACTTCATCCATGCTGACTTTCTCACCCACTGGTGGTCCCTGGCTCCAGGTCTCCACTCCTGGAAGTAGTCTACTCTCTTCCTCTCTGACAGAGCAGCCTTCTGGATGCTTTAGTGATGATCTCTCATTCTTTACCATGACAAGCCTCACCAGCCTGTTGTAGAAACAAGCCCAAGCTGATCACATCAATGGAAACTATAAAAGGAACTCTAGCTTTGTTCATTCACCTTTTGTGATCATGGGACAGTCCTGTGTCCTGTGACTCATGCTGAATGCCTTGAGTGTGCTCTTCCCTGGGTAGTCAATTTCCCCTGATTCACTGGCCACATGCTTTTTCCCCCCTTGGGAATAAGCAGTTCACTGGATCATCTTTTTATGTGCTGAAATATTTCTTGAAAGTTAGATAGGTTACCTGGGAAAGGCCAGTTGGAAGTGTGACACAAATGAGTTTCCTTCCAAACAAAGGCATTTAAAAGGGAAGACAGATAATTGAATAGAGTCCTCCCTGATATTGCTGCTATGGTACAGTCAGATCACATGAAAATGTAAATCGTGTTCCCTGAAAGCAAAGGCAGCTGAAAAGATCATTAATTTCCCCCAGGACTTTTTCGGGTTGATTTTCAAGAAGGGCCAGGAACTATATCCCCAAGTTGAGCTATGATTTTATTAACAAAAAGAAAACCTACACTAGCATGACAGGGTTTCCGTTCCAGATGAAGAAGCATGCTCGGACATGCAGTCAAATAGTATCTCAGTTTATTTTACATTTGATTTTGTTTAAGTTGCTAAAAATCTGCTAAATTAAGCATTGTGGTTAAGAGCACAGACTTTGGCAACAAGCAAATCTTTAGTACTGTGGCAGTTTTGTCAGTTTCTATATTTGTAAGCTTGATTCTGCTATTTTATCTGGAAGACGGGATAATGATACCCACTTGTGAAGATTAAACATGATAAGACAAGTAAAACATTAAGCTCAGTATCAAGCATACAAGGAGTCTGCCACAAAGGGGTATAAAACACACGGATATCAGGCACCAAGTATCAGAAGATGATAATAGAGGCTCTCCATTTGATTGACAACTGAGCGACCCTAATCAAATCCTCTGCTATCTTGTGGAGGGAGATTCTTCACCTTTAAAATAGAAATAGAATCTATATAGTATTGGGCAATATTTTCTTCATACTGTACACAGTTGTGAAGAGAGATGTGAAAGGCATGGCCTGTTCAGTCACCTCTGTCTGGGTGCTGATACCTTCTTGGATAAGCCAGGTAGTCACAACCTGTTTAATTAACTCATATCCAACAAGAATGTCGCAGATGTCCAAGTGGGACTTCTAGTCACCTTGAAAAACCTGCCACAGAGGTGAGTATGACAGAGGAAAGAGTGCAGAGACAGGGAAATCATTTCTATTCCAGAGTATAGACAAGTATGAGTCATAATAATGGAAATTTCAGGTGATTGGAGAGACTAATTTATCTTAATAGATTAGTCACACTTACTCCAGGATATGGCAGTGGAGTGTGCGTTTGTCATATACTGTATTTTTTGACCACACAAAGGACGAGGCACTGTATATTAGCTTCATTTGATCCTTAAAATAACTTTCTGAGGTCAGTACCATTATTATCCTTCTTCCTATTAGCTCCACTTTATCACATCTTCTACTGAGGGATACAAAAATAGTTAAATGGAAAGACATACCATATTCTTGAATAAAGTTTTAACATCATAAATATATAGTCTTCCTTTAAAAATTATAAACTTAAGGCACTCCTTTCACCAAAAAACTATTTAATTTTTTTGTAAGGGGAGGGAGTAGATAAATGGATTCTTCATATAAGAAAGTAAATAAGCAAGATTAGCTAAGAAAATTCTTGAAAAAAGTAGAAGATGTATACACTTATTAGATGATTTCCCAGGTGGCTCAGTAGTAAAGAATCCACCTGCAAAGCAGGAGATGCAGGTTCAGTCCCTGGGTAGAGAAGATCCCCTGGAGAAGGAAATGGCAACCCACACCAGTATTCTTGCCAGAGAAATTCCATGGACAGAGGAGCCTGGCAGACTACAGTCCATGGGGTCATAAAGAGTCGGACACAACTTAGGGACTAAAGAACAGCAACTCTATCAGATATTATATTTTAATAGTCTAATTGTTAAAATGGTATTTTTGCATAAGAAAAGACAAAAAATCAGCAAGACAGTGTAATAAGTCCAAGCATATATTAAAAGACATACAGAAATTTAGGCTATGATAAATTCAATTGGAGATTAGTGTGTTATTTAATAAGTGACTTTGGAACAACCAAGTGGCCACCTGGAAAAATAAAATTAGAACCCCACTTCATAGCTTAAAATGAAATAAATTTCAGATGTAGCAAACATTTTAATGTAAAATGAAATCACAAAATATTCAAAAGGAAGTTGGGAGATTTTAATTTTTAATTTCAGAGTGAGAAAGACCTTTCTAATATGATATTTTTAAAAAATCATAGACATATCTATATTTGCAATTCATACACAGACAAAAGACTGTTTTCATGTATATAAGCAGTTCCTACATTCTAGTAGGAGGAAAGCCAACACCCAAGTGAAAATGCACAAGACTTGAGCAGTTACAGAAAGGTTCTTTAAAACATGAAAGAATGCTCACCCTTAGTGGTGACAAGAGAGCATAAAACCAGCATGATATGCTATTTTCACCCAATAGTTTCATAAAGATTTCCATGAGGAAACATCACTGACGGGCCTGAATATAAAGGGACAGCCACAGTGCAGAACAATTTGGCACTATCTATCCAACTTTCAAATACAAATATGTTTTTACCCAATATTTCCACTTGTAAAAGTATATCTTACAGAGATGTATTCCTGTGTGTGCGATGGCCCATCCACACTGCAGCATTGCCTACCAGAACAAGAGACTAAAAGCAGCCTAAATGTCCATCAACAGTTAAATCATGGTCCAGCTACATAATGAAATACTGTGTAGCTATTTTAAACAATAATAAAGTGAAATCACATGTGCTAATATGGGTCAATTCCAAGATATTTTAAGTGAAAAAATATGTAAGTCTGAGGAAAGAGGCTTTGTGAAATTGAGTAACTTGCCTAAAATAACCTTGCTGTTCTAGGGTTGTTGGCACTAGAACCCTATTCTTTCTGAGGACAAGACCCTGCTTAAATGTGCACTGCTGTTCTGCTGTTGTGGAAAAGTCATGTTGTAGAAAGACCTGAGGTCAATGGATTACATGTCTTCTGTGACTCTATGGATCCACTGTTTCTTTGGGCAGTTTTTCAAGGAGGAGGGGAGAGCGTGTGGAGTGTGGAATTGACTGCATAACTTCACTCTATTTAACCTTGTTTCCTGAGCAATTTATTAAAGCGTTCCCCTTAATCTCTCAGACATACCAGGACTGGCAGGGGAGGTATGGCTTATTGATTCCTCTCTGTGTCTCTGGAGCAGAATTGAAGCCGAGGGATCTAGTATTTCCTAACCCTTGGAATTACTGACTATGCCAAAGCCTTTGACTGTGTGGATCATATAAGCAGAGTATATCATGAGAAACACTGGGCTGGAAGAAGCACAAGCTGGAATCAAGATTGTCGGGAGAAATATTAATAACCTCAGATATGCAGATGACACCACCCTTATGGCAGAAAGTGAAGAGGAACTAAAAAGCCTCTTGATGAAAGTGAAAGAGGAGAGTAAAAAAGTTGGCTTAAAGCTCCACATTCAGAAAACCAAGATCATGGTATCTGGTCCCATCACTTCATGGCAAATAGATGGGGAAACAGTGGAAACAGTGTCAGACTTTATTTTGGGGGGCTCCAAAATCACTGCAGATGGTGATTGCAGCCATTAAATTAACAGACACTTACTCCTTGGAAGGAAATTTATGACCAACCTAGATAGCATATTGAAAAGCAGAGACGTTACTTTGCCAACAAAGGTCCGTCTAGTCAAGGTTATGGTTTTTCCAGTAGTCATGTATGGATGTGAGGGTTGGACTGTGAAGAAAGCTGAGCACTGAAGAATTGATGCTTTTGAACTTGGTGTTGGAGAAGACTCTTGAGAGTCCCTTGGACTGCAAGGAGATCCAACCAGTCCATCCTAAAGGAGACCAGTCCTGGTTGTTCATTGGAAGGACTGATGCTGAGGCTGAAACTCTAGTTACTTTGGCCACCTCACATGAAGAGTTGACTCATTGGAAAAGACCCCGATGCTGGGAAGGATTAGGGGCAGGAGGAGAAGGGGATGACAGAGGATGAAATGGCTGGATGGCATCACCGACTCGATGGACATGAGTTTGAGTGAGCTCTGGGAGTTGGTGATGGACATGGAGGCCTGGCGTGCTGAGATTCATGGGGTCGCATAGAGTCGGACACGACTGAGCGACTGAACTGAACTGAACTGAATCCTTGGAAAGCACTGTGTACCTTGAAAAGGACCAAGTACTTATGGCAAAACCTTTCCATTTTCTGAAGGGAAAAGTGGTTCAGCAAGTGAAGGCGTTAACAGTCACTGAAAGGTGTTCAGCAAACAAGGGCATTAATAGTCGTTGAAAATTATGTGGCAACATCATGATTCAATTTATGAAAGGAAATGAAGGCAGAATTCTTATCTAATTAAAACAGCTTGAGGAAAGAAAGTGGGCAAAGGCTAATTACCTAACTTGGCATCTGGCCCAGAAAAGAAAGGTTAGTGTTTTCCTTCAAAAATTGTCAGGAAACTTCAAATTATAATGCTTGCTTTAAAGCTGTAGGGAATTTTTCATCCCTGAATCCCATAGTGCCTGACACATGTGAATTATTTGGCCTTGGGATTCTTCCTTTAAAAAGCAATTATTCATTTTTCTATAGATAAGGTAGTTAGATTTGATTAAGGAGCTGAAGTTTTTACAAAACAATCTAAAGGCCCAATATCTGATATCTTATTTAAGTTCTAAATTCTAGTTCCCTTGGTTTAGTCTTTACTGTTTTTATCAAGTGGAGGAAGTTCTATTTAGCAAAAATGTGTTGGTATTTCCTAGTGATATTCAGGGGGTTTCTGGTTGTTGTCATTTGCAAGTTTGTTTGTTTTTACTTTAATCTGCTTGAACGTTTCCATGGTCGGATGGTAAAGAATGTGGGCAGTTGGGCAGCTGGAAACCTATGGCTTATTTGGTTTACTATTAACCGGCTATGTGTCCCTGGACATATCAGTGCACCTTGAAGTGGTTCAGTTTCTTCATCTGTAAAATGAGGAAATGTGCAAAATAAGATTAATTCTTATCAGGAACTGCAAAATACAAAGTGGATGGAAGCAATGCCTTTGGGTGTGACTATGGAGATTCACCCTTCCTACCCATCCTGCATGGTCATGAGGATGACCTTCAAATCATCTCCTAGGAATACTAAGATTCCTGTGTAGGGAGAAATAGTGGCCAAAGGGCACACACTTTCAGTTATAAGAGATTAAGAATCTCACACTCTACAGACTGAGCCAGCCGGGCACTAAACTTTCAGTTATAAGATGAATAAGTTCCCAGGATCTAATGTACACTATGGTGACTATAGTTGATAATACTATATTGTATACTGGAAGCTTGCTAAGAAACTAGCTTTCAGGTGTTCTCATCTATATATATATCTATATATCAAAACATGTTGTACACCTTAAATATACACAATTTTTATTTTTTAAGGAAGTAAATTATGATGTGGACAAGAAATCAAGTCATTAACATAAAATAGTTGATCTTGATAAAACTCAGTGAATTAAAAATAAGAGTACAAATAAGAGTTTGATTCTTTTAGGAATCAAAACTGGTTTACTGTGTTATTTTTCAAACGGAAGCAAAAAATTAAAATGTCTTGTTGAAAAACAATTTTATATACTGGATACTCGAAATTTGCTAAGAGAGTAGACTTTAATTGTTGTCACCACACACACAAAATGGTGTGAGATTATGTGAGAGTATGGATGTGTTAATTAGGTTGGTGTGGTAATCATTTCACAATATGTACATGAATTAAATCATCCCATTTATCTCAAAGATATACAATCTTTTTCTATTGTAATTCAATAAAGCTGGGTAAAAATGTTCATTAAAAAACTAAAATATTGTCAAAAAGGGAAAGAGAAGAAAATTACCAGTTTTGATGATTTCAAAAGTCTCATCAAGCTCTAATATTCAATAGTTCTATAATTCTATAGTTGTGGGGGAAAAAGTAAATATATAAAGAAATTCTTGAACTCCCTTGCAGAATAAAGATAATACTCTTCCCCAAAACGTATGGAAAACAAACATGAAATGCCTTGTTGTGCCTTTTAGTAAGATCAATTCCAATTCCAGCCCTGAAATAAAATAATTTGTCCTGACAAGAAAATGAACAATTAATAATAACTAACCAACCTAGATAGCATATTCAAAAGCAGAGACATTACTTTGCCAACTAAGGTCCATCTAGTCAAGGCTATGGTTTTTCCTGTGGTCATGTATGGATGTGAGAGTTGGACTGTGAAGAAAGCTGAGCACCAAAGAACTGATGCTTTTGAACTGTGGTGTTGGAGAAGACTCTTGAGAGTCCCTTGGACTGCAAGGAGATCCAACCAGTCCATTCTGAAGGAGATCAGCCCTGGGATTTCTTTGGAAGGAATGATGCTAAAGCTGAAACTCCAGTACTTTGGCCACCTCATGCGAAGAGTTGACTCATTGGAAAAGACTCTGATGCTGGGAGGGATTGGGGGCAGGAGGAGAAGGGGATGACAGAGGATGAGATGGCTGGATGGCATCACTGACTCGATGGACGTGAGTCTGAGTGAATTCCCGGAGTTGGTGATGGACAGGGAGGCCTGGCATGCTGCTATTCATGGGGTCGCAAAGAGTCGGACACGACTGAGCGACTGAACTGAACTGAACTGAACTGAACATTACTATTTGCCAGTCACTGTTCTAAGCACATCACATGTATTAGTTTATTTAATGCTTGTAATAACCCTAGGTCTTATTATTATCTCCAGTTTTCAAATGCAGAGCTCAAGGCAAAGAAGTGAAGTAATTTGCCCAAGATCATTCAGCTAATAAATGACTGATTTGAACTTTGAACCCAGTAGTGTGATTCAACCCTATACACAGATTTCCATATTAAATGTAACCCACTGGAATATTAATCTATATATAATTTTCTTGATAGAACCAAACAAGGATAAAATATTGGAAATAGAATGACTCTTAGGTATTAGTGCATCCAAATTTTTCATTTTTAAAAAATTTTAATTGGAGACTAATTACTTTAAAATATTGTAGTGGTTTTGCCATATATTGACATGAATCAGCCATGTATGTACATGTGTTCCCCATCCTGAACCCCCCTTCCACCTCCTTCTCCATCCCATCCCTCTGGGTCATCCCAGTGCACCAGCCCTGAGCACTCTGTCTCATGCATCAAAATTGGACTGGCGATCTGTTTCACCTATGATAATATACATGTTTCAGTGCTATTTTCTCAAATCATCCCACCCTTGCCTTCTTCCACAGAGTCCAAATGACTGTTCTTTACATCTATATCTCTTTTGCTGCTTCGCATATAGGGTTATTGTTACCATCTTTCTAAATTCCATTTATGTGTATTAGTATACTGTATTTGCGTTTTTCTTTCTGGCTTACCTCACTCTGTATAATAGGCTCCAGTTTCATCCACCTCATTAGAACTGATTCAAATGTACTCTTTTTAATTGCTGAGTAATATTCCATTGTGTATACGTACCAAAGCTTTCTTATCCATTCATCTGCTGATGGACATCTAGGTTGCTTTCATGTCCTGGCTATTATAAACAGTGCTGCGATGAACACTGGGGTACATGTGTCTCTTTCAATTCTGGTTTCCTCAGTGTGTATGCCCAGCAGTGGGATTTCTGGGTTATATGGCAGTTCTATTTCCAGTTTTTTAAGGAATCTCCACATCACTTCATGGGAAATAGATGGGGAAACAGTGGAAACAGTGTCTGACTTCATTTTGGGGGGCTCCAAAATCACTGTGGATGGTGACTGCAGCCATGAAATTAAAAGACTCTTACTCCTTGGAAGAAAATTTATGACCAACCTAAATAGCATATTGAAAAGCAGAGACATTACTTTGCCGACTAAGGTCCATCTAGTCAAGGCTATGGTTTTTCCTGTGGTCATGTATGGATGTGAGAGTTGGACTGTGAAGAAAGCTAAGCACCAAAGAATTGATTCACTTGAACTGTGGTGTTGGAGAAGACTCTTGAGAGTCCCTTGGACTGCAAGGAGATCCAACCAGTCCATTCTAAAGGAGATCAGCCCTGGGTGTTCTTTGGAAGGAATGATGCTAAAGCTGAAACTCCAATACTTTGGCCACCTCACGTGAAGAGTTGACTCATTGGAAAAGACTCTAATGCTGGGAGGGATTGGGGGCAGGAGGAGAAGGGGACGACAGAGGATGAGATGGCTGGATGGGATCACTGACTCAATGGACATGAGTTTGAGTGAACTCTGGGAATTAGTGATGGACAGGGAGGCCTGGTGTGCTGATTCATGGGGTTGCAAAGAGTCGGACATGACTGAGCTACTGAACTGAACTGAACTGAACACTGTTCACAGTGTAAGAGGGTTCCCTTTTCTCCACCCGCTCTCCAGCATTTATTGTTTGTAGACTTTTGGATAGCAGCCATTCTGACCAGCGATGGTACCTCATTGTGATTTTGATTTGCATTTCTCTGATAATGAGTGACGTTGAGCATCTTCTCATGTGCTTGTTAGCCATCTTCATGTCTTCTTTGGAGAAATGTCTGCTTAGTTCTTTGGCCCATTTTTTGATTGGGTCATATATTTTTCTGGAATTAAGCTGCAGGAGTTTCTTGTATATTTTTGAGATTAATTCTTTGTCAGTTGCTTCATTTGCTATTATTTTCTCCCATTTTGAAGGCTGTCTTTTCACCTTGTTTATAGTTTCCTTCGTTGTGCAAAAGGTTTTAAGTTTAATTAGGTCCCACTTATTTATTTTTGCTTTTATTTCCATTACTCTGGGAGGTGGGTCATAGATTTATGACCTGCTGTGCTTTATGTCAGAAAGTGTTTTACCTATGTTTTCCTCTAGGAGTTTTATAGTTTCTGGTCTTAATGTTTAGATCTTTAATCCATTTTGAGTCTATTTTTGGGTATGGTGTTAGAAAGTGTTCTAGCTTCATTCTTTTACAAGTGGTTGGCCAGTTTTCCCAGCACCACTTATTAAAGAGATTGTCTTTTCTCCATTGTATATTCTTGCCTCCTTTGTCAAAGATAAGGCGTCCATGGGTGCATGGATTTATCTCTGGGCTTTCTATTTTGTTTCATTGATCTATATTTCTGTCTTTCTGCCAGGACCATACCGTCTTGATGACTGTAGCTTGGTAGTATAGCCTGAAGTCAGGCAGGTTGATTCCTCCAATTCCATTCTTCTTTCTCAAGATTGCTTTGGTTCTTCAAGGTTTTTTGTATTTCCATACAAACTGTGGCATTATTTGTTCTAGTTCTGTGAAAAATACTGTTGGTAGCTTGATAGGAATTGCATTGAATCTATAGATTGCTTTGGGTAGTATATTCATTTTCACCATATTTATTCTTCCAATCCATGAACATGGTATATTTCTCCATCTATTTGTGTCCTCTTTGATTTCTTTCATCAGTGCATTGTAGTTTTCTATATATAGGTATTTTGTTTCTTTAGGTAGATATATTCGTAAGTGCTTTATTCTTTTCATTGCAGTGGTAAATGTAATTGTTTCCTTAATTTCTCTTTCAATTTTCTCATTGTTAGTGTATAGGAATGCAAGGGATTTCTGTGTGTTAATTTTATATCCTGCAACTTTCCTGTGTTCATTGATTAATAATTTTCTGGTGAAGTCTTTAGGGTTTTCTATGTAGAGGATCATGTCATCTGCAAACAGTGAGAGTTTTACTTCTTCTTTTCCAATCTGGATTCCTTTTCTTTTTCTGCTCTGATTGCTGTGGCCAAAACTTCCAAAACTATGTTAAATAGTAGTGGTGAGAGTGGGCACATTTGTCTTGTTCCTGACTTTAGGGGAAATGCTTTCAATTTTTCACCATTGAGCAAACTTTTCATTTTATAAATGAGCACACACAGTGAGACCAATTTAAGAAGGGGAAAAGTCATCACTTGGCTCAGCTGAAAGTTCTAAAGTTCCTAAAGTTTCTCAAAATGATTTCTATCAGAAATTGCTCCCTTTAAAAGTTAAAAAGTAAAACAAATATTAGCTCATAAAATACCAAATAAAGGCTTACAGTAAATGACCATTAGCTTAGGAGGTTATTTACATTTTCTCATGGAGAGTTTTCCATTCACATCAACTGATTTAGCTTTAGAAAGACAAACTGAAAGCACAGCCACATGCAGAGTTTTGCATGGATAGTTCAGTCATCACAAAACAAACTTCTGTAGTTAGGGAATAAGACATAACAGGTTGTGCATTTCTGAGCGATTATAGTTAAAATGCCCAGGGCCAAGAATTCTTCAAGCCACCCAAGCAGTACAATAATTTTCCTGAAGTTCAAAGCCAGGAATGTATATATGAATTAAGCTCTTTCATTTAAAAATGTTTGTTTTTTTAAAAATCTCAAATCCCATGTGTGCCCAAGTTTGAATGCTTGACATCATTGAGAACGAACCAAAGAATTACTATTCGGTTCAACCAGAGAAGTCAAGAGCCAACCATGAAAGCCTCAAGAATCAGGGTATTTCTTCTTAAGAATTTATTTCAGAGCTGAAATGCAACAAGTTGAGTTTGCAGGGTGGGGCGTGGGGAGACTTCTGTAAAATGTCACGAAAGTCACTCATTTCAGGAGAAAAGCTACACTTCATTTTGGGATAAGGCATGATGGCTATCTAGCCATTTTTTCTAGGGAATTGAATGTGTCTCAAGACAGTTTCAGCAGATGTAGTTCATGTGTGAAAAACCCAGGCAGATTCCAAAGCATATATTTAAAATACAGCAATTGTGAGCTTTCCTTCTAGGTTTCTAAGTCTTCTCTAATAAAAACTAGAAATTAGGTAAGCTAAAGTCTTAGGGCTTTATGAAAACAGAACCAGTTCAGAAAACAGGAGAGTTTTTTTCAGTAACATAAAACAAACAAAATGTTAATATTTTTGCATATGATAAACTTATTTACAAACGAATTTTTTAAAACTAAAGTGCATGAATAAACATTTTAAAATTCATAAACATTCTCCTGGGAGACTAGTCAAGTCCCCTATAATTAAGAGAATAATAGACATGCATACCTAACAGAGGGTCCTTAATGGCACCCCACTCCAGTACCCTTGCCTGGAAAACCCCATGGAAGGAGGCGCCTGGTAGACTACAGTCTATGGGGTCACTAAGAGCTGGGCACGACTGAGTGACTTCACTTTCACTTTTCACTTTCATGGAAATGGCAACCCATTCCAGTATTCTTGCCTGGAGAATCCCAGGGACGGGAGAGCCTGGTGGGCTGCCGTCTATGGGGTCGCACAGAGTTGAACATGACTGAAGTGACTTAGCAGCAGCAGCAGCTGATGTTTATTCATTCAAATAAGAAAGAATAAAATGTCTGGCCAGTTCATCTCAGGGACACAAACATACCCAATGCACATGATGTTAAACATTAATAAATTTGTAGACCTTTTTTCCTGTTCATTTATTTTCAGTTTATGTCATAGAAATACACCTATTGAACCTAGGAGTTTAGACCTAAAGTCTTTCCTCCCTTACAGAGTGAAGAAGAAAGGGGAATGTAACTACATCAACAAATGTAGACTACTGTCAGTGAGTAAAAGAATGTGTGTACATGTAATAGAATATTAAACCCATGGTCTCTCTTGAGATCATGGATCCTCAGAATCATGGAAATACAGCTGCTTCTCCAACCTGCCTGCAAAGGTGCTCAGATTTTCCACCTTTAAGTTCTGGGAAGTTGTGGTGCCAACAGGAATGTTTCTCAAGAAATGTAACACGTTGCAATCTGGTTTCAAAAATGGACGTGAATTGACTTATTAATTCAGCCAGTCTCATAAAAAAAAAGTCCCCCAGGGAGAGAATGAAAGCCAAAATCCATTTTTTATGGAGATGGTGAGATAGGTGAGGAAAGAAAGCAGAAGTTACAAGGAGGTAGAATTGCAGGCACTGCAAACTGGACAAAGGGAATTGAGAGACAAATGAAGAAAAGGGCGGCACATTGAAGGCAAATTTTTATAATGGCTTGTGCTATTCCAAATAACAAGAACTCAATTTATTTCAGTTAGCATCCAGCTTACTGCTGAACCCAACCCCACACGTCAACTGGTTCCTAATAACACCCATTTTAGATCTGTTGGTTATCATTCATATTGGGTCATTAATAGCAGCCTCCACAGAAACAGAAATGAAATCAAGAATTGAATATTTATATACATGATGTCAAATAAAATTCCTTTGCCAAGTATTTCAGCCAAGAGTTGTCAGAAAATTAAACCAGAATTCGTTGAGGAATGGATCTTCTGACAAGTTTCGGATTTCAGTACTGCAAGCTTTCAGGCAAAGGAGGATAAAGAGGAGTTGTACTTGGCACTAAACCAACTTCCTCCCTCCTAGTGGAGGGTCTTTGTTCCTGTTACTAGTGACTCACTGAGTTACCTCAGTGAAGTAAGTCCCTTCCTCATGGTGGGTCTTGGTTTCTCTATTCACTGCAAATAATCCCTATAAAGGACTTGAAGTTCCTAGATAAGAAGTAGAATTTCAGGAAAATTTGGCATCCATAGAGTGATGAAATCTATGACATCATTATCCCAGTTCTCCTTGGAGTTATAGCCCACAAAGAACTTCTGTTGTCTTCTCAAAACTAGCCCTGACAATAGCCTTGAAAGTATAAACATCACACTTGAATAATCTCAAAACTCAGCCCAGCATTACTAAAGTTTGAAACAAGATTTAAAGCTACCCTGCAATAAATAAATGCCATACTTACACAAGGCTATTTCAAAATACATTTAATATGGATTTTCTTTTTCAACAGAGCACAATGCTGGGAAGAGTGGAATAATTGTACAACAGACACAAAATATTCAATTTCAGTTTAACCTATGATTGCCAGGCCTTAAAATTCCATACACTTTCAAAAATACACTGTGGCTGTTTCTTAAGAAAGACTCATGAACTGAGTTTGAGGTGAGCCAGGTATACGTCCTCTTCTCACTTATGAAGACTGCCTCTGTCTACTCAGGTTTCTCCTGCCCCTGCCCCCGCGCCCCTCTCCACCTCCCTCTCCACACCGCCACCACTATCTTAGGATGTACATCTCTTTCATTATGTGATATAAGAACACAAGCCACAGGCACAGTCCCACAGACTGTGTAACTCCAAGAGGTCAAGTGTGCTCTCTGTATGAAGTTCATGACATGTGAATGTTGGCACCACAACAAAAATTACGCACAACTTGGAAATGTCCAAAACACCCCCACATAACCAGAATTCCTTTTCTTTCTGATAAAGAGACCTTATTTTTCTCCTGTGTGTCCACTCAGTGTTAATAATAGTCCTTTCTCTTTGCAGAGTTTTGTTCATCTCGGTAAGCTCTGTCACAGAAATTAGTTCCTTGTAGGAAGGAAAGTTATGACCAACCTAGATAGCATATTCAAAAGCAGAGACATTACTTTGCCAACAAAGGTCCATCTAGTCAAGGCTATGGTTTTTCCAGTGGTCATGTATGGATGTGAGAGTTGGACTGTGAAGAGGGTGAGTGCCGAAGAATTGATGCTTTTGAACTGTGGTGTTGGAGAAGACTCTTGGACTGCAAGGAGATTCAACCAGTCCATTCTGAAGGAGATCAGCCCTGGGATTTCTTTGGAGGGAATGATGCTAAAGCTGAAACTCCAGTACTTTGGCCACCTCATGTGAAGAGTTGACTCATTGGAAAAGACCCTGATGCTGGGAGGGATTGGGGGCAGGAGGAGAAGGGGACGACAGAGGATGAGATGGCTGGATGGCATCATGGACTCGATGGACATGAGTTTGGGTAAACTCCAGGAGTTGGTGATGGACAGGAAAGCCTGGCATGCTGTGACTCAACTGAACTGAACTGAAGGCTTGCCTAGAGAATCCCATGGACAGAGGACCCTAGCAGGCTACACTCCATAGTGTCACAAAGAGTTGGACACGACTGAGCGACTAACACAGGCTTTTATATCTCTTCGATTTCAACGCACTGCCCAGATTTCCCCAAATTTTTATCTCCTTTCCCATAAGAAGTTTCTCCTTCTATACTCTCCCTTCCTCTTCCACTCTTTGTTTCTGATTTACCAAGAAAATTTTGACTGGTCTTGCCCATGTGTTAAGTACTAGAAAGGGAAAAGTGCAGAGCCAGATCTCTGATTCAGAAGGTGGAAAGAACAGTAAAAACTAGAGAAGGGCAGGGCTAAGAAAGCATCCTCATAGAGACCATCATTCTAGTGGTAGAATTATGGAAATAGGGGTAGAGCTAAACTGACAGTCACAAACTACTCTGCCTCTGACTGCCATGAAAGAAAGTGAAGTTGCTCAGTTGTGTCTGACTCTTTGCGACCCCATAGACTGTAGCCTACCAGGTTCCTCCGCCCATGGTATTTTCCAGGCAAGGATACTGGAGTGGGTTGCCATTTCCTTCTCCAGGGGATCTTCCCCACCTGGGGACTGAACCCAGGTCTCACGCATTGCGGGCAGACGTTTTACCATCTGAGCCACCAGGGAAGTCCTAACTTCCTGACTGCCATGACCTCATTATAAATCCTCATCTTGGCAGACAAGATGGTACAGCAGTGATCTCAGGACAATTGGAAGTGACAGATATAACCATGGAGAGGCTTGTTGCTCCTGCTATTGCATTCCTAGCTCATGAAACCAGACAGCAGATGTAAGCCAGAAAAGGGATAGTGGAAGCTACAGGGGAGTTGAGGGGCCATAGCCAGGCAGCGATGCACAGGAGCTGGCAAATACTGTTTTCAGAGGACCGCAAGGGGAGAGTAGTATGAGGACTGGGGATGATCTTTTACATCCATCATCTTTTATCAGCTTTCCTAGCTCAGAAAGTTTTCTGAGGATAAAACCAAGCCCTGTCTGGCTCCCAAGACCACATGCTGCCCCGGGCCAGGGTCCATGTTTTGCTAAGTGACTGCCATAGGCTTACGAGGTGGGGCCCCTACAAACAGGGGCCCTGAGACTTTAAATCTTATAAGCTCTCTTCTGAGAGTGATTATCAATAGTCAGGACCTAACAGTGTGGGTATAAGGCAGGCTCAGAGCCAGTCATGCCTCTGTCACTGACTGATCGTGCAGACTTTGGGCAAATGGCTTAAACTTCTTAAACGTCGATTTCTTCATCTGCAAAGTGGAACTGTGAGGTTTAAATGGCAGAATGCAAACAGCCTACAACCTAGCACGTAATAAGGACTTGATAAGTATCATCATCATTATTACTATATGCTTGACTATCCATTGTTTCCGTGTTACTTGAGTTGAAAACGTTTGTGAATGAGAGGAGGACAAATATCCGGTTAGGAGCTGGAAAAAAAAATTCCAGTCATTGGTTTCAAATGACCAGCACCAGCCTTGGAACTTTAGTCACTACTGACTCTCACTTCTAAAAGCCATTGGAAAAGTACCACCCCCCATGCGGACTCCACCTCATTCTCCGCAGGTTCTTACTTCTTAGAAAAGGAGTATGATTTTCTAACTCAAAACCTGAGATATATGTCCTGACAAGTACTCTTAAGTCTACAAGAGGACAATGGTATGGAATACTTCAGTCTGGTTCTAGTTTAATCATGCTAGAAAATGAGCCCAGTCAAAGGGGACACTAAGGCAATAAAAGGACTTACTTAGTGGCTCTCTCTCCACAACTCCAAGATGGCTGACACCTATTTCCACAAGACACTCGCTGGGTGAAGACAGTGCTCTTAGCATGCTACTTAATAGGAGAGCTTAGTGATAAAGAACCAGTATGCCTTTGCAGGAGATATGGGTTCCATCCCTCGGTGGAATATCCCCTGGAGAAGGAAGTGGCAACACACTCCAGTATTCTTGCCTGGGAAATCTCATGGACCGAGGAGCCTGCCCGGCTACAGTCGATGGGGTCACAAGAGTTGGACATGACTTAGGGATTAAAACAACACCAATCAAGAGTAAGAGTAATAAGTATTATCAGCCATTGACATCTTGAGGAGAACTATTATCAAGATCCCCTAAAAGGACTCCGAATAACAGCTTAGGGGAATGTGGCAAGGACAGCAAGGAACAAGAAGTGATTTGTAAATTGGTATGATACCTGAATGTGATGCCACCCGGACCCCTGATACGCAGAAATGGAGACGGGAAATCAATCAAGTGACGGAGGGAGTTGGTAGCGGTTTTGATTCCTAATTTTATCTAAGTCTGGTTTTGCCCCTGTGAATTTCAGGGCCTCAAGGTCTGACGTCACCTCCAGGTAGCCTCCCACCAGCCTGGGGTCCGGGGATGGCAGGAATGCAGCGGGTGAGGACCAAGAGCTGTGACTGCATCTTTTTCTCGAAATCCCCCCAGGGGCCCAGAGTTGGATGCTCCCCTACGGGCTCATCACGTGTGCAGCCCAAGCAGTGCAAACCCAGCAGAGGTCTGTGGTCCCCGGGCGCTAGGGTGGTTTTTAGGGTTTTCTTTCTTTATGATTTCCCTTCTTGTTCTCCACAGTTGATGATTTTCTGCAGAAAAACGGCTGAGAAAAAGAACCTATTTCATTTCCAGTTCCCATCACTGCGATTTCCACATGGATGTGACGTTCAGTCCAGCTTCCGAAATGCCCAGTTGACTCACGCGGGGACACCCCGGGGCGGGGCGCAGGAGTTTCTCTGGCAGCGCGGCGGGGCGGGGCGGCGGGGCGGGGTCGGGGCGGGGCGGAGTGCATCTGGCTTCCCGCTCCTGCTGCGCCTCCTGCGCCCCCTAGCGGCGATATCAGGGCTGCGGGAGTCTGGGGCTCGTGTCACGTGACTGGAAAGTCCCTGGGTGGAAATCCCCGCTGTCCGCGGGCGGTAAAACAGAAAGGGAAAAAAGAGAACTGGCAGTCGGCAGCCTTCGCGGCGGCCAAGTGCGACAAGCTAGGAGGCCTTGGGGGCGGAGCGGCGAGAGCAGCCGCCGGGAAGACTGAGGTGGCAGCAGCAAAGGAGATCTACAGCCCCCGGCCGGCCCGCCGGAGAACTAGACCGAACCAGGCGTCCATGGGGAGCCGCCTCCACCCGGCCCCGACCCGAATTGCGACCCCAGTCTGCGGTGCATGCTTGTCCTGACCTGGACTTGGGATTTCTGAAGAGGATCGCGCGGCCCGAAGAGGTAACCCCGCGTCCCTGTGCCTTCTGCCACGGGCTCTCCCGGGACAAGGGCTGCGGGTGCGAATTTGGCAGCGACCCGCGGGCTGGCCCCGTCGCCTTGGCCTGGTTTTGCCGCTGTCCCAGAGGGAAGTTTGTTGGCCGTTTGTGACCCCTGTAGGTTCTGAGCTGCTGAGAGTGCAGGTGGCCGCCAGATGTTCGGGTGACAGCCTGTATTCTAGGATCCAGCCAACTGTTCCTTGCAGCTCATGCAGAGAACTTGAACGGCAGTTGCTTGGGGGAGAGTCGCCCCCCGGAGCCGCTTGGTCCGGGTGGTCATCGGTGCTTTGCTCTTCGGCTTGTCCCTTTTGGAGTCGAGCTCTGCATGCTTACGGCCACGTAGACCTTGCAGAACCGCCTGGCCTCTTTCCAGACTGTGCAGCACCGGTCCAGAGGGGTGGGATGTCGCAGCGGCAGCAAAACCTAGGGGGCGGGGGGCCCGGTCAGCTCTCCTTTCCGGGAGGGCTTGCAGACACTCAGAGGGCAGCAGTGTCAGAGAAGTATGCATGGAGCAGGAGGTCGTCCGCCTGCCTTGGGGGGTGACTCCAGTTTAGAGCATCTGCAAGCCCCTACCCCCAAGTCAGACTGTCTTTGTCAGCCGGGGTCGTCCCACATCCTGCCACCTGGCCTTTCAGGAAAGCCGCGGTATTAAGTAAGGAAGGAGCGCAACTCTTGTTGAGACCGCTTTCTTTTCAGTTCTCCCTGCCTCTGATCTTTCCTCGGAAAGCCACGCTGGTCAACTCTCTCAGGGCAGCCTTTTGGGAGAACCAGTGTTTGAGTCCTCTGGACCAGAGCCCCAATGTCCCAGATTATTAAGCAGCCAGTTACTGCTTCATTCTTGTGTCCTAAGGTGCTGCTTTATTTTTTGTTTTCAATTCTTTGTACAATTTTTGACTTTTTGAAGTAGTACTTTCTGAAAATTTAATTTCTGTTGGTAGGCCAATGAGGTATCAGAAACATGAAAGAAATGTTATAGGTGATATTGTCTTTGCAAATAAGGACATTACATTCATAGCTCAGAAATTCTTTATCACAAGTCAGATTATTCTTTAATCTCAAGTGTGGAGAAGTCTAAGTCCTGGACACTTAGGCAATGGGCATTGATTTCTTTTAAGGAGGCAATGCTGCAGGCCATTCAAGGCTACACCAATGAATGAGGTGACACTGGGCTGTCAGATATTGACATTTGCATGTCTTGCCTGTGGTTCTAGCACTCACTGTTTGAAAGATCTTAGGTGCAGAAGAGAATAACGGAAGAGTCAGAAAAGCAAAAAGAGGCTACACCTAGTTTGTTTCGGATCTTCTTGCCTGTCTCCGTGTGAGAGCAGCAGGCACTGCAGCCACAGGTGTGGTGTTGTGAGATTAACAAGGAGGTGGGTTTGGAAGACAGGACTTTTAGGCAAAGCCCTGCCCTTGGATGGTGTGGGAGCTACCTGAGCAGGACCAGTACTGCAGGTGCTGTAGCTGGAGACTATGATAGTCATGTGACTTCATGCTGGGGAATAATGTTATCTTTGATCTTTTGCCTCAGCACCAAGCTGATGGTCAGGCAGTAGAAGTATGTGGTCAGGCCATGCTTGCTGAGTGATGGATGGACAAATGAATGACATCATGAAAGAGGCTTTTGCCATGCCACCAAGGGGGAGCGTGTGTGATGTTTTTATCCCTTAGTTGTGTCTGTGGCCTTGCCATGCTTTTGCCCAATTCCACCTGCAAGGAATGTCTGACGTCAAAAAGGAGAGATTACCATTTGACCCAGAGAATGACTTCTTCCAGGCATCATCTAGCTAGCAGATTAGGAAACCTGATCTAAATCTACCACCAGAAGACTCCTCAGAAGGAACCTTGGAGTCATCTAGTCCACCTGTCTCCCTGGAGTGGGCCATGAGAATTTAGACCATTTTATCAATGTCTTTAAGAAAGCTGAGACCTACCCCAGACAGGCTTTCTTGTAAGAGGGAGGTTTCTTCTCCCTCTTAACTTGGTTTAACTTCTTTGTCATCTAGAGTCTTGCCCTGGAAAACAGTATGCTAAAGGACTGGGATTAACGATCACAGTGAAACTTCCTAGAGGCTCAGTTCGTGCTCTGAAACTGTCTTTGTCCTCATCTTGGAAATTTGGATGGATGGCAGGGCACTCTGCTCAGGGTCAGTGAATGTCAGCTGGCTCTCCACAAAGAGATGAGCTGTGAAGTCCCACGTTAAATCTATTCACATCTTCCTATGCTATTGTCATGGATTGGAGATGCTGGGGTTATCCCCCTCCTCTTTCATTTGTTCCGAGTGGCTCCCTCTGGCTGCAACTTCTTTCCTTGTCTGCTTCCAAACTTTTATTTCTTTCCACTGGTTGATTGTGCTTGAAGATTTCAGGATGAAGACAGGGTGAGAAATCAATCTGAGTATTGGTAGCTGGAAGATGATGATAAAATTGGGTTGGCTGTTGAGTTTAAGTAGTACAGTTAATTCCATCATTGCATAGAATTATTCTATGCTTTTACTATCTGCCCTTGGAAGTATAGGATTTATTATTCTAGTATTGTTATTATTCTAATTCTTCTTCTGATGTTGTAAAGTTCAGTGAAGAGGTTCTGAGAGACTGCTAACTGTTTGCTCTTAAAATTGGAAAGCATCTTGCTGGGAGTAGACTTTTTTGTTGGTTATAAAACATTCAGTTTAACTCTCTATGTAAATATGTAAATAGCATTTTATAAGTAAATGCTTTATAAATGTTCCTTTTGGGGACTATAGAGAAAACTCCAATCGACAGCCTACATAGCAGCATAAAATTGCAGGATTTCTCACAAAATATTTGTTGTCTTTCCAGTATAGGGAGGGAGTGCTTGAAAGAGGTAAATCAAGACATGGACTAAAAAGAAGGGTTGCTTGGTGGTGCTCTTAGAAGAGGAGCTGACTTGTCAGGGCTACATTGTGCCTATAACCAGCATTCAGGGCACCTCAAATCCAGTGTTTGCCCCCAGAACAGCATCAGGATGAGATGGGAGTTTCAGTCGGTTAGAAGGCACCATACCTGTTGCTGACAGACAAGCTTGGCTCCCTGACAAACGTTACTGAAAACACGGGTTATTCCCCTCCTCCTCATTGCCCACTCCTTCTCTTGTTTAGACTAATCTTTAAAAATGATGTAACTTAAAACTGTCCAGTGTGAGTTCATCTTTGGGGCCAGCTAGTATCCTGGGAGTAGAGGTGACTAAGATCTTTTGCCTGCTGCTCAGGGTAATGACAAGATCAGACGGTGGGGTTTCCTGCAGGCAGGTATATAGGAGTCATATCAAAGTCAGACTAACAGCGTGGGGTTTTCTTTCCCTCCTCTTCAGGTATTGGAGAGCACCATGGCTGAGCAACTCCTTCCTCTGGCCTTGTATTTGAGCAATATGCGGAAAGCTGTGAAGATACGAGAGAGAACACCAGCAGATATTTTTAAACCTACCAATGGAATCATTCACCATTTTAAATCCATGCACCGATACACTCTGGAAATGTTCAGAACTTGCCAGTTTTGTCCACAGTTTCGGGAGATCATCCACAATGCTCTCATTGACAGAAACATCCAGGCTTCCCTGGAAAGCCAGAAGAAGCTCAACTGGTGTCGAGAAGTCAGGAGGCTTGTGGCCCTGAAAACAAATGGTAAGATGTGCTTTTGTCTAGGCGTTGAGGTGGCTCCTACCATGCTGCATCCCTATTTATTAAAAGGCACCGGGCCCAAATCAAATCTCTTAAGGCTATAGGTACCGTAGTATAGAGACACTCTGAGGGGCATGTGACGAAAGCAAGCTTGCTTTGTGAGTATTTCAATTAAGGGTGATTTCTAGTGCATGTTAGAGAGCAGAGCACACTGAACCTTGGAGAATGCATTTCTGGACACTGTGTGTTAGGTGTATGTGTAGGGTATGTAGGTATGACTTCTATATCTAATTCTTGTGACTGTTTAATCATCTGTGAAATACCCTTCCCTCACGAGTAATGGAAATATCAAAAGGCTTTAAAAAGTTCAGAAGAAAAGCATGGTGTGAAAATCAATAGTGTTTTCCACTGTCATTAGAAAATGCTCGTGATGATGGCCTTACACTTCTTGAATCGATGGCATTTTATGGGTTAACCACTGGCTGTTGTCAGCTCCTCCCTTACCTAGGTTCTGTTGCCTGCAGTCCCAAGATACTAACTGGACAGATAAACCTGAGTTCTTAGTGCAGGTTTTAGTCCTTTATTTCATTCTTTTTAGGGATTCCTAGTACTGTACCGAATTTCTTGCTATCTGTGACTGTCTGCCCAATGGCTGTTTACAACTCATTGCTGTTTCCTGTTCTAAACTTCACTGTTTTTTTTTTTTAATTATTTCCTTTGAGCAAGAGTATGCACATCACAGAAACATTCAAGCCTAGTGTTAAATGTAGAAACAAAATTCTACTTTATAAATGTAGTTAATTATTGCAAGAAGCAGTAGACTGCTTATTGTCTAGGTAAAAGCAGGAAACTCCTGTCCTTAGATCAGTGACAATCCTAAACCATCCCAATTATTTTGATTGATATACATCTAAGGGCAAAATAATACATCTTCATTGACAGTGAGACCAGATGATAAGTATGTTAAATGAACTGGTACATTCACTTTGGCTGTTTTTGACTTGGGTAACTTGGCACGATTGAGGGACATGACTTTTTCTTGGGTTTTGGGGGTTAAGTGCATCACCTAAACATCGTGCTTTTATTTTTGAAGCATAGATTCTTAGAAACATAGAAAGAAAACGGAGGCTTCCTAGTGTTTACACTGGTTTTGGCATTAAATCAAGAGATGCTTAGAAGTAGGTAATTATGTTAAGTCATCATCAAGGGGTTTATATTCCTGACAGTTTGTGGTTTTAACTCTCCCATTTTGTTACAAAAAGAGGTGGAGTCAACTTGGGAGAGTTGAAAAGAAGAGATTCTGCCAAATTAGAAATGTGGTAATAAGAAAAAAACCATTTTATGTGAACTGAACTGGGATTTTAGGTTCAACTTGCTCTAGTTCCTTAAGGAAAAAAATAGAATATAAAAAGTAAATACTTGTCTTGCAAAGATATGCATTTAAGTCAAGGATTCACGCTACAAATAAAACTACAAAGCAAGTGCATTTTGATATCATTTTCTGAGAGATGGGAGTTTTTAGGCTCAGAGTCCTTTTATTTCACCACTTACAAGAAAATTCCTTAAAAATCTGGAAAAGAAAGAGAAGATATTTAGGGGAAGAGGAAAACAAACGGCTTTTCCTTTCTGATTTTTATTAGCACCATTTTTTTTTTCAAGTCTTCCCCCTATAGGAAGGCTCTTCAAAGTCAATGGTCTATTTGGGGAGGGGGTGATTCACAAGTTTGCATTTGAGGATATGAGACTGCGGTGAATGAGGAAGGGAGTAGGTGGCATAAAATTGAAACTTCATTTGAAAAATTCCAGCGTCTATTGGCTGCAGCGATTTCACTTGTATAATGAGTAGCCCTATTCCAGCTCACCCTGACCACACCCACTTGGAAAGTCCAGGGTGCACTTCGCATTTTAAATGTCTGCACACCAGAACAAAAAGTACAATAGCTGTTGCTCAATTGCTAGTCAAATAATTTAGCACTGGGGAATTCCAGATGTTACTTAGGGAATTTTATGCTGGTGCATCTCAATAAAGAACTGAAAGTAAGCACAAGAAGAAGAAAAAAAGCCTTATCTTTGCTCTAGATTTTGCAAAGGGGAAATTTCAACAGCTTGCAATTGTTGCCACACTTCTGCCAAGACACAAGGCTTGAGCGATCTTTTTGGTTCATTTGTTTGAATGTTTATTTAGCTAGTTTTTCTGACTATGTAAACTGAAAGGATATTGGCTATGGATATGTTTGAGGGTGTTGTTGTTGTTGTTGTTTACAGTTGACTATAATTAGGACATGATAAAATTTCAAATAGCTTCATTGCCCCATATAGCAATGTAAGGAAATAATTGAACGTTTCTTTATAAAAACAATTATGCACTTCCCAGAAGAGCCTAAGGAGTTAACTTTTTTAATATTAAACATTTCTCTGAAACATTTATTCTTTGGAGGCCAAAAAAAAATGCCATTTCATGAGTTGTGGATTTTTAACCTATAAAAGTAACAAAGTGACAGATTAAAATTAGACCTATCTTTTTCTCAAAAGGCTCAGAGTTCTTAAAGTGCCAGCCGTAAACACTGAATCAATTTTCAAATGTAGACATCTAGACACTCTTTAGCTCTGAAAAGGGACTCTAATTGCTAACAGGCGGGTTCACACAAGGCATTTATGGGAGGTGGGGGTGAGTGAGCAGGCTAGTAGGTAATTCCGTCTCAATCCCATTTTATAAATCAGGAGAGGAAACTCCCAGGCCCTGCTTGCTGTGGTGGGCTGGTCAAGTCATTTACCCCTGAGTCATGGCCAGACGGTCCCTGTCTAGTAAGCGGAGCCAGACCAGCTTCCTGGTTTGAGCATGTTGCTCTGGGTGTTCTCTCTCAGGGTCAGAGAGCAATAGGACCAGCATCTGAGCCAGAAGATCAAGGCTTGTTAGAAAGGAAGGGACTTCAGAGATCATAATCCAATACCCTCATCTCACAAAGAGGAAAAATACTCAGAGGTTAAAAAATTCCCCACTGAGGGCAGAACCAGACTGGAGTCAAGGTCTCCAGACTCTCAGTCCTTGGTTCCTTGGGCTTTGTTAGAAGCATTCATTAAACAGAAGAGTTACAAGAAAGATTTTTTATTTTTCCCTTAAAGCTGTCATCACCTAGTGAAATGTTACCAGCTGGTCCTTCCCACCAGGGAGGTGGGAAGAGGATTCAGGATTGGGAACACATGTACACCCATGTCGGATTCATGTTGATGTATGGCAAAACCAATTCAATATTGTAAAGTAATTAGCCTCCAATTAAAATAAGTAAATTTAAATTTAAAAAAAGAAAGAAACTAAACCATTGGCGTTTCTCACAAGCACTACTGGGTCCCCACTTACGGTAGCAGAGAGGCTGGTTTATTCTGGAAACCTCTGCTAGGCCTTAGATTCGGATTGCTAGAATTTGCTTCCCTTCTGTCCTCAGGTGACGGAAACTGCCTCATGCACGCGGCTTCTCAGTACATGTGGGGTGTTCAGGACACAGACTTGGTCCTGAGGAAGGTGCTCTTCAGCACCCTCAAGGAGACGGACACGCGCAACTTTAAATTCCGCTGGCAGCTGGAGTCTCTTAAGTCTCAGGAATTCGTGGAAACTGGGCTTTGCTATGACACCCGGGTATGTTGGGGTTCCTCCTGAAACATTTATTGACAGAGCTCCATGGTGGGAAAACTGCATCTCCAGCCAGTCCCTGCTGTCAGGGAGCATATGGTTTGCTGGGTCTCGTGAACTTGGCTAAGCAGAGTCAATGGAAAACACCAGAAACCTCCCATGGGATGAACCCAAGGCCCTTGTCACTGCTGGGAGGCTCCCAGGCAGCATCTTCCCAGCTGGAGAGTCATTCTAGAATGATCTTTCTGATCACGGGTTTCCCTGTGGCAATTTTGGCTGTTTGGGGAGTTTGATGACCCTTGCTTGCTTTACTGAGCCCATCAGTCAGATTCAGAGGGCGCCTCCCCATCTTCGGCCACAAGGCTGGGACTCTGTGCACAAGGAGCTCGGCATGGTGTTTCAGCAGGGATTTTTCTGAAAGCAGGTGCTGTCCCCCTGCTCCTCTGCTTCTGAGTTTGCCTTGTAATGGGAAAAAGTAAAGGAAGAAAACCAGAATTGGGGGGAAAATGGGTGATAATTTGAGTGATGATCTTAAGAAAGGGTAAAAGTAAGCTCAGTGATACCAGTGAATAATTATAGAGTGGAGCCAAAGTTGTTTTTTAATGCAGAATGCATTCAATAGTTTCTTTCCTCTCCCCTTAGAATTGGACCGATGAATGGGACAACCTCGTCAAGATGGCATCCGCAGACACACCTGCAGCCCGAGGTGGACTGCAGTATCATTCACTGGAAGAAATACACATATTTGTCCTTTGCAACATCCTCAGAAGGCCAATCATTGTCATTTCAGGTGAGATGCCTGCTGATGGCGTCCCTGTATTTAGGTGCCTTTCAGCTTTAATCCCTTACCTCTTAGCGTGACCCAAGTTCCAAGCATCCATAGCTAAATGGACTCCCATGAAAGTCTCAGAGGGCCTTATCTTTTCTTTCTCTTTCCTTAAACAGACAAAATGCTGAGAAGTTTGGAATCAGGTTCCAATTTTGCTCCTCTGAAGGTGGGTGGGATTTACCTGCCTCTGCACTGGCCTGCCCAGGAATGCTACAGATACCCCATTGTGCTCGGCTATGACAGCCAACACTTTGTACCCCTGGTGACCATGAGGGACAGTGGACCTGGTGAGAAAACCAAGCATCTATTCACATTTGTAACTGCTTCTGAATCCTGCTACACCCTGTTCTTACTGAACGTCAGGGTTTGCTCTTTGGCTCCTTTTTGAAAGCCTCATTTAAGTATATTAGTTTTATTTAAATATAGTATTCTGTCATTTGTTTGATTAGCAACAATAATGCACTCACACTAATCATAATGCCCCCCCCCCATCCCCTCTTGTTTTGTGTGTCATTTGGGACCGACTTTGAGCATGTTAGTGGCAAATAGGAGATAATGTCTATTACTGCCACCATTTCTTAATTAACCCGTAATACAGTGCCTGGCCTGGGGCAAGTAAATGTCTGGCAGGCTAGCTATTACTGTACTAGCTTAATGTGGAACTAATAGGGTACTTTATAAATGCTTTAGGTACAATATTTTATTTCATTTCATCTTCACAGCATCCATGTGGATGCTATAAGCACTGATAGCCTTACTGTACAGATGAGGCACCTGAAGCTCAGAGAAGTTAAGTAACTTCCCTAATGTCACAGAGCTGGATAGTGGCAGAGTCAGAATCTGAACTCAGGTCAGTCTGAATCTGAAGTGCAGTAATTTAACCAGTAAGACCCGCTGCTTGGAGGCTGCTTTATATTCTGTGAACTTCCTGGAAACAGTATATTTTATATTAGAGTTTAGCACAGTTTGTTTCCCCATTTGATTTTGTGGCTAGATAATACTTTTCCATTCTGTAATTGTATCCTTTCTGCATTTTCAAAATGCAGTCGTTTTATATATATATGACCTCACACAAAATCTTGTTTAGTAGAATCATTTTGCTTACGTGCTATTTCTTTTTCCCTCAGAAATCCGAGCTGTTCCACTTGTTAACAGAGAGCGAGGACGATTTGAAGACTTAAAAGTTCACTTTTTGACAGTTCCTGAAAACGAGATGAAGGAAAATCTCCTGAAAGAGTACTTGATGGTGGTAGAAATCCCCGTTCAGGGCTGGGACCATGGCACCACCCATTTAATAAATGCTGCAAAGTAAGCAGTTTGTTTTTGGCTCTATCCTGTGTCATCTTTAAGCTGCTTCTGCCTCAGAGACCAATAGTAAAGTTATTTGAAGCCAGTTTCCTCCAACGTGAAACAAATTTAGGGGCTTGTGTGTGTCAGAGACAATCAGCTTAAGTGGCACTGACTTTGGTTTTCAAATGAAAACAAGGAATTTTTCCAGAGGCTTGTCCTGTGTATCTGGATGCTTGGAAGCCAGCATGGTGGCTTCAAAAAGTGCGTTCACATCAAGGATACTTTTTTTTCTTTTAATTGCCCTAGTGCTAGACTAACAAGTGAAAATTCTTAGAAACAAAAGCCTCGTTCTCCTGGCTTCTGGGTAAGGCAGACACATCACATGCAGGCTGGGCTGTAGAATGTGTTTCTGTAGCAGCCACATGAGTTGGCCACGTGGATCAGGGAGGAGAGACCCAGAGTGCGGGTTTATAGGTATCAAGATTGTAAACACTGGCTTGATGATAAAGAGATGCCTGTTTCCTAGAACTTGAAGTGCACAACACCGAGAAGGCCTAAGCTAAACAATTTCTCAGCGTGGAGATGAACAAATTTCAGTGAGTCAGAAGTCAGCACGGAGTGCCTGTTGGTGCGTCTGCCTCTTAGTTACTGCTCATGGCAGTTAACGCTGATAGGCACCAGACGCACATTTAAAATTAATAGCAGCAAAATACGGAATGCAACCTTCCCGTATAGTTTGTGTTGGAAAGTAGACTTGTCCCAAATGAATACCCTGAATAATGTTTCAGTAGAAATTTGATCTCTGAGAATTTAGATAGTAAAAGTAACTATTTCAAAGAGGAATAGAGTAAGTAGAGAAGCAGTCCCCAAGTAACCCCTTTCTTTAGCATTATCTGTAATTTGGGGTGGACCACAATTAATTAAATGAGACTGATTCTCAGAATAGTGATGTCTTCTCAGCATTACTGGACTGTGTTACATTAGAAGTGCAAACTATCACAGACTGCATTTCAGTGGGTGGGTAGAAAGTTATTGCCACAATCCATATTTTCAGTTTGCTCTATGAGCCAATGATATAAAATTGTGTGTGTATGTGTGTTTGTGTGTGTGTGTTTGTGAAGTCTCATATTTTTCCTTTTGTTCTTTAGGTTGGACGAAGCTAACTTACCCAAAGAAATAAACCTGGTAGATGATTACTTTGAACTTGTCCAGCACGAGTACAAGAAGTGGCAGGAAAACAATGAGCAGGGACAGAGAGACACACACCCCCAGAATCCTCTGGACCCTTCCATCCCCCAGCTTTCTCTCATGGAAATCAAATGTGAGACACCCAACTGCCCATTCTTCATGTCTGTGAACACCCAGCCTTTGTGCCACGAGTGCTCAGAAAGGCGGCAAAAGAACCAAACGAAAGTCCCAAAGCCCAACTCCAAGCCGGGCCCCGAGCTGCTCCCCGGCCTGGTGCTTGGGACCTCCCGGGGGGAAGTCTGGAGTCCTGCGGAGCCTGCCGGAGGCCCCCACTCGGCCCCTCCGACGGCACCCAGCCTCTTCCTCTTCAGCGAGACCACGGCCATGAAGTGCAGGAGCCCCGGCTGCCCCTTTACCCTCAATGTGCAGCACAACGGCTTCTGTGAGCGATGCCACAATGCCCGGCAGCTGCCAGCAGGCCACCCTGCGGACCCCACACGGCTTCCTGACCCGAGTAAGTGCCGAGCCTGCCTCCAGGATGTCACCAGGACATTTAATGGCATCTGCAGTACTTGCTTTAAAAGGACTACAGCCGAGGCTGCCCCGAACCTCAGCTCCAGTGGCTCCCTGTCCTGCCACCAGCGCTCCAAGTCTGACCCCTCACAGCTGGCCCAGAGCCTGTCCCCACACGCCTGCCGCAGAGCCGGGCCCGAGGCGCCCTCTGGTCACCACTCCCCGGCCACAAGGACTCCAGGGGACAGGAAGGGGACCAGCAAGTGCAGGAAAGCGGGCTGCATGTACTTTGGGACCCCAGAGAACAAAGGCTTTTGCACGCTGTGTTTCATCGAGTACAGAGAAAATAAACGTGAGTGTGATGATGGGTTTCCTCTCCTCTGCTGAAAAACTCCCGAGTAGAGGGCTGTATGCCCCTTAACTTCATGAAGGGAGCCCCTCTGGGCTATGGGGGGGAGTGTGGCTTGCCTGGGGGCAGAATCCCAGTAAGTCTTCCAGCACGCTTGGAAGTAAAAACACAAAATAGCATGTTCCAAGACCCACAGAGCTCTGTGCAGAGTTCAGAGAATTTGTTTTATAAGGTCATGCAATGCAATGTTTGTAAGGTAGAGTTCAAACAAGACTTCTTTTGAAACTCAAGCGAACTAGAGAAAATTCAAAATCTGAAGAGCAGTAACTGAAAAGAGGGCTTCCCTGGTTTCTCCAATGGTAGAGAATCCTCCTTCAATGTGGGAGACCTGGGTCTGATCCCTGGGTTGGGAAGATCACCTGGAGAAGGGGATAGCTACCCACTCCGGTATTCTTGCCTGGAGAATTCCACGAACAGAGGAGCCTGGTGGGCCACAGTCCATGGGGTCACAAAGAGCCTGACATGACTGAGCGACTAACACTTTAGGGCTTCCCTGGTCGCTCAGAGAGTAAAGAGTCTGCCTGCAATGCAGGAGACCCAGGTTCAATCCCTGGGTCAGGAAGATACCCTGGAGAAGGAAATGGCAACCCACTTCAGTATTCTTGCCTAGGGAATCCCATGGACAGAGGAGCCTGGCAGGCTACAGTCCATGAGGTCACAAAGCGTCAGACATGACTGAGCGACTAACACGCACAGACAGCTGGAAAGAGGGCGGTCTCCACTGACTACATAAGAATGCCTTTGTGGTTTTAGAAATATCAAATCTGAAAGAAGGATGGGCACTTAATGTCTCTGCTTGTTCTGTGGCTGTGACCTACCCGTTCAGCATGTTCCAAAGGGAGAGACTTGTAGAGTCAAAGATGTTTTAATTCCAGTGTTATTTTTGTTGTTTAGTTTGCTGTGTGTCTGAAAAGTTGCTCTCCTAGAGTGCAACTGGCCTAATCTGTGTCAGAAAACTGTCCTTCTGCTGGGTGGCCCATACGTTTTCCTGATGAGCCTCCACTCTCTTGCAGATTTAGTCGCTGCCTCTGGGAAAGCCAGTCCCACAGCCTCCAGGTTCCAGAACGCAGTCCCCTGCCTCGGCAGGGAATGTGGTGCCCTTGGTAGCACCGTGTTTGAAGGATACTGTCAGAAGTGTTTCATTGAAGCTCAGAATCAGAGATTCCATGAAGCAAAAAGGACTGAAGAGCAGCTGGTGAGACCTCTCGAGGGACTTCCCCGTCTCCTGCAGGCCCGGCCTCCTTCCCAGGGTGATAAGCGGGCTTTTCTCCCTGCTGAGTTCCAGGGAAAAACCAGGGGAAAAGTCAGCCTGGCCCCCAGGCTTGGACATGCAGCAGTTCCTATTGATTTTCATGGCCTAAGTTTGCTTTTGAATTCATTTGAAGAAGCAAATGAAACTAGTCGTGGAATAAAACCCATGAAAGCCTCTGAGAAGCCAGATGGTGATCAGAGACTTCTTGGATTTGTAGAAGTACAGACCTCCTAGTGGCCAGCAGGCTTCCTTAACTAATAACAAATCCTCTGTCATGAGATCCAAGGAGGAAGCAGATCGCCCCAGGTGCCTCCACTTACTGGCCAAAAGAAAGCAAGCATTTACTGACAGATGCCTTCCCTGTTGGTTGTTGGATGGTAGAGAATCTGTCTGAGTGAGGATAGCTTAGTATTCACGCAGTTACTATTCATGCAATTACTATTCACGCAGACAGAAGCTAGCCTCTGTGTTAGGGTTGGTGGTTCCCCTGGGCCTCCGTGAGGCCAAGGTCTGATTTCATGGGATGGGGAAAAGCGGTCCTTGGAGACTCCAGTCCATAGGCTGCCACCTGTTCCCTTGCCCAGGCGGATGCCCCTCACCTTACCGGGCCCTTTGTAGGACTCATACTGTCAGCTGAACAGGGCACCGTGTTCTCCCTGCAACGCATGATGATAGTTCTCTCTGCTCTCTCCACCCAGAGGTCAAGCCAGCGCAGAGACTTGCCCCGAGCCTCACAGAGCGCCTCCAGGTCCAAGTGTGCACGGGCCACCTGCCGGAATGTGCTGGCCTGCTGCAGCCAGGAGCTCTGCATAGAGTGCCAGCAGCTCAGCCAGCGAGCAGGCACCAGCGCCCGTCGGCCAGAGCACACCCCCGAGGAGCCCCCAACGCAGCGCTGCCGGGCCCCCGCCTGCGACCACTTTGGCAACACCAAGTGCAATGGCTACTGCAATGAGTGCTTTCAGTTCAAGCAGATGTACGGCTAACCCAACCCAGGGGGCCAACCCCAGGCCCAGAGAGGCCTAGAGCCTTAGCCCGTGGAGTGCCATTCTCTCTCGGCGCCCCAGTGCCACTCCTGAGGGCCCTACTCTGCAGGGTGGGCCTGGGCTGTCTGTAAGCGGGGAACGAAAGAAGCACTCGGTCACCGGCCAGGAATCTGAGCAAAGCGTGTGACAGGCCACGGGTTGCACGGGGTCAGGCCGGAGCTGCTGCTCCTCCTCCCCTTCCGAGCAGACGGCTGGGAACCTCCAAGCCAGGACTGCCCCACCATCTTTAGAGAAAAGGGAAAAGACGCAGGATCCAGCTGGACTGGAAAACCCAGAGCCAGTCCCCTGCCCTCCCTCAGCGTCTCTCGGAGACCGGGAGCTGAGGCCTCAGGGCCCGCAGGCCCTCTGCTGGAAACTCAGGAAGCTCAGGGAGCACGGACAGACTCAGGGCGTTAGTCGGTCGCGGTTTCTCCCTACAGCCTCACTCCTCTCCCACGGACACGGCAGAAGCAGAACCATCCACAGACTGTGATGCTGAGGCTGAACACATTCATAAAGAAAAGCAAGTCAGCTGCTCTTTGCAATACGCACCTTTCAAGACTCAGAACATCTTAGCGGGCAGATGTGTAACTCTTGGTTACAGCTGTCTTTACTTCTAAAGTTCACTCAAACTGAGGTGTGCATACATTGTGTACATATATCACGGCCCCTTATATTCTGTATGAGGGAAATTTTTTTTTTTTTTGGTCATGTTGAGATGCTGCCCTAGAAGTTTTAAGTAAGAGGACTGACTAATAATAATAACCTATTTTCTGGTTGTTGTTGAAGCAGGCACCTCTCCTAGACATAGCTTGCATGAACTCCACCAGCTGCTCTGTGAAATGGAAATTCCTGTGTAAATCACTTTATTTATTTTATTACAAACTTTAAGGTTATTTAAGTGAAGATGTTTCTTCTGGTCTTCAGAAAATGCTGTAGGGTCCTCTTGAGATAACATAAGACTGACTATCAGAAGCAGGCAAGTTCCTGATCATGGTGGGGGAGGTGGCCTTCTCCATGTACTCTGCTTGCCTTCCCTAGGAAAGAAACAGTCTCTTCCACAGTAAATCCATTGAAATCTCACGCTTTCTCGTGAGACTTTTGGCCAGAGCCACTTCCCAGCCCTTCAGTGAGAAACTATTCTCCACAGTGTATAAATGGTTCTGTGTATCCTACCTCCTCAGAGAGACGATCGGGAAGGAGCAGAGATGAGATCAGGGAAGGTCACGGGGAAAGATGTTGCCTTTGACGAAGGGTTTGTTTGCTGTGTTAATGCTGTGTCCTGGGGTGCAGAGCAGTGACCTCGCAGCCAGCTTAGCATTGGAACAGCACAACCTTGTAACCATGAGTATGAGGAAACCTCTCTCTGTCCTTGGCCTGCAGCTTCTCTATGTGTTTTGTGTTACTGTCATACTTGTGCTAGGGAAAAAAAAGGAAGCACATGGTCCCCAGAAGTAAAGGCTGCTATTTTTTGTTGTTGGTCTGGACTTATGACCTGAAAATCTTGGCAATCTGTACCTAATGCTCCATAGCCTTTACTGGTCTGACATGATGTGTTTTCCTCTTGAGAATCCATACACCTGTTCCTTTGGCATATCCCTTTATGTCTTTCTAAAGATTTCAAATAAACGTCAGTGTTTTCATTTAGTTCTTTTAAAGTTTCTATTTTAATATTTTATGTGTATCAATATTTTCATTCTTAATGTGAATAAATGGAATTATTTATGCTTATTATACAAAACATTTGAAATTTGCACATTTAATTGTCTCTAATAGAAAACCGTTGACTCTCCTCTATTGGCTTTCTTCAAGTCTTCCTAAATTTAAATGTAACTTTTCACAAAAGTCAAAATTAAAAAGTAAATTATTTAAGAGCAAATTTGGATGTTTTCTATTTACGAATGATGAAAGAAAAGGGCCCCCCATATTAAGACCATGCTTCCCAAACAGTTGTTTTAATGTGCACTGGTCAGGGGGTACATCTCTCACCCATGGGTAGTAAGAGAACCTGCTCTTAAGGGTAAGGCCTCTGGTTTAACAGGGAAGACACTGAGACCCAGAGGGGAGGTGGGCAGGACCTGCCAGTGCCTGTTCCTATGAGATGCTAGGTCCCTGTGCTCCTATGAAGGCTCCTGCCTTCAGCCTTACTGAAGTGCAGAGAGTGCAGACAAGAGGAGCAGAGAGAGACAGAAAGGGAAAGAAATCAGAGGGGAGGAAGGAGTGTAAGACTCCTGGGTCAGATCTCAGAAGAGGTGACCTACGGCTGTGATGGCCGTGAGGACTGGTGACCCCAGTGTCCTGGGAGATTATAAATGGCCCAGTCTTCCATCCAATACAAGAATATCAATGCTGAAGAACTGTGCAGCTCCTGGAATCTTTTTTTTTTTTTTAAGCTCCTCAGGAGATTTTGATCATCAGCCATATTTTAGAATCATGCCTTTAAAGAAACGTTTATAATATTTTTAAACTTACTGTGGGAAATTTTAACATATGAGAAGTATGTTGTTGAGAGTACAAAGTAGTTGAGAGTGTTATGAACCCTCATATGTCCATCCAGTTTCAACAATCAACACCTTGCCAAATTTGTTTCATTTGTCACCTTCTCTCTCTCTTTTTTTTAACTATTTCAAGCAAGTTTCAGATACTGTGTTCTCACACTCACCAATATATCAAGCATATATCTCTAATCTGTAAAATTATGTCCTTTTTCCTATAACCACCATTACTACCCCTGGCTAAATTACTCTTAATAACATCCAATCCTAAGTATGTATTCCATAATAATTTCACAGATTGTCCACTATACAGAGTCCTATTGCTTTGGGTTACTAACATTTAAGACTCTTTTATTCTTTAACACTCCCTCTGCAAAATGTCATGCTATTTGTTAAGGCAATTAGGTCATTTGTTCTGTAGCACAGCTCACATTCTGGATTTGGCGTTTTGCTTTCTTCTGGTGTCGTTTCACTTATTTTTCGAGACTTCTTAGTAGATTCTGGTTCAATCAGACAAGAATTGTTCACAGCGATGCTGTGTGTATCCCAGCCTGTCTGAGCTCTATGAATGCTTACCCAGAGGAATCACAAAGCCTCAAATTGACCTCTTTTCTTTTTCTCCATTCTTCCTCCATCTCTCACCTGGCATTAAAAATTACAGTCCTTCAATCAGCATGATGAACATAAGCATTTGACCATAAGTCATCAGGATTTCTAAAATAGGAAGTGACATAATTATCAAATTGTCTGATTCAGAGAAATGGCACATAGACTCAAATAGGGCAGGTTTGGAGGGCAGCGAGGGAGCCACTTGGGGTACATTCCAGTCCGGAGAATAGATGGACCTCGGGTTTGGCAACCCTATAAACCCTGTACACAGTTTTCCATGGGGGTGTATACACTATTTTTCTGAAGTGGAAACAGTGGCTTTCTTCAAAATCTCAAAGAAATTGATGACTTTCCAAAAACGCAAAGGACCTAGGCCTAGAGGGCTGAAAAAATAAGACTCGGAAGGAACAAGCTTTGCTTCAGCTTGCCCGGCTCTTTCCTTCTAACACTGTGGAATGTCACCTTCATACCACACACAGGTGGAAGCTCAGATCACCCACACCTGAGCTCATAATACTTTATCCCTGCCCTCTTCCTCCTGTGCTCAGGGAAGGGCATTAGCAGCTTCCAAGCTACCTCTAGATTTTGCCCCCTCCTCCCACATCCAAACTTCTGTGAAGTGTGTCTCTGAAACATCTATCAAATCCATACTTCCTTCCCTTTCCTTCTGCTGCTCCAGCTTGGGCCCCAGCCACCTGCTGTCTTTTTTTTTTCCTAATGTGCCTAGCCTCCCCTTTCTAGCCCACTCTCTTACTAGCTACCTATGCTTTTAAATCACAGACCTGATGATGCTTCTCCTTTAATTAAAACTCCCCAATGGCTTTCCACTGTTCCTAAAGCCAAGTGCCTGTGGCCAGGAGATGCAGAAAGAAAACAGGAAACCCCTGAACTCATTTTGCTGATATTTGATATATGAGTTACTACTGGTGTTCTCCCATTGTCAGCATCAGGGGACGAGTCATCCAAGCAGTCCCAAAGCAGCTGTAGATTGCTCAGCTCAGAGGGGATAACAAGGGTGGCTTCATTCACTGACTTCCTGCATCTTGATACAAATAAAATTGGACCTATCCCTCTTTACATGATGTTACCAAAACTGGTGTGCTTGTTTCACCTGGATACTTTCTTACCTGCACATTTAAACTCAGAAACCAAATATTCTAGCTTGGTTAAAACCTTTCCAGATGAAGAGTTTCAGGGGGTTTTGAACCCACTTATTGGTGGCTCAGATGGTAAAGCATCTGTCTACAACGTGGGAGACCCAGGTTCGATCCCTGGGTTGGGAAGATCCCCTTGAGAAGGAAATGGCAATCCATTCCAGTACTATTGCCTGGAAAATCCCACGGACAAAGGAGCCTAGTAGGCTACAGTCCATGGGGTCTCAAAGAGTCAGACACGACTGAGTGACTTCACTTTCACTTTTTTGGGAATATCAATATATCTTTATACCTTCCCAAGTAATTGACATCAAAGAAGACAAATATACCAGCTGCATTTTGACAAAAACCTTTCCATAACTGACAGCTGAAATTGAAATTTAACTCATTACAAATAAGGAGACACAATGATTTTTTTTCTTTTCTCTCCATCTTCTATTGTTTTTCTATCTTCTGCAGGTATGTTATAAACATATTTTTGGATTTCATGGAATCCCTGACAGAGTCTTAAGGACTCCCAGAGACCACCAAGACCACACTTGAAAAACCTCTGCTTTAGAACAACAATTTTTTTTAACTTCTTATTTTTCAATTGGGGTATAGCCAATTAACAATGTTGTGATAGTTTCAGGGGAATAGCAAAGGAGCGCACCCATACATATATGGGTATCCATTCTCCTCCAAACTCCCCTCCCATCCAGGCTGCCACTTAACATCGAGCAGAGTTCCATGTGCTATACAATAGGTCCTTGTTAGAACAACAGTTCTTCACCAAGGGTTCCCACCACACTAGTAACACCTGCAGGAATGTTTTGAGGATTCCAGTGTCCATGCCCTGCCCCTGCTGGGAGTTAACTGCATGCAATTGTCCCTCTGTGTGCTCAGGGGATTGGTTCCAAGACGCCAGCAGATACCAAAATCCAGGATGCTCAAGTTCCTTATATAAAATAGAGTCCTACAGTCAGTGTCCGTATCTGTGGACATGGAACCTGCGAAGGGAGGCCCAACCACACTGCAGGGCAGGACCTGGGCGGAAAGGACTGCACCAAGGCCTGGTTTAGAAGATCCTCTCTAAGCAGTAGACTCTGTGTTTTTTTGACTACGTGCTCTCATAAACAATTTTTGAGCAGGTACTCCCACTATATGTAAATTTGGCTTTTTAATAAATTATATGTACATTTATTACTATATCAATATAGCCTGTGCTTTGTGAAACATGCAAAGGATTAAGAGATAAAAACTAAGTCAAAGAAATCCTACCACTTTCCTGCCACACCCCCAGGGAATCCTCTGCACACACTTTGGAGACAGCTGCCAGCTGCCAGAGAACATTCTGCAGAGGTCTCTACCTCCCTGCCTTTTCTTGGCAAGTTTCTCCGGATGCCCTTCCCTCCTTCACTCCCCTCAGCCTTCTCCCTTCATCAGAAGCTGGCAGAGTTCCTGTCTTCTCTTCCATATAAGCCCACATACCAGGAAAAGAACCTAATACTTTGTTTAGAAAAAAATTTAGGTTCAAACCCTGGCCCTATTGCCTATTAGTTATATGGACTTATAGTTAGTTATACGGACTTGAGCTGGTTAGTTATATGGATTTATAATTAGTTATACAGACTTATAATTAGTTATACAGACTTGAGCAAATTACGTCACGTTTCTGAGTCTCAGATTTCTCCTCTGTATGAAACTCATTAAATGTTTTTAAACATATATTAGGGAACTTTTTCCCCTTTTCTATCAATAATCGAATTAACGGTTCTCAACCCTGGAGACATTAGAATCACACAGATGACTTTTTCCTTTCTCTTTTGGAGTGTAATTGCTTTATGACATTGTATTAGTTTCTGCCGTGTAGTGAAGTGAATCGACTATATGTATGTATATATCTCTCCTTCTTGGACGTCCCTCCCACCACCACCCACCCAGACCCCATCCCACCCATCTAGGTCATCACAGAGCACGGAGCTGAGCTCCCTGCTTTCTATCACGGCTTCCCACTGGTTATCTATTTCACATATAGTAGGACAGCGGAGCCTGGTGGGCTGCCGTCTATGGCGTCGCACAGAGCCGGACACAACTGAAGTGACTTAGCAGCAGCAGCAGTGTCTATATGTCAATGTGCATGCATGCTCAGTCGCTCAGTCATGTCCGACTCTTTGTGACCCCATGGACTGTAGCCCACCAGGCTCCTCTTTTCCACAGGATTTCCCAGGCAAGAATACTGGAGTGGGTTGCCATTTTCTACTCTAGGGGATCTTCCCAACCCAGGGATCGAACTCATGCCTCCTGCATTGGCAGACAGATTCTTTATACCTGTGTCACCTAATACTATTCTCCCAATTTGTCCTACCCTCTCCTTTCCCTCTGTGTCCAAGGCAATGACCAAATATTCCCACCCTTAATTGGCCTGGGAGGCCAACCTCCCCAGGTTTTGAACTTTTTAAAGTTCAGGTGAATCTAATATAAGGCCAGGGGGTGGAATCACTAGTAGCCAAGAGTCCCATTTCCACAGATGCAATAAGAGAAAAGGCCCACAAGTGCAGTGTGTACCTGGGGCAGCTGGAGAGGATGGTGCCTCCTTTCAGGTGAGGCCTTCTGCACCCCTACTCGGAGGCACTTATTATCATGGAGTGTCTTTGGCATAAAGTGTCATCTTCCAGAGACAACATCACATTAACCAAGATCAGAGATAATGTTACTGCACTGATAATTTGTGTGAGAACAATTCACTACCAAAAGCATACAAACACTTGCACCTCTGGTCAAGGCATCTCCTTCTCAGAGAATCACTCTGTGGGAATTGTCATCATCAGGAGGCCTGGGGAGCTGGAGTCAGAACCAGGGGAGCTAGTCACTGACGTCCTGCCACGATGTACTCTGCTGAGTGCAGGGATCTACCCATCTCCAGGTCTCTGACAGGTTGAGTCATCATTCTGTACACAGCAGACACTCTCCATGATGCTGTCCCCTGCATATGGCACTTGGATGGACTGCCTCCAATTTTGAGACGCTGCCTATTCTTTTCAACACCCCCTCACCTCTCCTTCTGATTGATCCACTTTCCTCTAGTCATGTCAACACCTTCCATTAGGCCACAGTCTGTCTCTTCTGGTGACTTTGTACATTTCTGAGTTGCCTTTTTATTGAACATCCAGAGGGATATCTAATTTCTAAGATATAACCTCTTTCAGTTCCTATCTAAGAATCTTGGGTTAAAAGGTGGTAATTTTGAAAATCCTTAGAATTTATTAGAATGAGATTTGATGTGATATTTTCAAATATTTTTGTAGTACTCTATTGTATTCAAAATGATATCCAGTTTGTCAGTCTATACAGGAAGCAAAGTAAAAGCAGACATCATTTACAGCATGAGGAATTGTAGCAAACACAAGCATGGATTTCCTAATACTAAGAAAGTGGAGCCCTGAAATGACTTAGAGTTGGAGTAAATCTCTCTCTCTCTGTCCCCTCTCACCTCCAACCTGCCTCCTGCCTTTAAAACAGTGCTCATCTATTTAGTTGTATTCTAACATCTTCCAGTCCTATAATTCAGTGAAAGCCTGCTCAGATTTTAAGGGACCTGGACTTCATTCAAATTCTTGCCCCTGAAATCCTCCAGGGCAAGGAAGTTTCACATGCCGTCTCACCAGCAGTTTGATGAAGGTGAAATCAATGAAAATGTTGGCTGAATGCTGAATTAGTTTCACAAACACATAATGCTTCTCTGTGAATTCCAGTTATATAGTTAGATTTTCCAGTAGAATAATGAGTCAGAAAATAGGAAGTAGCTAGCACTTCATACTTTTCATGATTATCTTGAGCAAACTTTAACTAAAAGTGGTTAGATATAACAACCTGGTGATTGTTTTATGCCTTCTTGAGGATTTCAAGTTATCATCAGACCCGTGGGTTTAAAGCAGGCACTTAAGAAAATATACTAGCTACCTGTTCCCCAGTATTCAAAGTATTATGTGTTCTAACTTATGTCTGAAGTTTTATTTTATTTAAAACACCATATTCAGAATGGAGAATATTTTCAAAATAGGAAACTGATATTTTCACCTGAGATTGAGACTTACAGCTTTCCAATACCCATAAACAGACAGGAAAAGAAAGCATACAAAATTATGTCCAGTAAAAAATATATTTAATAAATAGATATTTTAAAGGAACAGTCTTTTTCACAGGAAAAAGCTGAAGATGTTTGGACAAGTGGAAAGGAAATTATTGACACAGAGGCTTCTGAATCTGTAAAAGCACTAGCCCCGTTGGCCCAGCAGAAACTACACATACCCTTAGAGGCAGCAGAATAGTTTGTGGGTCTGTGGAAAATGTACTACAATTATTTAACCAAAGACTCTGGATCAGGAAGATCCCCTGGAGAAAGGAATGGCAACCTACTCCAGTATTCTTGCCTGGAAAATTCCATGGACAGAGGTGCCTGGTGGGCTGCCATCTATGGGGTCATACAGAGTTGGACATGACTGAAGCGACTTAGCAGCAGCAGCAGCAAACCATTCTATGCAATAAAGCCAGTAGGGTATTTATAAAAGTCCATCTAATCATGTTCCCCCTTCAGGCCTGTGCAACATCCTAGACCAGAAGGATTTTAGGAGCAAAGACTTGAATGAAACTTGGAGTCCCTGAACTCTGAGCAGAATTTCACTGAACCAAGTCATGTTAGACCTGCAGAAATGCAGTGCAGAGCTTCCCTTGATGATCTGTGCTTAATGTGAGCCATGTTCTCACATGGGGACTGGCCCTAGATCAGAAGAAATTTAAGGTATAATTCTCAAATGCCCGTCACATTCATTGGTTTTCCTCCCACTAACTGTACTGTATCTGATACTTATCCCTTTTGAGGTTGAAGTATTGTCCTAGGAGGCTTAAAATATTCATCTTTCATACTGAAAAGTTGACTGCCTCCTGAGATGAATTGTAAGGTCAATTCAAAATGGAGGTTAGTCATTGCCAGCCCTATCAAGGGGAAAGAACACTGAAATAAAGGCAAAAGGTCTGTGTTCAAGTCCTAAAGAAATTACTTATTAACCATGTAAACATAAAGAAGTCATTTGACTTCTTAAAGTCAATTTCTTCTTCAAGAAACAAAAATTTAACAAGCATCTCATTAGAGTTATTTTAAGATTTAAAACTAGAATAGGTAAATGGATGTGAAAATATTATTCTAAACTATCAATGTTGTGAAGGTCAGAACCCAAGAAGTTTTACCTGAAGAGTCTGGCAGTATCTTGCAGCAAAGAGGAGACGAGGATAAGAAAAAAGAAGCCGGAATTGATGAGAATAGAACTATATCTGGCTATAGAACTGGATCCTAGGATGGGTGGTCAGATTTTCAAGTTATAGTGTCCACAGGGGCATAGTAAACTTGATCTAGTATCAATATCTAAAAGGTCCAGTTTGGAGCAAAATGGATTGCCCAAGCAGTGGTGATTTTCAGAATCAAACACTTGGCAGGGTTGATGGGCTCTGTTTTGGCATGATATCACAGCAGAAGTTCCAAGTCCAGACAGTAGTATCACTCACTTCGTTGCTTGGCACAGAGTAGGCAATCAATATATTTTAATTAATTTGACCAGCTGACTAGTAAAATAAATGAATAAATGTCTGGCAATAGGAAAGCATGTTGCCAAGGCCCCAGAAAAGCCGAGTCCAGTTCATAACCTGACTCCAGACCCACATGGGAAATATCAGTGTTAATCAGGACAAGCTGTCCAGCGACATGGGCTGAGCAAGCTCAGTGCTGGCCAGAAGGAAGAGAAGGGATACAGCTTAGTGGGCTGAAAATGTGGATGTGAGGCCCACCCCATGCACAGTGGTATGGCTCTAACAGAAATTCAAAACCACACCTTTGGGTAGAGTTGAGGCATCTGTGTTGGTCAGACCATCAGGATTAGGACTAGCATGGAGCTAAGAACTGGCAGGTGCATGAACTTACCAGGAAGTAAAATTATGCATTAATATATTATCATAGTGAGTTTTTAAACATTAACTACTCACCTAAACACAATGAAAATTTCACTTTGGGATCCACAGCCTGTTTAATATGGATTCATTTTAATAGTTATCTTAATATACAGCTGCGAAAATGTCTTTTTTTTTTTTTAAGAAAACCTGGGAAATGCTAATGAAATAATGAAAGAAGTAGATAAACAGGCTATGTTCCTATGTTCACAATTCTGTGTGTGTGCATGTTCAACAAAATAAATCTACCCTCTGTTACCATCACATACCCATCAACAAAGTCCAGTATAGTATCTATTTTTAAATGTGATATAAAATCATAAGACTTTTTTGTCCATTTACCCCAGTTCCAGGGATGGCTAGGAAAGAATGAAATGTATGAGACAAGGAGCTCAGGGCCGGTGCACTGGAACGACCCCGAGGGATGGGATGGGGAGCGAGGTGGCGGGGGCAGGGGGTGTTCAGGATAGGGCACACATACACCCATGGCTGATTCATGTCAATGTATGGCAAAAACCACTACAATATTGTAAAGTAATTAGCCTCCAATTAAAATTAATGAATTAATTTTTTTAAAAAAAGAATGAAATCAACCAACCTAGAAAAGGATACCCCTACACACACTCACCATACATTTAAGCCTGAGGGCTTTTGGCAACAGATTCCCAGAAAACTGTTCAGCTGACCCAGAGATTAACCCATTTATAAATGCATCCAGTTGTCACTGAGTATGCCTTCGTTCATTTAGTGAATACTGGCCTAATGCAAATCTCTATGTAGTGAAAAATAAAGGACCCATTTAATCCTACCCCCCCCCCAAAAAAAAGAATGAAATGCACAAAGATTAAATCTCATTGTCTTCTTTAAGTAAATGTTAGCACTGTCAAGAAAAGGTCAGGGCCAATTTTCTTTTTTTAAGAGTGGGGACACACTTGTAACTGGAAAACAGAGTCTATGTTCAACTAATTTACACTAGCTTTGGTGAAATGCACTTAATAGATATGGTCATATTGATGTGTGATGTTCAAATCCAATGCAGAGTTTTCCCAGAGAAGGTAGGAAGGAGGTGAAGTGGTTTCTCATTGCTGTTCTGGGCACCAGGACCTAAGCTCTCCTCCTCAGAAGACAGTTGACTAAACACCTTATGGCCCTGAGTCATACCTGGGGTTCCCTTAGTCCTTTGTGAGTGAGAAGCTTGGGGCACTCTCTAGCCTGTTCTATTATGGGCTGGAGAATAATAGTGAATTTCAAGTGATCCCAGAGAGTCGCATTTTGAAGATTCTCTCATTCTCTGCTACAAGAGACAACCATCCCATGTAATTTTCTTTAGAGCTGTGTTGTCAATACAATAATTCACCCTCCCTAGGTTAGAGCATCCTGTGAGGTGTTAGCACAAAGTGTTAATTTTACTCCGACGGTCCAGAGGAATCCACACTGCCTGTTAGTGGGAAGCTCACCCACTAGAAACAAATCTCCAGTGGATGGCATGCTAAGAATGTCACTGGAGGGCTGAAAATAGGACATCTCAGAGTCCTCAGGCTCACGACAGGGGAACAAGGTCTCCTCTGGGTGGGTATGTGACTGTAGGTAAGACTCGGGTTTTGAAAATCCAGAAAACAGACAAGGGGATTGCAAATTGAATTTATTATTAGACTGTGATGTTAGAAATGTGTAGGACAGGAAAGTCAGCCCAGTACCCTGGAGTTCCCACGCAATCTGTGGATTTTAAGAGGCACTTCCCAGAAGATTCAGGTACCACACATGCCCCCTGCGAGGCCACTGTGGAAAAACTCACTGCTCTTCTGATGCCCGAGGGGCTGTGCTGCCAGCTCCGCAGTCACGGGAGGTGTCTCATTCTAAGCCCAGATAAGGCAGTTACATTGAAACTATTGCATCACCTTGCTGCAGTCAAGCATGATTAAATAGATATGCTGGAAAGACAGAGGAAGGAGGCTGGCTGATCACAAAGTTGAAGGAGTGTCATTTATGGTAAAACACCTTTTTCCTTTAGGTTGTAGTAAAACCAATCGCAGGTGGTAGTAATTGCTACACCACGCTTTTAGTAATGGTTTGATTTCTACATTTCTAGATAGTGTTTCCTATTCTTTTTTTCTTTTTTTTTTTCTCTTTACATGACCTTAAAGAAACCTGAATCAAGTTTTGACAGAGGGCGGGTAGAGGGGACATGGAGTATGAGAGTCACTTCTGTTCCAGTGTTAATTTTCAAAAACTCCAGATGTCTAATACTGAAAGCCAGTCCAGAGCGCACAGAGTTAAAGAACTCGCTGCCTACCCTTCCTCGGGCTGTGGGGCTGAATCACACTGGGGAAGGAAAGTCTGTCTCACAGAATTATTAATTCACTACTGTGATTTCTTTCTCTGTTGCTAAAGGGGAGCTGGGGGAAGGGTGTGGGAAGTCGAGTGGGCAGCCAGGAAGTGTGACATTTGTCTTGGTTCCCTGCGATTGGAGGAAATTCTGTCTTCTTTTGGTTCAGAAATTTTAGCAGTATAACTTTTTTGTTGTTCTTTAAATGTTTGGCTTTTATCAATGGAAGCGACCCCAAGCCCACTTCTCTGAGGTTGTAAAATATATATATATATATCAAATGATGTCATTCAGATGAAGGGCTGGACTCTGTGTAATTTAAGGCAGTACTTGTCAAGGGAGTCTAATCAGATCTGTCACCTTCAGTCTCTTTTTTGAACTTCACCTCAATTTTCTATTTTATCTTCTTTTGATGAGAATTGAACATGAATATGAATGATCTTCAATGCCAGTTCTCTGAAGACTCGTAGCCACTGAGAGGTAATCATTTAGTGAATGACTGTCACTAAGATGCTAGACCAATTGCAAGTGACATGTAAATAAATGTCCCTTACGAAATAGGCTACAAGAAGCTTTAGACAATGTGCAACAGCTATTCTGAGTTATTTGGATAAATCAATCTTAAACTTGGGTGTAATATTATAAATAATTTACTAATTTAATATTAATATAAGCACTAATAAGCCTTAATTTAATAACTATCCATTTTGTTACTGTTCTTTAGACCTTATGTGAAAGTGAAAGCGAAGTCGATCAGTCGTATCTGACTCTTTGCGACCCCATGGACTGTAGCCTACCAGGCTTCTCCGTCCATGGGATTTTCCACGCAAGAGAGCTGGAGTGGGTTGCCATTCCCTTCTCCAGGGAATCTTCTCTACCCAGGGATTGAGCCCGGGTCTCCTGCATTATAGGCAGACACTTTACCCTCTAAGCCACCAGGGAAGCCCTTATACCTTATACATATGCTCTAAATATGCTTTTTTTGTAGTAAATGTTTATTTACAGTTTTTTGTTCAAGAACTTTAATCACGAAGTTGTGTCTGACTCTTTTGCAACCCCATGGACTATACCCCGCCAGTACACAAACACTGAAAATTAATTAGTGCTTAATGAGCACTAATTTAATATAAACTCAATATATTTCATTTCAAAAGACTGATTGTAATTTCTATTTATTTCTAAGAAATTTCTTTCATTTTAAAAGAACTTGTAATATATTTGGATAATAAATAAAATGGATAAATAAAAGTACATATATTGTATACTCATTATATGGCAGTCCATGATCTGGGCTTAAAAAACACTCATTTAATCTTAACAAAATCTTATTAGTTAGGTGTTATTCCCATTTGACAAACAAGAAAACTAAGGCTCAGAAATGTCACACAGCCAACTTTAAAAACGTGGTTTGTCTATCTCAAAAGAAGAATGCTATACTAAGAGGAATGTCTAATATCTTTCTCTCATTTTCAGTGTCTGTATTCTGGGGGGCTGCAGTCCACGCATGGGGTTGCAAAAGAGTTGGACACGACTTAGTGACTAAAACAACATTCTTTAACAAAAAACTGTAAATAAATAACTACCACAAAAAAGCATATTTACAACATATATATAAGGTCTAAAGAACGGTAATAAGATGGATAATTGTATATCCACCCTTGTGCTTAAGAAATCAGACATGGGCAACAATTTCTTTATTCCCTTCCCCCGTCCTATTTTTCTCCATCATTCCAGAAGACTGATGATTTCATGCACAGTATGGAGCCATCTTCCCAATTAGAAAGTAGGCATCCTGAGAAAAGCACTATGCTTTCTTATTATAGCTTTACGATTCTTTCATTTTTCATCCCAGTTTTACCACTTAGGAATTCATCCCCAAACAATGTGTTGCTTTATTTTGCTTCGATCTGAACTTTATAAAATTAGTCTTTCGTAACTCACTCTCTTCATTCAAAATGCTCTATGCTGATAAGAATGGTGTGCAGTTCTTCATCTTCACTGCTGCACAGTATTCAGTTGCAGGAAAATACCTCCTCTAGTTACCCAGTCTCTTGTTTATCTGCATCTGTATTGTTTCTGGGTTTTGCTGTTACAGAAATAGTGACATTCTTGTCCACATCTCTTAGTGTTCAGTTCAGTTCAGTCGCTCAGTCGTGTCTGACTCTTTGCGACCCCATGAATCTCTTAGTATACACGTATCATGAGTGTGTATAGAGGAGTAAAGCTGGCAGGTTGAAGGGTTTGTGAATGTTCAATCTTATACAATGATGCCAAGCATTTTTTTAATATTTTGAAAAAAATTTTACATTTATACTTAGAGTATTTTAAATGCTCCATTTAAAAAGTTTCATTTTTCCACATTCTCATCAATGCTTGATGTCATTTAAAGAGCTTTTGACTTTTGCCAGTCTGGTAGGTCTGAAATGATAGCCCATTCTAAATTTGGAATAAATTTCCCTGATTAATAATGAATTTGAAATTCTCTTCATATACTTATTAATCATTTGAGTTTGCTGTTCTGTGACAAGTCTGCTCATATGTTTTGCTCATTTCCTCAATGATTTTCTATCGTTTTATTTGCCATTTTCTTTTTATATTTGTAGGTTACCTTTATGTATTCTTATTTCATCATTAGGCATACATGTTGCAAATATCTTCTCCAAATTTGGAGCTGGATTTTCACAAAGAGAAAGTCAATTTTAATGTTGTCAAATTTAATGTTTCCTCTTTGTAAGCAAAAATCTTATGTGCAAAATCTTTTCCTTTCCAGAGGTCATTAACGTGATATCCTATATTTTCATCTAAACATTTTTAAGCTTTTCCCCATATTTAAATCCTTAATGTCTCTGAGAATTTGTTTTAGGGATGTAGTAAGGCTTCCTTAGTGGCTCAGTGGTAAAGAATTCGCCTGCCAGTGCAGGCGATGCGGGTTCAATCCCTGGGTCCAGAAGATCCCCTGGAGGAGGAAATGGCAACCCACTCCAGTGTTCCTGCCTGGAGAATTCCATGGACAGAGGAGCCTGTCAGGCTACAGTCCTTGGGGGTGACAAAAGAGTTCAACATAACTTAGCAACTAAACAACAACAACAAGAGAACAGTGAGGAATTTTTTTTTTTTTCCTGTGCTTTCAAAGGAGCTGCACAGTCTGAAGCAAGACCACCTGGATTCAATAATTGAAATGTTTCAGCAGTCTCCATTGCATTTGTGCTTCTTTTGAAAATGGTATTTCTATGTATCTTTTGGTTTTTCTTACTTTTATGACTACTGTCTTTTTTAAAAATTTGTTAGTTTTTCTAACTCGTTTGCTTTTATATAAAATAACAATTGACTTTTATGTATAGATTTTTTGTTTTAATAAATTTTATATATTTGTCTGGGTTCTTTATGAAAACAATTACATCATCAGAAGTGTGATTTTCTATATGAACTATCTAACATCAAGGACCTACTGTAAAGCACAGGGAATTCTATTCAATATATTATGAAAACTTATAATGGAAAAGAATCTGAAAAAGTATATACAAAAAATGTATATATATGTGTGTGTTTATATACTTGGCATATATATAAATATATACACATATATATATTTGTAAAACTGAACCATTCTGCTGTAAACCTGAAACTAACACAACATTGTAAATCAGCTATACTTTTTAATAAAAAGTATGATTTTCAAGTTGTGTTTGTGTGTGCATGCATGCACATGTGTATAAAGATACATTGAAAACTAAAAAGTATCTATTATTCTATTAAATTGCCACTTAAAACTTGAAGTCCACTTGTAAATTTATTGCATTATTTGTCCATATATATATTTTTTGTAACAGAAGTTTTGACGTGTTTTCTCATTTTAAGTAATATCTTTTAGATGAGAAGACTTATAGGCATAACAAAAAAATCAAAATCACCCATAATTCTACCATACAATTTGATAAATTCAACAATAGATATATTTTAATAACCTACTATATTCAAATGCATCTATTTATTTCCTATTTTCAGTGACTTTGCTTTCTAATGAATAGCTACTATAAGCTTTTTGATGTTCTACTTATTTGTTCCTTTTTCTAAAGATAAATACATATTTTTAGCACAAATGAGGTACTATTGTACATGTAATTATGTAACTTGATGTATTTCATAAACAATCTAGGTAGCTATTCAGTCACATCGCTGAAAATTCTCCTGCAACATTACTCTTGATGAATGCATATTACATTCCATTGTGTGTGGAATTATATATGTATGCGGGTTATAATTAATTATTTTGTTACATAAATACTGTGTTCAATTTTTTTACTACTATAAATAAGTTATAACTTTCCACCATTCCATGATGATTTCATCAGGAAAAATTTCTGAAAGTGGAATGCAAAATTCTAAGTTTTTTAAAAAGTTCAGTTCAGTTCAGTTCAGTTCAGTCGCTCAGTCGTGTCCGACTCTGCGACCCCATGAATTGCAGCACGCCAGGCTTCCCTGTCCATCACCAACTCCCGGAGTTCACTCAGACTCACGTCCATCGAGTCAGTGATGCCATCCAGCCATCTCATCCTCTGTCGCCCCCTTCTCCTCCTGCCCCCAATCCCTCCCAGCATCAGAGTCTTTTCCAATGAGTCAACTCTTCGCATGAGGTGGCCAAAGTACTGTAGCATTGCTAAATTGCCTTCCAAAGATTATGTTCTAATATGAAAATCCACCAACAATGTGTCTGATCCATTCTGTAATTCTCTCTCACTCACATACACACACACACACATCTCAAGACTCTAAATTTGAATTACTAAATAGAACCAAAAAACTTCCTAAAATTTTCACTAAAACTACCTGGGAAAACTTTTTGCAAAATTACCCACCGTAGAAATTATTACACTTGCTCCCACTGAGTTAAAAGAACAGAAAGAAAGAATTTTCTCTGGGCACTTTTCATGAAGATGACTAGAAGATAAAACTATATTTTTCTTTCTAAGGTTGAGAGAACCTTTTTTATTTTATCACGTCTGATGGAATTCCTTCATATATTTATTGCTTTGTTTCTAAATATAAGTATGACAAGCTTATCGCAGTCTGTGGTTACATGGGGGTTTTTGGAAACAATTTTAACTTCGGGCATACCCCTGAACGTGGGCAGCGCCCACACACTCTCATCTCAGCCTCCTCTTACCCTTTTGGGAAGTCCTGATACCCTTATGAAAAGGTTGGTTTTTTTTTTTTTTTTTTCTGCTTTATTTTACCACTCTCAGCTCAAAGAGGGGTTTTCTTCGGTCCTCAGCCCAGCTTTAACTTACACAATTTTAATAGCTGGTGCTATATTGAGAATGCTTGTTCTACAATATTAGTTCTCACCCGTGGCAACACATTAAAATTATTTAGGGAACTTTTTCAAATGCCCTTCTCTGAGATTCAATCTGAATTTGTCTGAGCTGTCAGCCCTGGTAACCAGTGTTCTAATGTGGATTCTGTCCTCTACCACTGTCATCAGCAAAATGGCCTCTCCAAAGAAGAATGGGATTAGAAAAGGGAAAGCAAGGAGCTGAAGACAGGATCCTCATGAAGTAGAAGTGAAAGACTCTCTTTTCATAGCCAAACAGGGTTTTAAAATAAAAGAGGGTTGAATCATGTCAGTTTATGAAAATCAGATAATGTACAAATTTCATCATTTCATTGCCATATTTGGAACATCCATTTCAGCTCAGTGATCTGCTTGGTAAATCATGAGTGTCTTCCAAAGGTGTCATTTCAATTTATTGCTTCTCACTTTCCTTCAAGGAAGTGGGAACGAGGAAAGCATAAGGGTGAAGTGCTTGCTAAATCACTTCGATCGTGTCCAACTCTTTGCGACCCTATGGACTATAGCCTGCCAGGCTCCTCTGTCCACGGGATTCTCCAAGCAAGGATAGTGGAGCTGGATGTCATTTCCTACTCCAGGGGCTCTTCCCAACCCGGGGATTGAACCCACATCTCTTATGTCTCCTGCATTGGCAGGCGAATTCTGGGGGAGGAAAGAGGAGAGAAAACACAAGCAAAATGTGAAGGGTAAAAATAAGGGACAGGAAAGAACATGTGAGTAAAACCGGGAAAGAGAGCAGGAGATACACACCGAGGCCAGCAGATCAAGGGCAGAGAGGAAACCCCAGTGAGGGGCAGGCAGGGAAGCTCCTATAAGCCCTTGTCAGATGAAAACTCAATGGAAAAGGAGGAAGTCAAAGTAGAGAGAGGTTGACAGGAAAGAAAGAAGGGACACATACAATGCCAGTGCTTGGGTCTCCCTTCAGAAAAAAAGACAGGGCAAAAGGTAGGACCCCAAGATTGACCTTCCCATTTCCCTCCTACTCTTACAGCGCAAGTGGATCTCAAAAGAAACGATAATTCAACTCCCACCTCAAACTAGACTGCAATTACTCAAGACATCATAGGTGCAGATGAGATAACTTTCCTCAGTGATTGTTTTTATCTTACAATTCAAAATTTTCCTCAATTCTTCTCTTCTTTAATAATGTCTGTGCCTTTACAAATTAGAAAGAAATATTGTTCTCCTTCAATACAACATTAACATATACTTAGGTATCTTCCCTCTAACTTTCATCTATCTACCTTAATTCAAGTGGTAAAAGAGAAGGTATGTGTTAGGGGCAGGGCTGAGGTGAGAAAATTTTGTTTCTACTACCAGGTATCTTTCTTAATCCTTCTATAGGAATTAAGGGCATATACAGAAATACCCATGATGTCAATGATATTGTTTATAAGAAGTCTGGAGGTAGGTAGTTCCAGGGTTCACTAAATGTCTCAATAACTGTTATGTTCCCAAGCAATACATCTTTCTACTCAGCCAAACTCAAGGTGTTGTCTTTGTGGTTTTGCTTCGTGGTTGTAAAATTTTGTCCTCAATTCAGCTTCTCATGCAGGTCTGGTTGTCAAAGGAAAGTTCCTATCCTTCTAAGCAGAAAGCAAAATATCTTTCCCAAAAGTGTCAGTGCCTTCTCCTTCTTCATCAGAAATGGGCCCAATGGTCACCCTCAGTTGCAAAAGAGTGTGAGAAAGAGATTCTGCGGCTGTTAAGCTGCCGTATGGGAAGGAGACAGGAGAGGAAGGCTGAGGAGAGCTTTGGGGAAGCCCAGCACCAGGGACCCCTCATCCCTCCATTGTCTGGGATCCCTTTCTTTCCTCCTCTCCTGCTTCATGCCTTCAACTTCCAAAGTCTATTGTGTTTATAGAAACACAAGCCTATGGAATTTCCACCTATTAAAATAAAACCTAGCACAGCCACATGTACTTTTTAAATATTAATTTTATAACACCTACACTATGTTTTCCTTGGGATATTATCTACCTTAATAGGTTTTTTAGGTCCCTTGCCTCTTCCTTGGCATCTACCACCTTTAACACTCCTGGCTTCAAACATAATGTGGCCATAGCTAGCCTTGCAACAGCTGTGAAGGAATCATTTGAGGATTCCTTGTTGCTTTCATTGGGATGGATTATCATCCACCCCAATAATCTTATTCTTTTTAGCAACAGGCAATTGTCTGTTCCTATTTTATTTTCCTCTAAATAAAGCTCAGTTGTTTTTCTTCTCAAAAAGTGTTCCTTATGGGCATTCAATGTTTACTGCCCACTAAGAAGCCTTCCCTGACTCACCGAGGGCGGCAAGGCTTGGAAGGGTGGTAAAATGGGGAGTATGTCTCTCACTGTGTTCTCATTGTTTCTACATTTTTGCTGTCAGTCATGGGCATTATAGATGCCATCATGAACCCTGCATCACCCTGCATGCTGTCTTCACCTCAGCACCTTTGAGCCCAGTATAACCTCCAGATTAGAGTGGTCCTTTTTCATAGACACCAGGCAAAAGGTGATTGAATTGACATGAAGGGAAAGGATCTGAAATGCCCCATTTGGCCACATGACAGTCAGCTGGTTGCAGCTGATTTACCCAGACCAGGTATCAATCTGTACAGTAAGTCCCTCTGGGACTTCCATCAGCCACAATCTCTCACTAGGCTGTTCTTCACCAAAAATCTCTCCTCCCATCAAGCCAAACAGAAAAGTAAGCAGATTTAGGCAATGAATCCAAGTGAGGATGGATGGCTAAAGCTGCACTCCTGGGTTTTTTTTTGGCATCTTTGTGGCTCACTTGTGCTGGGGAAGCACCTTTATGCTACAAAGCAGGTCCACTGGCAGGAGGACAGGCAGGAAGTATGTTAGGGAAACAACAGAATTCTGGAGCCAAATTGCCTCTCTCCAGCCCCTTAAGCTCTTCTTTGGTGGCCATTCTTCTCACTGAAATTCATTTCCTATTGAGAGTTTCTTCTGGGGCAGCCCCGAGGGCAGCCTTAACAAATTAGTCCAGCAAGCACAAGGCTTCTTATTTTGTCAACCTACAAGATCCGCCATCATTGTTAATGCTCTCTCAATCAAACTCTTTGAAATCTACTTGGACTGTATCCAACAGCAGTCTTGTCTATCAGTATACTTGAAAAATGTACTCCTTGAGAGCTTGTTTGGAAGTTGCAGCAGGGGAGCACAACTACTCTTATACTCTTGACGGAAGGAGCACACAGTTTAGGGAGGGAGGCAAGTGGAGTGGACAGGGAGGAAGGGGACTTCTGCCTAGCCAGCCAGACCAGCAGAATCAACCATGATGATCAAAGGATGACAGACTTTGCAGTCAGATCACCCTTGCATCCAAAAAAATGTACTTCTTGATGAAAGACTTATTAATCTCCTCTAACTTTATGACCACCCTTCGATATGGCTTAGCATGCATGCATGGAGGAATCAGAGCTGAGTCTTAGGTAAAGAACATTTGTGTTGATGCATAAGCAGAGGGAAAAGAGAAGAAAAAATGGTCAAAATTTGGGGGCTCCCCAGATGGCGCTAGTGGTAAAGAACCTTCCTGACAATGCAGGAGACTCACAATTAGTCCGGTTTGATCCCTGGATCAGGAAGATCCACTGGAGGAGGAAATGGCAACCCACTCCAGTATTCTGGCCTGGAGAATCCCATGAACAGAAGGGCCTGGCAGACTAAGGTCCATAGGGTCACAAAGAGTCAGACATGACTGAATTAGTATGCACCCATGCTTTGATATACCACCTTACCATTTATATTCCCAGCATTCCCTTCAATTTCTTATTTAATGTGAATGAATGATATCCTTAGTTAGAAAGTAAACTTATTGGGAAAAGGACTGTGCTGTGTTCGGTAATGCTTTAAAAATCCTTCTACTTGATAATGTGTTTCTCCTGCTAAAGCGCTCATCATTCTTTTAGTATATGCGATGGATTTAATCTGACCCTGTCCTGGACAAATTCTAACCTGTAGAGACACTTGGTTCAATGTAAAGTCATCTGTATTCTTAGTGAATTCATATAATGATCCTTGTATTGTAAATGCTGAGCACTCCTAACTGCCTGTTACATATCCTAACAGGGCTTGACTTTTGTAAACAGACTACTATACTCACAATTAAATGAGTGAAATCAACACCATAAAGGCTCAATAAGGATCAATGGTGACCCTGGAAAAGGGTTATCAAATGAGACACTTTTCAATTTTATAGATATATATAGATACAGATACACACACACATGCACACACACACACACATATGTTAGTTTCTCAGTCATGTCCAACTCTTTGAGATCCTGTGGACTATAGCCCACCAGGCTTCTCTGTCCATGGAATTCTCCAGGCAAGAATGCTGGAGTGGGTTGCCATTCCCTTCTCCAGGGGAATTTCCCAACCCAGGGATCGAACCCAGGTCTCCAGCATAGTAGGCAGAATTCTTTACCATCTGAGCCACCAGGGAAGCCCATTTAATAAGCATACATTAAATCATGTCACATCACGAGAGCCTGGAGACACAGAATCAGGCTGGAAACATCATCAACACTGGCTCTCTCTAGCTTTGAGTTCCATAGTTTTTAGACGGTTGCTCTTTTGTCCTCCTGCTTCTTGGATCTGGCAAAACCAATACAGTATTGTAAAGTAAAATAAAGTTAAAAAAAATAGATATTAAAGAGATTTGCAAGAATTTAAAAAAAAAGAAAGAAAGACAATACCATAGTGGTGGATACACGTTATTATATATTTGTCAAAACCCACATATTATAGAACACAAAGAGTGAACCTCAATGTAAGCTGTGGATTTTAGTTAATAATACTCTATCAATATTGGTTCATAAATTGTAGCAAGGGCTTCCCAGGTAAAGAACTTGCCTGCCAGTGCAGGAGATGCAAGAGATGCGAGTTCAGTCCCTGGATCATGAAGATCCTATGGAGGAGAGTATGGCAACCTACTCCAGGATTCTTGCCTGGAGAATCCCATGGACAGAAGAGCCTGTCAGGCTAAATAGTAACAAAGACACCACAGTAAAGCAAGATGTTCCTAACAGGGGCTATGAGGGGTCAGGTGAGAGAGCATATGGGAGCTCTCTGTAATTTCTGCTCAATGTTCCTTTAAACCTAAAATTGGTCTAAAAAATAAAGTCTACTAATTAAAAAGTTAATGTTCCTGAAGTGTCTAAAACACAGGGAACATTTAGTAAATAATAGCTATTATTATTCAACATCTCCCTGGTGACACAGCAGCCATGACGTAGCAACTTCCTTGGCTGGCTAAGGGCACCCATCATGTGAGAGTTTCTGAACCTTGGTACTCCACTGACATTTAGACTAGATACTATTTTATTGTGAAGGGCTGCCCTGAGCACTGTAGGATTTTAGCAGCATTTGTTCTCTCCACACTAGAGAGAACCTGCTCCCCACCAACCTCCAAGCTCATTCCATGAAAACAGAAAATGTCTCCAGACTGTCTAGGGAAAACAAAATCACCCCTGGTTGAAAACCACTGTATTAGGTGCTTTTGAAGAAAAACAAAAGGACTCCAAAGATCTTAAACTCTACCTTAGTCACATTAGATAAGAGTTTCCAAACTCTAATATGAAATGTATGCCTCTAAAAATAAATTCTATCTTCTGGGGATTTTTCACTTCATGATTTTAGCCTTGGGACCAAAATACCTGGGGACCTAACCTGGTTTGGCATTATTTGAAAGCGGAAATGCTATTCAGTTTCTGTCCAAACTGACCCAAATAAAACTAAAATCATATGTCCGTCCTTTTTTCCCCTCATCCTTTCAATAAACACAAGAGCAGAGAGTGGCAAATTGATGCCAAAAGGACATTTTCAGCCTTGTTTGTTTTGTTTAAATAAATTATCTAGGACATTTTGATTCATCATGACATTTTCCTCCCAAGAAAAAGAGTCTTTAGCTTAGTAATATTTTTCATCACTAATCTCAGTCTTAACCACTAAACCTCAGTCAAAGGATCTGGAGAAAAGCAAAAGACCCTTTGTTTGTTATTTGTTAGGTTAAGTGGGGATTTTATGTGGGTGCCTTAATTGGGTCAGATACCCTACGACTATCTTCTTGAAGTTTGAAAGCTGGGAGTTTCCAGGAGATATGCTAATCCTGATTTGCCTGTATGAGTTTTTACTAGGTACCAGCCAAAAGATTGTATTTGTTTGTTTATTTATGTAAAGAGTGAGGGTTTTCAGCGCTAGGCCCCAGTCCAGGGGAATTCATGGTTCAGTAGAGACCAACAGCCGAGACAAGGCTACTGCTTTCCCCACCAGACTTCTTTGGATTCCTTATCAAAGGAAAAGAGATCTT